>NC_082718.1:43671117-43976706 GCF_030144855.1 Hypanus sabinus
CAAGAGGCTATCCCAATGGCCAGCCGCCGTAGCCATCAGTGGCAGCTGGCCCTGGCATTTCCCGGTAACTTGCAGGGCGGGCTACAGCAGTGGGCTTCTGCGCCCCACCGCTGGTGGTAGAAGCACCATTGTTCATTGGTCTTCTCACCCCTGCCTCTGGGTTTAGCGGGCTCTGTGGCCGGGCCTGGTCTGGTCTTCTGCCGGGAGCGTGGCCTGGTGATCTGTGCGACGGACCCCCTACTCTCCTTCTTGCTTTCCACAGCACATCTGCCCAGGCCGCCACCTTCCGGGGGTCGCTGAAATCCACGTTGGACAGCAGCAGCAGGCGTATGTCCTCGGGCATCTGCTCCAGGAATGCCTGCTCAAACATGAGGCAGGGTTTGTGTCCTCCGGCCAGGGACAGCATCTCGTTCATCAAAGCCGACATTAGCCTGACCCCCAAACCATCCAGGTGCAGTAAGCGGGCAGCTTGCTCGCGCCATGAGAGCCTGAAAGTCCTTATGAGCAGGGCTTTGAATTCTGTGTATTTGCCATCCTCCGGGAGTGACTGTATGAACTCCTCAACCTAGGCAGCAGTCTCCTGGTCGAGGGAGCTCACCAAGTAGTAGTAGCGTGTGGCATCTGAGGTTATCTGCCAAATGTGGAATTGGGTTTCTGCTTGCTGGAACCATAAGTGAGGTCACAGCGTCCAGAAGCTTGGCAGTTTTAACGAAACTGCATGAACAGATGTGGCGTCGTTCATCTCTGGTCCAAATATCATTTGGGCCTTTGGGGTCACCAATTGTAGCGGTGTGCTACACGCAGCGCTGAAATAACGACACGTAGTCGGTGAGCTGCAGTTGCAAAGGAGGTTTATTCAAACTTTGCGGCCTTGCTTTAAAGCCTTCCTGTTCCCGTCCTCCCCGGGCGGGAATGCTATAGGGGGCACGTATTCACAGTCCCGTCCCGTGCGCGGGCTTTTCCCCTTGCTGGTGAAGCAGGCTTGGCGCCCTCTTTGGGACCGGCCTCAATGCCGGCGCGTGCCACTTTGTGAGCCGGTTCAAGTGCGCTGGGAAGTGGGTTGCCACAATATGCCGGAAATTGAATTTTGAGAGCGAGCAAGAGGAAGGGGGAGGGTGAAAATCCTGATTGGTCTATCTTTGTGCTAAGTAGACCTACCAGTTTTCTCTGTGAGCCGGCTTGTCCTGTTCCAAAATAGGAAAATATAAAACGTACTTCACCCCAGACTACACTAAAGTGTACCCCTGCCTTACAGGGGTCAAAATAATGACAGTGACAGCAAAACCTGTGAGCACAGGGCAGTTGAGATTCAAAGAGCTCTGCCAGTTGATGAAGCTGCTTTTGGTGCTGCCAAATCTTAATTGTGATGTAGAAAGGGCATTCAGCACGGTGCGTCACATTAAGACAGAATTCAGAAGTCAGCTGTCTCACTTGTGAATCTGATGTCTTGCAAAATTAACAAGTTCATTGACACAGACTGCAATGAGGTTGAGACTTCCAGTAAAATTCTCAAATCTGCCGAGCAAGCCACATCACAGCATAAGGAAAGTTTGCAAAAGAAATAGAAAAGCTATTTGCATTAGCATTGAGGCTGCCAACAAAATACTCAAGAAGAAATATATATATATAATGTATGTATGTGTGTGTGGTTTCAATATGTGATCAAATAACAAATAGACTTTTTCACTTTATCAACGGTCCCTCCCGCTCCGTTAGCAGCTAAATATATACTAAATCGCTGTTTGAAGCGTTTCCAGTTATCAGTTACATTGTCTGTAAACCGCATAGGTGCGGGAGGGCTTTGTTTATCCATGGCGGGAACTTTGCGTCTCTCACTGGAATCTCTTTTGGTAAATCCGGTAATTGCTGAACTAAGGAACATGATCTCCCGCCATGCGGGTCAGTTTCTCTCGTAACTATCGTACAACCTCACTTAGTAGCTCCTTTCGTACACACGCAGTCTCTTTCTAAGTCGCACACGGCATTCATTTATTCTCTGTGTTTAGACCTCACGCCGTCCATAAACAATATAGATACAAATTTGGCGCGGGGTTACGCGAGAATATTTTATTCCTGAAATTATGTTTAACCAGGTTCCAGCGCGACGACTTCGCTCCGGAGGATGCACCCCCTCGCATTGCCCCCTGGGAATTGAAGTTCTAGGTCATGCTCGCATAATATGCACCATTCTGGACATTTCCAAGCTGTGGAACCTGCCAAGAGATGGTTGACGGCCGGGGGACGATATTGTAGACGTACAGGAGGACAGTTGCTGATTGGTCGCTTGGCGGCGGTGGCGTATGGGACGATGGCGACCTTGGTTCTGGACAACGGGGCCAGCACAGCGAAGATCGGCTTCAGTGAGGAGAGGGTGAGGTGCGTTGCAGGAGAAGCGGCCCTAGCGTCCGGCTCTCTTTTCTCTGGGCCTCCATCCGATGTCTGATTCAATGCTTTCCTCTTGCAGCATTTTGCCTAATTGCCAGTTTCGCTCGAGGACTGCACGACTCAAAACTTTCACCGCCAACCAGATAGATGAGATCAAGGATCCCTCGGGTCTGTATTATATTCTTCCCTTTCAGAAGGTGAGTGTGCGTGGGTTTCACTTCCTGCGGTGACGACGCTTGCAGCTACTTTAGAGAAACCTGACCACAAAGATCTTGCAAGCCCCGTAGCATTGTCCATCTTTTGCTGACAGTCACCAATTCATTGGTCGTTGATGTCTAATCGCTCTTATCTCATTCGGCTCCAGGGATTCTCACGGGTATCATTGGGTTTCTAGTCAAAAGCAGACGTCATTTTTTTGTGTTCGCTGTATTGTGCGCAGGATATTGAAATTGTAGCAAAGTAACATCAGAACCGAGATTTATCAATCCCGCCTTCATTGGCAACTATTACTTTTCAGTATTCTTTCGATTTTACTGCAGAAACGGCTGTGTAGTCCAACCTTTCTTTATGACTGCTCTGTTGGACCTCCTACTATTTTAAGGAAGGTTTTTAGGTCACCCTCAGTTTCCTCATCAAAAGATGTACACAATTTGTTCATGTGATTTTTTTTTTGCAAGCGAATATATCTGACAAGTGAGATTAAACAGAATTAACACAAAATGCTGCAGGAACTTGGCAGGCCTTGCAGCATTTACAGAAAAGAGTAAGCAGTTGGCGTTTTGAGTCAAGGCCCTTCATCGGGACGGGGAGTAAAGATGAAAAGTCAAAATAAGAAGGTGGGAAGGGAGGAAGAAGTACAATGTAGAAGATGATTGGTGAAACCGAGTGAGGGAGACAGGTGAGGTGAAGAGCAATCAACTTGATTGGTCGGAGAAAGGGAAATCTGAAGGAGAGGACAGAAGACCACAGAAGAAGGGGAAGGGGGAGGAGATGAGCAGGTAAGGAGATAATGTGAGAGAGGTATATGTGAATAGGGAATTGTGAAGTGAGACATGTCCCCAGGAAGTAACCTACCCCTTCCCTTTCTTCCATGGCCTTCTGCCCTCTCCTGTCAGATTTCCCCTTCTCCAGCCCTTTCGCTTTCATCAATCAATTTCATTGCTGTTCATTTCACCTCTCCCCCTTACCTGGTTTCACCCTATTACCTTATACATTGTACTTTCTTCCTCCCCTTCTCCACATTATTGCTCTGACTTCTCATCTTTTATCTCCTGTCCTGATGAAGGGTTTTGACCCAAAATGTTGACTGTTTACTCTTTTCCATATATGCTGGCTGACCTACTGAGTTCCTCCAGTACTTTGTGTGTGTTGCTTGGATTTTCAGCATCTGCAGATTTTCTCTTGCTTGTGATTGAACCATACTTGGTTTCTTTTAAATTGAGCTAGAAAGCACTCTCGTATGAACATTGCATGAAGTTGCCCTCCACACTATTGCTCTTTGTTTGGTTTCTACAATCTATATAAAGGTAGATTATTTTCATAATTTTTGGATTATCTTTTACGACCGTGGTGTCAGATTTGGCCTGTGGATAAGCTTTTCACCAGTTTTCCATGCCTTCACTAGGACTGTTTATTTCCTCTCCTGTGGCATTACTCGACATCATCTCTTCTGTAGCTCATTTATTGCTGTAAAATTCTTTCACACCATTATTACTTTTAGCCTTGACAATTTCAACACATTTCCAGATGGCCTGTTTTGTTCTACCCTTGGCCAACTTATGACTATCCAAAATTCTGCAGTTCGTGTCCTAACTGGCACCAACTCCGCTCTCTGCATCACACCCATGGCTGCTACTGGCTTCCAGTTAAACACTTTATTTTAAAATTCTTAGCTTTGATGTCAGATTCCTCCCTGACCTTCCTATATCACCAACCCCATTGCTATAGCCTTTGAAAATATTTGTACTTTTTCATTTCATCCCCCTTGAATAGATTTAAAAGGTGGGGGAGTGAAGAGAGAAGCGCAAGGTGATGGGTGAAACTGGGAGAGGGAGGGGTGAAGTAAATAGCTGGGAAGTTGATTGGTGAAAGAGATAAAAGGCTGGAGAAGGGGCAATCTGATTGGAAAGGACAGCAGGTCATGGAAGAAAGGCGATGGGGAGGAGCTCCAGAATCAGGTGAGGAAATGGGTGAGAGAGAAAAATGGGAATGTGGTATGGTGAAGGAGAGTGGGGGGCAATTACTGGAAGTTTAAGAAATCAATGTTCGTGCCATCAGGTTGGAGGCTGCCCAGGTGGAATATAAGGTGTTGCTTCTCTAACCTGATAGCCTCATCATGGCAGTAGAGGAAGCTGTGGACTGACATGTCAGAATGCAACTGGGAAGTAGAATTGAAATGGGTGGCCACTGGGAGATCCCACTTTTTCTAGTGGACGGAGTGAAGGTGTTCAGTGAAGTAATCTTCTAATCTACGTCGATTCTCACTGATGTACAGAAGGCCACACCGGGAGTGCTCACCAAGGATTAAACAGAATCATAGGGCATTCTATACATGTATCAAGGACTTGAAGAAAAAATAGGAAGGGAGTAGGTTTACTCAAGGGTAAAGGAAGGAACTTGTGCTTAGAGGTGGAGAATTCCAATACTTTGCTTTAATAAAGGAGAAGGATGTGGTGGATAGTGAGATTGGTGTGTAGATTGCTAATATGCCAGGGCCTTTTGAAATAAAGAATGCAGTAGAGGTGAGTTACTTGAAAATGAAGCTGGTTCTTCGCTTGCAAAAATCATGAGAGAAGAAGCAACCTCAGGAGTGATGGCAGAATCGTTGGGGACTGTCAAGGCCAATTCTGGATCTGCAGACTCTGGAGCAGCAGGGACACAGGAAAAGCTGGATGTGGGCACTTGGGCAGTAGGATCCTTCCTGCATCTCCTCTTCAGCAGTTGCTGTTCTGGATTCCTCAAAATTCTTGGCTGCTTTATGGATCAGTGTTCTCCTGCAGTCTCTCACAAGCCAGCTGCTACCACCCGTTGACCTTGATATTTGTCAGAGAGAGCTGCTGTTAAAGTTGGTTCTTCTGCCTCTTAAACACAAGAGGCACCACAATCTCTCTTACCGTGAGAGAGTTTTCCGTAGAGTACTACTTTCCATAACCAGGAGTTGTCCATGTGAGACATGTGGCCTGGCCAGCAGAGCTGCTTGAGCTCTGCAGGTAGGAAGTTGAGCTTTCTCCAGGACCTCATTGTTGGGAGACACGATCCTGCCAGCTGATAACCATGAGGGAGCGGAGGCAGCGCTGATGGAAGTGCTCGAGCACCCAGATTAGCTTGACCTAGGATTCTGAGCCGTATAGCAGTGTTGGGACAATGGCAGTCCTGTGCACCTGGGTTTTATGGACAGACACAGTTGGTGGGCCGTCCACACCCATTTCTGGAGGTGCTCAAAAGTACTGCTGGCTCTGGGGAGTCAATTGTCAATGTCCGTAACTACTGTGGTGTCATTGGAGATAATGCTGTCCAGGTAAGTGAACTGCTCAACCATGGTGAGAGGGTGGTCGTCAATGGTGATCCAAGGTGAGTTGTAAACATCTCAAGGGGGTTCCTGATGGAGGATCATTGTTTTGACCATTAACCCAAAAGCCCTAGCATCCTTGACGAACTGAACAATTGCAGCCTGTAGTGTGTCCTCTTGTGTGTGTGAGAAGAGCACAGACCAAAGATGTACCAGTTGGTAGATTAATTGGTTATTGTAAGTTGTCCTGTGATTAGGGTTGAATCGAGTTGCTGGGTGGTGCAGCTTGATGGACCGGAAGGGCCTATTCCGTTGTGTATCTCAATAGTAAATAAATATCGTTCAATATGTGCTGCTTCTGTAAACTCAGCCACTTTTATAAATAATTGCATTTGAGAATTAGTAATTGTGCGGAAAGCAAATGGTATGGATTTTCTTGGATTAGAATTTAAGGTTAATAGATTATCTGAATGATCCATGTATGTGTCTGGGTTATTTGCAAAATGTATCACTGATTTGGCTAAGAACAAAAATATATTTCCACATCTGCCAGTGGTAGTGTACGACACTAGTAGAATTGTGAGTAGGACTGAGTGGACAAGAACATGGCAGATTGAATGTAATGTGGAACATGTTTTTATAACAAAAAGGGTATTTCTAAATGGCAGAATGAAGGTGTGCTTCCAGATTGTCAATGTGCATGTGCAGCCACAGAAGCACATGTTTCATATGGGCAGATTGCTGTCCAGCTGTGGTTGTACAACTGTTAATTGTGATCTACTGTTTGCTCTGGTAGTCAGATGGTGATAACCTCATTAAAGTTATTGTGGGGAAAAGAGCAAGTAGAGACGAGGTAAAAGGTTTTTTAGGTTGTTAGTTCACTTCATTTTCACTTTGACAAATTTATTTTGAGTAACTTTCTAATTTGACAATTTTGATCAGTTGTGTTTAACTTGTAATATAAAAGTTCCCTTAGAAGTGTTTGATAGTATTTTGTTTCATTGCATGTATTTGCATGATGTTAAATAACATTTCTCACCTTAGGGATATTTGGTTAACTGGGATGTTCAAAGGCAAGTATGGGATCACCTGTTTGGGAAAGAAATGTACAAGGTAAGCTCCACTGATTTGTATGTTATAGTGCTTTTTAAGTGTATAAACATAACCATATATTTTTTTGATCTACCATTCCACAAGTAACGTGTCAAATCTAAGGCTTGAAAGCTTTAGATTTTTTGTAATGCTTCTGCAAAGGATATTTCTAATCAGGATCATTTTTTAGTTTGGTAGTAAATGGCAGCTGAAGTTACTAAATACTACTTTTTTAAAAAATCAGGAAAAATGTGCAAGTAATTGAAGCAATCTTAAAAAGTTATGTTTCCAAAGGAGCCATTCCTAAGAAGATCTATTTAATAGTTGTGGATTTGTTTTTGAAATTCCTTTCTGTTAATCAGCTTTGTTTAGGTTGGTAGCACAGTTATCTCAGGATCAGAAAGAGTGATAGCTCTTGCTTTTCTTGGGGCTCATAACAATACTACAGCATTATGGAGAGATCATTCATTAACACTGTTCATTGGTCTAGGACAGGCATGGGCAAACTACGGCCCGCGGGCCATATGCTTTTTAAGCTTTTTAATCCGGCCCGCAGAACTTGATGAAATTATATTAATAAACCTTGTTAACGTTTTTTCCCTGCAATTCTGGCGTTTTCCCAATAGATGACGCACTCTATATACATTTGTGGCGACCCATTTCCTGGCACATCCGAACCGGCTCACAATTAGTCAGCGTTCCGGCTAAGGGAGATAGCCTGTGGGGATTTGCGATCACAGAGCTTTGGAGCCTCTGCACGGGGGGGGGGGGGGGGCTGGTTGAGGGAGGCTTAAAAGTGAGGCTGGGGATTTCGTGTAACCCCCTGGGTCGCCTCAGGCTCGCTCAGCTCGTTCTTGTCTAGGGGGAGCAGCCTTCTGCCCCGCCAAACTGGGTAATCAGCTGGTGTGGATGCTGTGTGAGGTCCCCGCCTCACCCAAAAACAGACAGTACACCATATGCGATTAAATGAGTACAATTTATAAAGGTTACTATAACTAAGTGATTAATAACGATACAGTATATATGAAGAGAAAATTAAAGAAAAGGCGCCAAACTTATCAAAGTCCAAACCACTTCGTGCACAGCCGTTGGAGCTCAATTTCTGAAGTCTTCTGGCCACCATTCGATCCCCTCCGAACTCCTCGACTCGCAGCTCAGGACCCTCCGCGTGGTCAACCAAGCACATCTAGCTTCATCCCCCCCCCCCCCCTCGGAGAATCTCCCGGCCTCAGACCCCCCTTTGGTGTCCGATCCTCACCCAGCTTAGAGCATTGCGTCCTCTCTCTCGACCCCCTCGCGCCGATCTGCCCAAAAGCCCGTCAACAAAAGCTTACAGACTCAGAAGAAAGAACATTAATCCCCATTTGGTTTACAAAGGAATACCATTCTCGTTATCAGTAAATTAGCATTCCTGCTAGTTAACAAAAAAGAAGAAACCCTCTTTACACTCTCCCTCCACCAAATAAAAGTCATGTCCTCATGACTACTAAATAACTCGCCACCTTTCCTGCCAACACACCGTAACCCAAGCACAAACAGTGACATCTCCTCCCCACACAGTAACCCTCACGCCCTGTTCCTCAGGCGCTACTTAGGCCAACTATCTGGGAGTTCCCTAACCCTTCTGAGGCCTCCGTACCCCCTCACCTAAACCCTTCAGGCTCGGACACAACTGGGGATACCTTGGGCCCACTACCAACTCCTCTCACTCATGCCCCACACTGCACACAGCTAACCCTCCCCGCTACACCTGACTCAATGGGAGAAGGGCCAAAGGTCTCTTCCTCAATCGAGGGAAAGTCAGCAAAAGGCAGCATGTACCACACATCCAGCACATCATCCATCGAATCTGTATTCTTCCTCATTCCTGTGATCGGTAGCTGCTGTTTGATCTTCTCCAAACGGAAACACGTGGCCTGCACTGCTCCCGCAGTCTCTTCAGCCTCCTGTTCAGTATTCACTGCACTTCTCTCCAGCTTTTTCTTCCTCATGACTTCTTCCAGATCAACTTTCAGGTTTTGCACTTCATTTGAACTGTCGATGGTCATCTTCAGGTTCCCTTCAAGCTTCCGCTTCTCTCTGCTGAGATTCGTCTGTAATTTCTTCACCTCCGCAA
Organism: Hypanus sabinus; assembly: GCF_030144855.1. Lineage (NCBI taxonomy): Eukaryota > Metazoa > Chordata > Chondrichthyes > Myliobatiformes > Dasyatidae > Hypanus > Hypanus sabinus. The sequence continues at coordinate 43,680,219 of NC_082718.1, forward strand.
ACTCCCCTCTCCGGGTTCTCAGTTTGCTATTACCCTCAGTCAGACAACTTTCTTCATTCTCTCCAACTTGTAAGTCTTCCGAATGGTTCCAGATCACTTTCTCCAGTCTCTCCGTCTTCATTTCAAACTTGATTCCGTAGAGACAGTCACTCACGACCTTTGCCAGCCCTGGCACGTGTCCCGAAAACACTTTAACTCGGTAGTTCTCAGCTGCTCCTGCAACGACCTCACTTCATATTCTCCTGAGGCAAATCCAAATACCAATAGATCATCCACATACACCAAAACTCCAAATGCCTCCACATCCCCTATGGTCTTCCACCTGCCCAGCAGGAAGGTTGCAAGGGCTCCGGATATGCCCTGTGGCATCTTTTCGGACCGGAAGACTCCTAGGGAATTTATAACGGCCGTCTTCTTGTCGGCCCCACTCATCGGGATCTGGCAACATCCACTCCTCCGATCCAGCACCTTAACCACATCGCACCACTCAGACAGGCCATCGCCTCTTCGGCCCTCAGGGCCATATTCTGGTCACTGACAGTGCGCCTCTTCAACGCAATATAATCCACACACACGCTGCCTACGTCTTCCACGGCTTCAGGGGCCAGTCGCCGCAACCTCTCTCTCTCCGAGGTGTCTTCAGCAGTCAACTCCGCTCCCTCGTGGTATTTCGCAGCGTCCACTAAGAGGGTCTCACCCTCAGATACTTCCCCCAGGCCGTACCACCACTGGCTCTTGTTTGAATTCGGTATCGGCCCAATGCTGCTACACATGTCCGCACAAGCAGCTCGAAACCCTGGGTGCATCGACAATGTCTCCAAACAGCGCTCACCCACCTCCTCCGGGCAGGCCCCCAAGCGCACCAACAGGATATTGGTTCTCTCTAGAACAGAAACGCTGCCCGTCTCAACAGGGTCCGGACACATCAGCATTAACGATTCCTGAACCTCAGTCTCCTCCACATTTGCCTCTAAGAACTCCATTTTCACTGACCAACAACCGTCGTCTGGATAATCACCGGCACTGGTACCCCGAATCTCCAGTGTCCTCAATGTCGCCAAGGGTAAATGCTTCCAATAACGGTTATGAAACAAACTGTACAGCAACTTAACCGGCGCCCCGGTGCCGAGGATGGCTTTAACTTGACTTCCATCCATCCGTAACAACACCTGTGCGCATGGCCCCTCTAAGCCTTCAGGAATAGAGTCTGCTCCTTTCGGGAGTTCCTTGGTACATTGCTGGGAACGTGCTCCCCCAGAGACCCCAAGCCGTTCCCCCACTGGGCCTCCTATAAGTTTCCCGACATCTCTCGAATCAACGGAACAACTGATCCCCTTGACAGATCCCCTTGGCACCACAAGCAATTTATCTGCCCCCCTAGGCAAAAAGGGATACCCTAAAAACTTCCCACCAATCTCCTGCCACGGATATGATAAGCCCCCCAGCTGCGGCATTTGACTTCCAGTCAAACCACACGCATTTTCCCACACTTTCCCAGAACTGGCAGCGGTCACTTCGAGGTAATTGCGCCCGACAGTTCTAACAAAGTCACCAGCCCGTCTACTCAAACTTTCAACCCGTCCCTGTCGCTTTCCCTCAGCCAAGCACTGCCACTCACCCAACAACTGAGAGGTCCGCTCCGCCCACGCTTCCGCCCCTTTAGGGCTGGACATTATTCCAATAACCGGGCGGAGCCCACCACTGCTGAAACATCCCAACCTGTCACTCCTCACTCTCCAAACAGTACGGACAACACATGGTCCCATCACCATTTCGTCAGCACTAGTTGGAACTCGAACAACGACCTCAAGGCTAACAACAGCAGCCACCCCACCCAACACACACGCAGCGATAACCAGCAATCACCCACAAAGGCACACCAGCTCTTCGCCGCAGACACAATTTAAAGAGGGTGATCACACAGCTTCCACAGAAATCAATCCCGGACGAGCACCCCACAATGTAACCCCCTGGGTCGCCTCAGGCTCGCTCAGCTCGTTCTTGTCTAGGGGGAGCAGCCTTCGGCCCCGCCAAACTGGGTAATCAGCTGGTGTGGATGCTGTGTGAGGTCCCCGCCTCACCCAAAAACAGACAGTACACCATATGCGATTAAATGAGTACAATTTATAAAGGTTACTATAACTAAGTGATTAATAACGATACAGTATATATGAAGAGAAAATTAAAGAAAAGACGCCAAACTTATCAAAGTCCAAACCACTTCGTGCACAGCCGTTGGAGCTCAATTTCTGAAGTCTTCTGGCCACCATTCGATCCCCTCCGAACTCCTCGACTCGCAGCTCAGGACCCTCCGAACTCCTCGGACTCTCCAAACAGCTCAGGACCCTCCGCGTGGTCAACCAAGCACATCTAGCTTCATCCCCCCCCCCCTCGGAGAATCTCCCGGCCTCGGACCCCCCTTTGGGGTCTGATCCTCGCCCAGCTTAGAGCATTGCGTCCTCTCTCTCGACCCCCTCGCGCCGATCTGCCCAAAAGCCCGTCAACAAAAGCTTACAGACTCAGAAGAAAGAACATTAATCCCCATTTGGTTTACAAAGGAATACCATTCTCGTTATCAGTAAATTAGCATTCCTGCTAGTTAACAAAAAAGAAGAAACCCTCTTTACACTCGAATAATGTTTTTTTCTTCGACTGCAGTTATCGACTCCGTGTCGTAATTTTAGCGCTGCATGTAGCACACCGCTACACATTGACCTTTGTTGAGGTGCAGCGTATTACTCCACATTTGCGCTTTACTCTTTGTTCGGCTCGACCTATTTGTGTGAACAGGCGCTCAGCGTCATGAACATCAACAAAGCCAGCCACAGATCCAAGTTAACTGACCAACACCTCAGATCCATCCTGAGAATCGCCACAACAAAACTAAATCCAGACTTTGATGCGCTGGCTAAAAAGGGAGACCAACAACACTGTTCCCACTGAAATTAAAAATAAGTTTCTTCGTTGTGTTATGTAAAAAATGCATTTGAAAATATTTTTTTCAATAAGCCTTACATGTTACATGTCATTTCTGTTAAGTGATGGACATGAGTAGTGCGCAGGTGCACGTACGTTCTCAAAATAAAAAATGCGCTCCAGATCAAATAACGCGCTCCGCATACTGGCGCGCTCTCACTGTTCTGTCATTGTGCGGGTCGTTGTTGAGTTTTGGCACAGAGGACAATTGAATAAGAAGGAGCAGGACAAGTAGACCTGCATCTCCTACCGTTTTTGAAATAAAGTCAGTCAGGAGGAGAGTGACGATGATAATATCTTGAAGGTTAACAGAATTTTCAGTGCTTTAAAATAATAACTTACTATTAAAAAAAGCTGTATTTTATTCATTTAATTTTCAGTGTTTTAAAAGTCATTTCAATAAATAGCTAAGTACCATGGGACTTCAAAGACAGATATTTTGTTGTAATGCATTTGTTCATTTTCAATTGAAATTAAAGCACATGTTTTCTACATATCCCATGATATTTTATTTTCTCTTATGAGATGTATTACCAAAACACTCCGTCCATCTGCTCCTGGTCCGGCCCCCCTGTCAAATTTTAGAACCCTTTGTGGCCCTTAAGTCAAAAAGTTTGCCCACCCCTGGTCTAGGAGGCTATGAACGATTCCACTATTTCATTTCCTTAATCTGATTAGTTTTCCTCTTGTCCAAAACCATCATAAAAAGTTATTTATTGAACTGTTGACAATATTAGGAATTGCGGCAATGTATCATGATTATCATGAGAATATATTAACAGCAAATATAATTTTGAGATATGAATATTTTCATTGCATTGAATAAGATTCAGTCTAAGTACTGACTGAATTGAGTTCAGTATATTTAATACCATGAATTGAATGAAACTAGAAATCTGAAGTCATATAGGAAAGTTAATGGCCATCTGCAGTTTTGCATTGTTTATGCATAAGTATTTCTGCACATACTTTCAGGAAAAAGTAGAATTTAAGGGTTTTTACTTAGAATGCAAATTCCTGAATTTTTCTTGGTGTTAGTAGGGGCTTTTCAACATCTGTTGTATGACCACCTGCAATTGTTTTGAACATGGGCCTGTGACTTGGAAATCTGGTAATGCCCATTGTACTGGACTATTGGCCTTTGTGCAAGAGAATGCATTTCCATCAAAGGTAAATTAGGCAAGGCCAACTTCAGCACTGGGTCTGAATTGGTCTTGGGTGAGGGGGAGCATCGTGGAATTGGGAAGATAAGTCAGGATATTTAACTGCCACTAATAAATGCTGGCTAGGTTGAGTTGAGTTGAAGACTGAGCTTGAGTTGAGCTTGGAGATGCATGATGTTTAGTACTGGGGAGGGTGCAGAAGGAGGAGAATGTTTGTTAACTTAGCTTCAACATAAATGAAGGTCCTCTTTATTGTAATTAGTTAACATAAAGAGGACCTTTCAGAGCTGATTTCCCAGCAGTGGTTTTCAACCTTCTCATGAGAATCAAAATCAGTTAATATCACTGGCATATGTCATGAAATTTGTTAACTTAGCAGCAGCAGGACTGTGCAGTACATGACAGTATAGAAAATAAATAAATCAATTTTAGTAAGTATATATGTATATTAAACATTTAAATTAAAAGTAGTGCAAATACAGAAATAGTCTTTTAAAAAGTGAAGTAGTATTCATGGGTTCAATGTCCATTCAGAAATGAGATGGCAGAGGGGAAGAAGCTGTTCCTGAATCATTGAATGTGTGCTTTCAGGCTTCGGTACCTCCTTTCTGATGGTAACAATGAGAAGAGGGCATGTCCTGGGTGTTGGGGGTCCTCAATAATGGTCACTGCCTCTCTGAGCCATCACTCCTTGAAGATGGCTTGAATATTATAGAGGCTAGTACCCAAGATGGAGCTGACTAATTTGACTATTTTCTGTAGCTTTTGATCCTGTGCAGTAGCTCCCTCGTAGCAGACAGTGTTGCAAGTTGACAGAATGCTCTCCACATCTGTAGAAGTTTTCAAGTGTTTTAGGTGACAAACTAAATCTCCTCAAATAATGAAATATACCTGCACTCTTGCCTTCTTTATATCTTGGAACCAGGTTAGTTCCTCAGAGATCTTGATCAGGAACTTGAAATTGTTCACTTCTGATCCCTCTATGAGGATTGGTTTGTGTTCCCTTTTGATTCCTACCGTTTTTGAAGTCCACAATCAGCACTTTGGTCTTACTGATGTTGAGTCCAAGGCTGTTGCTGCAACACCACTCAGCTAATTGGTATATCTCACTCCTGTGCACCCTCTCATCTCCATCGGAGATTCTGCCAACAGTGGTTGTATCATCAGCAAATTTATAGATTGCATTTGGGCTATACCAAGCCACACAGTCATGGGTAGAGAGAGTAGAGCAGTGGGCTAAGCACACATCCCTGTAGTGCACCAGTGTTGATCGTCAGCATGGAGGAGATATAATTACCAATCCGCACAGATTGTTGTCTTCTGGTTAGGAAGTTGAGGATCCAATTACAGAGGGAGATACAGAGACCCAGGTTCTGTAGCTTATCAGTCAGGAAGGTGGAAATGATGGTGCACAGAAGAAAGGGTTGCTCAGAAGTAGGGCTTGCAGGCATCCTGAATTCATACTACTTCGGTACATCTCCAATACAAGTAAAGGTAATTGCACGTTATTCAATGCCAGTCTGACCTGGGTCCTCAATGTGTTGCGGAGCACTTACACAGAGGAACTGGAATGAAATATATGGATTTCTCAAATTACAGTAAGAGTTTACACTTGTGATGTTCTTATGGCAATATGTGGTGCACAGAAATTTGTGTTTTGTGATCTAATTTCAAAGGAAATATATTTTATCCATTTGCTTTCAGAACAAAGCAACTTTGAAAATGGACATTTGCTACAAATTGTGCATGAGAAAATAAATAAGTATTGATTTAACTTGAAACAAAAGATTATTGATCGGCAGTAACATGCCACAATTACTACTACTATTTCAGCAGAGAAATAAACCATTTATTCAAGAAAATTTGTTAAACTGAACAACTTCATGTTGTACATCAAGATGTCTCGATACCTTTCTTGGTTGTCTAGCTTTTTATTGAATGCATCTGTACCCGAGTGAGTTTTGTCTTCAAACAAGATCCGAATAAAGGTACTTCGATAATCTTGTCCTTGGGATGGAAATGTTTTCTTTACATCACTCCAATAAAAACATTTCTTAATCCTAAAGATCTCAAACACTTGCCCTTTATTTTTCTGGTTTTGGGTACCATTCCATTGGATTGGAAAATAGTAAAAGTAACTCCTTCATTCAAAAAGGAGATAGGAAGGTGGGAAGTATTTTTTTGTTGTTTCCTATGGCATGGCCCGTGAGCCTGTCTGTTCAGGAGCCGGAGTTGGATCAATCTTCATTTGGCATCTCGTCCACAGCCGTTCCAACATGGGTGGTCCTGAATTGGCATCGTCTGATGGAGTCCTTGAAGCATGCAAGCCTCCACACGATGTCAATGTGTTGATCCAGGTTACGGAGGAGGTGGAACATACAAACCAGTTAGATCAAAATGGGAAAATGGTAGAAGCTATTACTAAATTTATGATAGCAGTGCTCTTGGAAAAGGTGAAACAGACAAAACCAATATGGTTTATTGACAAAGAAATTAATTTATTAGAGATGTTTTGAAGAAACAATGTAATCTGGATAGAGAATTGGTGGATGTACTGAGATTTCTAGAAGACATTGATGTGGTGGCAAATCAAAGGTGGCTTCAGACATTAAAACGTCATGGTGTAGGAAATTGCAAGTTGGTATAAATATAAATTGGATGTCCATCAGGAAATTCAGAGCATGCATAAATGGTTTTTTTTATCTATTTTGGCAAGATTTAAAGAGCCGAGTACCTTGGGAATTGGTACTGGGACCTCAAATTTTCTTTACAATTTATATTTATGACTTTATGAAGAAGTCAAAGATGTGGTGGCTAAATGTGTAGGAAGGTAGTTAGGCAATTAAATTGTGAAGAGGATGGTCATGCAGGGATGTAGGTAGGTCAAGTAAGAAGACAAAAATCAGAAAAATGGGGTTTAATGTAACAAAATGTGAAATTGTCTATTTTGGTAGGAAAAGTAAAATATCATATTACCTAGATAGTGAGAGACTGCAGATCCCTCAAATACAAAGGGATCTAAGTGTCCCAGTCCATGATTTGTAATAGGCTGGAATGCAGGTACAAGAAGTAATTAGGAAAGCTAACAACCCTAGTTTTTTTATTGCCAGGGGAATGGAATATAAAAGCAGTTGTCAGTTATAAGGCATTGGTGATACCTCATTTAGGCTATTGTGTACTGTATAGATCTTACTTAAGGAAGGATGTTAATGCATTCAAAGCCATTCAGAGAAGGCTTACAAGACATAGTGGAAATGAATGAGTTATCATTAGAGGAAAGATTGACAGGCTGGGCTAGTATCCACTAATATTAATATTTAGATGAATAAAAAGGGGATTTGATGGAGAAGGTGAATGTGGAGAGCATGCTTTATTTCCTTTTAGTATAATCTGGAACTTGATTTTTTTAAATGAGTTACCCAGTTAAGAAAGAGATGAGTTTTTTTTCCTAATGGTCATGAATCTTTAGAATCCACTTTATCATGTTGGAGTGAAAATTACATCTTTGAATAATTTTAAGCCAGAGGTTGATGCAAACTTGTTAAGTAAAACAATGAAAGAGAGTGCAGAGATAAGGGGCCAGATTTCTACATCCGTTACTAAGTAGGTAAATTATACTGAGTAATTGTTGATTGATTGTGCTGTTACTGGCTCATTAAGATTCGTTCTTTTATGAGTGGGGTATTTATTGGCATTTAGCTCCATTGTTAGTTAAATCAAAATATTTTAGCCATGCAGGAACAGCTTGTTTGATAGATAATTTTGGAGCACTGGTTATAAGCTCAAATGCACTGATGCAGAGATCCATAGATTTTGATGAGGCCAATGTACTGAACTGTTTCTTTAAATTATGTGATATTTTCATGTTGGTTTATGTCTGGCTTTTGTGGTGAAAGTCTGAGGAACAGGTCAAGATAAATCCTCCACAGTATCTTTGGGATTCAGGCACTGCTAGGATTAGGCATTTTTCTGTGATTACAATTTAGTTCTCCACCCCTATCTTTGGACCTGGTGGAACTGCAGACTTTGATCGGATCCATTTACAGTAGCTGTTTAACATGAATGTAGTCCTGTCTGTTAGCTTCATCAAGCTGATAGTTTGTTTAGTGGTTTGAACATGGAACAGTTCAGCATAGTAGATGCCCTTTGGCCCATAAAGGTCAATCTAATGCAGCCCCAAGCATAGCTCTCCATTCATCTTTCATCCATCTATGTATCAAAGAGTTCCTTAAATATCTCTAATGTATGCTTCCCAGCAATCAGTTTAAAATTAGCCATTTTTACCTTGGGCGAAAAAAGTGTTAGTTGTACACTCTATCAATGACTCTTATTATCTTCTACACCTCTATCAAGTCACCTTTCATCCACCTTCACTCCAAAATTGTAGCTCGCTCAATCTTTCCTCATAAGGTACGCTTTCTAATCCAGGCAGTGTCCTGCTAAATCTCCTCCGTACCCTCTCTAAAACTTCTACATCCTCCTGTAATGAGGCAACCAGAACTGAACACAGTGTTCCAAGTGTGGTCTATAGGGTTCAATAGAGCTGCAATGTTATCTCATGGCACTTGAATTCAATCCCACGATTAATGAAGACCAACCCATCATACACTTTCTTAACTACCCTGTCAACTTCTGTGGCAATGTGGGGTAGCTTTATCCCTCTGTTCCTTCAAACTGCTAAGAATCTTGCCTTTAAACCTGTACTCAGCTTTCAAATTCAACCTCTCAAAGTGTATCACTTGGCAGTGTAAAGGGGATTTCTTCTTTTTTCTTTGTTACTGTTGGGAAAGTGTTTCTTCTTTTTGTTAACTAGCAGGAATGCTAATTTACTGGTAACGAGAATGGTATTCCTTTGTAAACCAAATGGGGATTAATGTTCTTTCTTCTGAGTCTGTAAGCTTTTGTTGACGGGCTTTTGGGGAGATCAGCGCGAGGGGGTCGAGAGAGAGGACGCAATGCTGTAAGTTGGGCGAGGATCGGACCCCAAGTGGGGGTCCGAGGCCGGGAAGTTCTCCGAGGAGGGGGGATGAAGCTAGATGTGCTTGGTTGACCACTCGGAGGGTCCTGAGCTGCGAGTTGAGTTCAGAGGGGATCGAATGGTGGCCAGAAGACTTCAGAAATTGAGCTCCAACGGTTGTACACGAAGTGGTTTGGACTTTGATAAGTTTGGCGCCTTTTCTTTATTTTTTTCTCTTCATATATACTGTATCATTATTAATCACTTAGTTATAGTAACCTTTATAAATTGTACTCATTTAATTGCATATGGTGTACTGTCTGTTTTTGGGCGAGGCGGGGACATCACACTGCATCCACACCAGCTGATTACCCAGTTTGGCGGGGCCGAAGGCTGCTCCCCCTAGACGAGAATAAGCTGAGCGAGCCTGAGGCGACCCGGGGGTTACATTGTGGGGGCTTGTCCGGGATTGATTTCTGTGGAAGCTGTGTGATCACCCTCTTTAAATTGTGTCTGCGGTGAAGAGCTGGTGTGCCTTTGTGGGTGTGCGATTGCTGGTTATCACTGCGTGTGTGTTGGGTGGGGAGGCTACTGTTGGTAGCCTGGAGGTCATTGTTCGAGTTCCGACTAGTGCTGGCGAAATGGTGGTGGGACCATGGGCTGTCCGTACTGTTTGGGGAGTGAGGAGTGACAGGTTGGGATGTTTCAGCAGTGGTGAGCTCCGCCTGGTTGTTGGAATAATATCCAGCCCTAAAGGGGCGGAGGTGTGGGCGGAGCAGACCTCTCAGTTGTTGGGTGAGTGGCAGTGCTTGGCTGAGGAAAAGCGACAGGGACGGGTTGAAAGTTTGAGTAGGCGGGCTGGTGACTTTGTTAGAACTGTCGGGCGCAATTACCTCGAAGTGACCGCTGCCAGTTCTGGGAAAGTGTGGGAAAATGCGTGTGGTTCGACTGGAAGTCAAATGCCGCAGCTGGGGTGCTTATCATATCCGTGGCAGGAGATTGGTGGGAAGTTTTTAGTGTATCCCTTTTTGCCTGGGGGGCAGATAAGTTGCTTGTGATGCCAAGGGGATCTGTCAAGGGGATCAGTTGTTCCGTTGATTCAAGAGGTGTCGGGAAACTTAGAGGAGGCCCAGTGGGGAACAGCTTGGGGTCTCTGGGGGAGCACATTCCCAGCAATGTACCAACGAACTCCCGAAAGGAGCAGACCCTATTCCTGAAGGCTTAGAGGGGCCACGCGCACAGGTGTTGTTACGGATGGATGGAAGTCAAGTTAAAGCCATCCTCGGCACCGGGGCGCCGGTTAAGTTGCTGTACAGTTTGTTTCATAACCATTATTGGAAGCATTTACCCTTGACGACATTGAGGACACTGGAGATTTGGGGTACCAGTGCCGGTGATTATCCAGACAACGGTTGTTGGTCAGTGAAAATGGAGTTCTTAGAGGCAAATGTGGAGGAGACTGAGGTTCATGAATCGTTAATGCTGATGTGTCTGGACCCTGTTGAGACGGGCAGCGTTTCTGTTCTAGAGAGAACCAATATCCTGCTGGTGCGCTTGGGGGCCTGCCCGGAGGAGGCGGGTGAGCGCTGTTTGGAGGCATTGTTGATGCACCCAGAGTTTTGAGCTGCTTGTGCGGACGTGTGTAGCAGCATTGGGCCGATACCAAATTCAAACAAGAGCCAGTGGTGGTACAAGAGCCTGGGGGAAGTATCTGAGGGTGAGACCCTCTTAGTGGACGCTGCGAAATACCACGAGGGAGGGGAGTTGACTGCTGAAGACACCTCGGAGAGAGAGAGGTTGCGGCGACTGGCCCCTACAGCCGTGGAAGACGTAGGCAGCGTGTGTATGGATTATATTGCGTTGAAGAGGCGCACTGTCAGTGACCAGAATATGGCCCTGAGGGCCAGAGAGGCGATGGCCTGTCTGAGTGATGTGAAGTGGTTTAAGGTGCTGGATCTGAGGAGTGGATGTTGCCAGATCCCGATGAGTGGGGCCGACAAGGAGAAGACGGCCGTTATAAATTCCCTAGGAGTCTTCGGGTCCGAAAAGATGCCACAGGGCATATCTGGAGCCCTTGCAACCTTCCTGCGGGGCAGGTGGAAGACCATAGGGGATGTGGAGGCGTTTGGAGTTTTGGTGTATGTGGATGATCTCTTGGTATTTGGATTTGCCTCAGGAGAATATGAAGTGAGGTTGTTGCAGGAGCAGCTGAGAACTACCGAGTTCAAGTGTTTTCTGGACACGTGCCAGGGCTGGCGAAGGTCGCAGCTCATGAGTGACTGTCTCTACGAAATGAAGACGGAGAGACTGGAGAAAGTGATCTGGAACCATTCGGAAGATTTACAAGTGGAGAGAATGAAGAAAGTTGTCTGACTGAGGGTAATAGCAAACTGAGAACCCGGAGAGGGGAGTTTGCGGAGGTGAAGAAATCTCAGAAGAGAGAAGCGGAAGCTTGAAGGGAACCTGAAGATGACCATCGACAGTTCAAATGAAGTGCAAAACCTGAAAGTTGATCTGGAAGAAGTCATGAGGAAGAAAAAGCTGGAGAGAAGTGCAGTGAATACTGAACAGGAGGCTGAAGAGACTGCGGGAGCAGTGCAGGCCACGTGTTTCCGTTTGGAGAAGATCAAACAGCAGCTACCGATCACAGAAATGAGGAAGAATACAGATTCGGTGGATGATGTGCTGGATGTGTGGTACATGCTGCCTTTTGCTGACTTTCCCTTGATTGAGGAAGAGACCTTTGGCCCTTCTCCCATTGAGTCAGGTGTAGCGGGGAGAGTTAGCTGTGTGCAGTGTGGGGCATGAGTGAGAGGTTGAGAGAGGAGTTGGTAGTGGGCCCAAGGTATCCCCAGTTGTGTCTGAGCCTGAAGGGTTTAGGGGAGGGGGTACGGAGGTCTCAGAAAGGTTAGGGAACTCCCAGATAGTTGGCCTAAGTAGCGCCTGAAAAACAGGGCGTGAGGTTTACTGTGTGGGGAGGAGATGTCACTGTTTGTGCTTGGGTTACGGTGTGTTGGCAGGAAAGGTGGCGAGTTATTTAATAGTCATGAGGACATGACTTTTATTTGGTAGAGGAAGAGGGTAAAGGGGGTTTCTTCTTTTTTCTTTGTTACTGTTGGGAAAGGGTTTCTTCTTTTTGTTAACTAGCAGGAATGCTAATTTACTGATAACGAGAATGGTATTCCTTTGTAAACCAAATGGGGATTAATGTACTTTCTTCTGAGTCTGTAAGCTTTTGTTGACGGGCTTTTGGGGAGATCGGCGCGAGGGGGTCGAGAGAGAGGACGCAATGCTGTAAGTTGGGCGAAGGTCGGACCCCAAGCGGGGGTCCGAGGCCGGGAAGTTCTCCGAGGTGGGGGGATGAAGCTAGATGTGCTTGGTTGACCACTCGGAGGGTCCTGAGCTGCGAGTCGAGGAGTTCGGAGGGGATCGAATGGTGGCCAGAAGACTTCAGAAATTGAGCTCCAACGGTTGTGCACGAAGTGGTTTGGACTTTGATAAGTTTGGCGCCTTTATTTTTTTCTCTTCATATATACTGTATCGTTATTAATCACTTAGTTATAGTAACCATTATAAATTGTACTCATTCAATCGCATATGGTGTACTGTCTGTTTTTGGGCGAGGTGGGGACATCGCACTGCATCCACACCAGCTGATTACCCAGTTTGGCGGGGCCGAAGGTTGCTCCCCCTAGAGTGAGCCTGAGGCGACCCAGGGGGTTACAGCACTTTTCCAGATTGAACTCCATCTGTCACTTCAGTCCAATTCTAGATCTCTTTTCAATGACCTGTTGTAACCTATGACAGCCTTCTATTCTTGCCACAACATCACCAGCTTTCATTCCATCTACAAACTTACCACCCTTCCACTTGCTCATTTAAGTTATTTTAAAAAATCACAAAGAGAAGGGGTCCTAGAACAGATCCCTGCGTATCTTCTCTGGTCACCAACCACCAGGTGGAATACATTCCATCTACTACCACCTTCTACCTACTGTGGGTAAGCCAATTCTGAATTCGCACAGCCAAGTTTTCCTGGATCCTATTCTTCCTGACTTTCTGAATGAACTTATTTAAAATCCATATACACCACATCTACTGCTCTACCTTTATCAATTTGTTTTGTCACTTTCTCAAGAGGCATGAACTCCCCCTTCACAAAACTATGATGACTTATCCTGATCAGATTATGCTTCTCCAAAGACGCATTAACTCAGTCTCTAAGAATCCTCTCCAATAGTTTGCCCACCACTGACATAAGACTTACTGTTCTATAATTTCCAGGATTATCCCTATTACCTTTCTTGTACAAAGGAATAACCCTCCAATTTTCCAGTACTACTTTTGTGGCCAAGTTGAATGCTAAGGTTATCACAAAACCCACAGCAATCCCTTTCCTCACTTCCCATAGTGACTTGGGGTATAATCTAGCCCTAGGGGCTTGTGCTTCTTAATGTTTTTCAAAAGTTCCAGAATGTCCTCTTCCTTAATGTCAACATATTCCATCATATAAACATGCTTTAAGCCGTTTTTATATTCATTTAGGTCTCGCTCACTGGTGAAAACTGAAGCAAAGTATTCATTATGGACCTTCCCTACTTCTTGTGACTCTAGTCATCCTTTTGCTCTTCAAATAGGTATAGAGCGCCTTGGGTTTTCCTTAATCCTCCTCTCAATGCCTTCTCATGTCCCCTTCTAGCTCATTGAATTAATTTGGCTCACTGTATTGATGGTAAAATGAGTGATGGATTAACACAAACAGTAAGGTCTGCGTTGCTAACAGCTGGGATTTTCTCATCAATCCTCAGTTTTGCACTGCAGATACTATTCAATTTAGTATGTTCCTAATTTTCTTTTGTTCACTTGCCTAAGCAACCACCTTCTCCTCCCACAATTGTTATTCTTTCCAAGCTTCTCAATTATGGCCAATTACTTTTTTGACCCTACAGGATGAATAGTAGGAATTTATCACATTGTGTCTTAATTGTTTCAAAATTTGCATTTAGGTAGATTTTCCTGAATCCACTATAATCATCACTGAACCATATTTCAACTTTAATTCCATCCAAGAATCAATGAATGAAATCTTATTTGAAGAATATCAATTTCAAGCAGTCTACAGGACAAATGGTAACTGAACGTACTTCACTTTTTTTTTATTAATGAGGTCTGCCAATTCCAGTAACTTATTATCTGACAGTCCTTTTTAAACAGGAATGTGATTTTTGATATTTTAAATGTATTTTTCAGCTGGGACATTGAGTGCTTCCAAGTATTTTGAAGAAAATGATTCTGAACTTTGCTGTGTTGTGGTGGACAGTGGCTACTCTTTTACACACATTATTCCTTATTGTAAAAGGAAAAAGATGAATGAAGGTATTTGCAGGTAAATTAGTTATTTTCATAAATGTTCTTCTATATTGTCATCTGTTACCCCAGCAAAGTATTAAAATTGTTTATTTAATCATAGCCAACAGATCTATTTTAATGGCAGTCATTAAAACTTTGATGGTAAAACATTTTGTGCTTCCTTAATTTCTTTCACAGGTGTTAAGAAATAAATCAAATGGTAACTGTAGTGTCCTAGAAAAGGAAAGTTAGGTGGGTCTTCAGAATTATTATTTCAATATGACATCTATCCTGACGAGAGATTGAATTTGGAACTTACTTTGACCAACACTTAAGTGAGGGGGTACAGGGTAACATTCATAATAGTTCAGCCATTGATGGAAGTTAGAAGATGGGAAAAGAAGAGAGGTGGAAATTATTACTTAAATACAGGAACAATTTCTTTCCATACTTTTTCTAGTGAAAGAGTAAGTGCAACCTTTAAAATCTGATTTAAAATCTGGAGTCTTGTTGAATTTATGACCTGACTAAATTATGTCTTTTGTATGGCAAATAATAGAATCATATATAAGTACAACACAGAACCAGGACACTCTGCTAACACTTCTGTGCCATCCATCAAGCACCTATTTTGCACTAATCTTATCCCAACCCATTATAATCTAATCACTAAAGCATAGCGGTTAGTGCGATACTATTATAACTCAGGAGTTCTGAAGTTTGGAGTTCAATTCCAGCGCCCTTCTGTCAGGACTCCCTGTAGAATATGTGTTGATTTCTCCAAGTTCTCCAGGTTATTGCTAAATAAAAAAAAACACCTTATTAACATCCTGGCACTCATCTACACACCAGGGGCAATTTGCAGCACTCAAATAACCTACCAATCTACACGTACTTTGGATGGGGTGGGAAACCAGAGCAAATGGAATAATCCTATAGGATCATAGGAGAGCCTGCAAACTTTGCACAAACAGCACTGGAGATTGAAATTGAACCCGGGTTGTGGGAACTGCGAGGCATCAGGCACCCTGGATAAAGACTCTGCTCTAGGATTGTTTTGTAATTATGTGAGAATGTCCAATAAGGTCATATTTCCCTCCATGGATGATGATGGGAATTTTCAGAATCTTTCTGTTAATGAGATGTACTGTACGTGTATAATTTTGGTTGGTTAAGTTCCATCACTAATTTTTTTCATGCACAAGATATGGTCAGTGTTCGATTGCTCATCATTACCTCATCTAAAAAGATTGTGTGCTTCTGGCAAATTGAACTTCAGTTATTTGGGTTCTGGCAGGTGGCTCTCAAAGAGAAGAATAAAATAATTCTGTATTTCTTTGCAGGATTAACGTTGGAGGGAAACTGCTCACAAACCATCTTAAGGAAATAATATCTTACAGGTAAATCTTCCAGAGATTTGGCAGATTAGAAATGGGTTATGATTGATGGTGTTTGGTGCGAGTAGGGGATCTTCGATTTTAGCAAGTGATTTGAATCAATAATTATAAAGTTCTGGTTATTACAAATTATTACAGAAAATTTGATTCTTTCAAAGAAATGGTTGCTAAATTTGTGTTATAAATAACAAAGTGGTTGTTTTCTTTACACGGTATTAAACCTATAATTCATCAAACCAGATTTAGATAGCTTAGAAATGCCAATAACTTGGTTACCAAATTTAGGAAATGTGGATTCTTTATTTAAAGAATGCACCTCTTTTGAAGGGAATAAATGTGTTGATTAAATTGTAGGCAAAACTGTTTTAGGGAATTCTAAATTATGAATGGTTTATTGGAGCTAACTGAATAAAAGATTAATAGATTCTGTTTTAAAAGCTTGTATTGATTTGAATGGATAATATGGTACAGTTCAGTGAAAATCATATGTTCTGATGTTTGGTGAGTAGCTGTGTTTAATTTGTATAGAGAATAAACCAAAGCTTCAACTGTGATTGCTCTCAGATTACAAACTGCCTCACCCATAATGATGGAATTTGATCCATTAATGCTGTGTTTTTTTGAAAGAAGTAACTATGCTACCAATTGTTATGCACAATGCTTTGTAAACCACTTTTTGTTTGTAAGCTGCTGCATAATATAAATTTACAGTACTGAACCGGTCCTTTGGTCTATCCCAGTGTTAATATTTTTCATTGACTACTTCATGTCCTTAATTTAACTTTGTCAACATATCCTTCATTTTTTTTTCTTCATGCCTTTATTTAGCTGCTCCTTAAGTCAGGACATTGAAGGTACTTTTTCCAATGATCTTGCATTCAGAAAAAAAATTTAGAACTATTGATGCTAGAAATCTAAAATTAAAGAAAAAGAATAACACAGGAAACTTTCTGTTTTTGTGTGTTGTAATTCAGTGGGCATGTCCCAAAGTTTTATTATTTGCTATATATGGACAAGGAAGGTTAAACTAACTGCCCCTTATCTACCATATTAGGTCATATGTTCTTACTCTTTAAGAAATTTTATTTGTTCTACCCGCCTTTTTATTTGCCCTTCCCGCCTTTCCTGCTACCTAAACTAACTTGTTTTTCTTTCCAAGTTCTGACTTGAAACACCTGTTTTTCTTTCTACAGATGTTGCAAGACTGGCTGAGTGTTTCCAGTATTTTTGACTCTAAAAGTTGATTTTTAAAGTAGTTTTTCCTTGGTAACTGGAATTAGGAATTTACAATTCCTCCTTTGTTCTTCCCCATACACCTGTGAATTTAGGACAGAATTAACTGAAATATACCAGATGACCTAGAAATTTAAAAGATACTTTTAAGTATATTGTGTCCACAACCATACTTCTAATTATCTACTAATCATTTGCAAGTATAGTGACAACAGTTTTGCTGGTAAAGTAGTTACTTTGTTATGTTGAAGATTTTATAAGATTAGCTTTATTTGTCACATGTACATCAAAATATACAGTGAAAGGCATTCCGAGGATGTGCCGGGGTAGCCTGCAAGTATCACCGTGCTTCTGGCGCCAGTGTAGCATGCATACACTTACTCTCGCTAACCCATACAATTTTGGAATGCAGGAGGAAAGCAATGTAGTCATGCAGAGAATGTGTTAACTCCTTACAGATAGTGACAGGAATGGAACCATGATTTTCTAATCATTGGTGCTGTAATTCTTTATGCTTCTGTGTTTAGATTCAATGATATAGAAATTTACCTGCAGTTGACCGGTCTCGCTCTCGTACCACTACCATCTGGAGTCTTGGGTCACCAGGTTCGGGAGCATTTGTTGCCTTGCAGCCATCATGCTTCTAGACAGGCTTCACCTGCCTCAGTATTTAATGGTTCCGCAGCTGCAGACTCACTTTCGATGATTCTGCTGTTTGTGTTCCATGTGTTTTTGTTTACTTATTTTTACTATTTGTGCAATTTGTCCTCATTTTTGCAAATTCGTTATGTGGCAGTCTTGTGTGTGTTTTTGGTGAATTTGATTGTGTTTCTTTGTTTTGTTGGTATCTGTGACCTCAAAGTCATACATTGTATACATACTTTGATAATAAATTTGAACTTTGAACTTTTAAATTCAGTTAATTTGCCTCACTCCATAATGTTATTCCTAAAATCCTAAAGTCTTCCTAAAATCCATGAAGACAACATCAACAGCTGTATCTTCATCAATCACTTTTGTCAGCTCCTTGAAAATTCCTAATTAGCACATGGTTTTCCAAATATTTATTAATCATATCCCAAGAAACCAGTAACTTCTTTACCACTGATGTGAGACTTGCTTACTTACAGGATTATCCTTATTTCCCTCTTTGAATAATGGGACGTTAGCTACTCGCCAGACTTCTGGGACCTTACCTGTTGCTAGGGAGGAGACAAAGATATGGCCAAGTCCCCAAAAACCTCATGTCTTGCCTCTCTCATATTTGTTATTCTGCTGCTTAATTCCAACTCATGAACTATAAAACCAGCTGATTTTATTCAGCAAGGATGTGATTACCGGAAGTTTAATGTTTATATTGTGTAAAAGGAAAGCTTGTGGCTTTGAGGCACTTGTGGCTTATAATTTTTAATAACTGGAAAAGCCACATGAAATTTCTTTTGCACATTCTGAATATTTTTTAAATCTCAAAATTTAATTTTCTAAATTAAAAATGAAAGAATTGCAGAACTTTGAAGGGAAGAAGAACCGGGTTGTGGGATCCACTGGATCAGGAGGATCCAGCTGGATCACCTGCTTGAACCTGCAGCATTGCCTGAGTGTTGCTTGTCACTTTCTTAAGCTGCTGGTGTGGATTCTGAACAATCTTGGGGTGTTTATTAAGTTATTTTAAATAGTGCTGCTCATAATTTTTCCTTATGGAGAATGCTAAATTATTGTGAATGGCAGGTACAGTCTGTACTTGTAATTGCTTACAAACACGAGAAC
Source organism: Hypanus sabinus (assembly GCF_030144855.1). Taxonomy (NCBI): domain Eukaryota; kingdom Metazoa; phylum Chordata; class Chondrichthyes; order Myliobatiformes; family Dasyatidae; genus Hypanus; species Hypanus sabinus. Next base: position 43,699,061 of record NC_082718.1, read on the forward strand.
ATTTGCAAATGCTGGAAATCCAAAGCAACGCACACAAAATGCTGGAGGAACACTGTAAGTCAGGCAGCATCTATAGAAAAGAGCAAACAGTCGACATTTTGGAATGAGACATCTCTGAGTCCTGAAGAAGGGTCTCAGCCTGAAACGTTGACTGTTTATTCTTTTCCATAGACGCTGCCTGATGTGATGAGTTCCTCCAGCATTGTGTGTGTGTGTTGCTTTGTAGCTGCTTAGTTGGAATTGACTCCTTGAAGTAATCACTGTGGGTGGTTAGCAGTGGAAGGGCAGTGGTTGGCCATATTTTTGTTGGCAGTTTGTAAATGTTCACAGTGGTCATATTTTCCACTCTGTCTGTAAATTGAATTGTCATCTATTCAGTACATTTGAATAATGAGTCTATTGGAGTAAAGAAAGTCAATCTTACGTACTCACAGTTTGATATCAACAATATAGTTGATGGATGTGAATTGGTGGCCCTCTTGTCAATTGGTTGGCTTGTAAGGGGACTTTAACTTGACTTATTTTGCAGCTTTACTCATCACATCAGAACGTCATTCATGGGCACTTGATTCTCAGCACACAAGCAAACCACTTATCTTCAGGTCTCCTACAAAATGTAGCCACCAGTTGAAAACAAGAATTTGAACTATGTATGCTTGAAGTGACCAAAATATCTAAACCTGAAGCTTCTTGGATGCATCCGTGACTCAGTGATGCCTTCTCCCTCTCTGCTGCTCTCCCACTTGTGACTGTTCTTCTGCCTCCTCACATCTTACCCCTATCCTGATTGAACCCTTTGCCTGAATCCAGACTTGCATCTCTAACATTTGGTCTAAATAAATGTTTTTCAAAGAACTTTGTATAGTAGTCTTGCCGATTTTAAGATCTTATAACTAGAGTGTGGGGGGGGGGGCATGGGATAGTCAGAAAACATGGGGCCAGATGTTGGATTGACTAGTGCAAGTAAACGCAATTCAGTTCCTCTTTAAAGTGCAGACTTTACAGACTGCAAAGCAGCAGATGACAAAACCAAGATCCTTTAGCACTACCACTGGCAAGAAAGTGCAATTGCAGGAAAATATATGTTCCAATTGTAATAGAAAGTTCAAATGGATGAACAGGAAGTATGAAGAGATGAGAAGTTTTTAATGTTTAGAAATTATGGTGAATAATTGATGGCAAAAAATAATGATAAGGCTTGATCAATGGTGTGGACTTCTGGATACTTGTCCAGTAACTTAACTGAGCTAAGTAGCTAAGCAGCATGCCAAAGGTTATGGGGATTATTAAAGACCAGAAGTACAACTAATATCTCAATAATCATATAGAAGTAGAATTGAAGTCAGCAAGTAAGCCCATCTAACATTTGATTTTATCAGCACACTTCATTAATTGTTAGGGTTATAATTCAATTCCAGAGTGGTTGATTTCTTAAACTTCTATCTATTCATGCTTGTATTTGATTTGCACTAACTGTGCTAACAGTTTTATCACTGTTTTGAATCCTTATCTCTTTTAGACAGTTGCACGTCATGGATGAAACTCATGTCATTAATCAAGTGAAGGAAGATGTCTGTTATGTCTCACAAGACTTCTACAAAGACATGGAAATAGCCCAGTAAGTAAATGCACATTTGTAATTTTCTTTTCACTTAATTTTAGCCTTTATAATTGGGGTTACTAATGGTATAATTTTGGCTATTTGGGAGATGGAGGGAAAAATGTCGCAAAATATTAGTCTCATATTCACGATGCATATTTGTTGAAGCAACAATTTATTATGTCTGCACTGATATTATCTTTGTATCTTTGCTGAATCACTACATTCTTATCACTGAGAAAGGATGTAGGGTAAGTCAGAAAATTAAATCTGATGAGAGGAGTGTTTATATGGAAAGGATTATTTCATCAGTACTGACTTTTTTCCTTAATTACCCAAGGGAAGTTTTATTTTCTTGTGCAAGTTATTTGGGGGAACCCAGCCAGCTTTCTACTTTGCCTTTACTAGAAGTTGCCAATGCTAAATGTATTAGCTCATAACACATGATAGACATGCGAAAACTGAATTGAGATCCTTATCGGTAGGATTTATTATCCTTAAGATTATTTAAGTTTGAAATAGATTTAAAGTTTGTTTACTTAGTTCAATTTGAAGTTGTCTGAAAGCAGAAATCTTCACAGGTTGCACAGGTTTGCTACAAAAGAGGCATGCTATCTGGTGAACATTTTTTATCATCAGTAAGGTACAGATATAGGTAATTATGGTACTACAATCAAAGATTCCATATTCAGGTCTATTTGCATTGTATTGCAGAACAGGTAAGTAAAAATAAGTAGAAGGCTGGACCATCAAACAGATCAAAGATGCACTGTACACCAACACTGTTCTTCAATCTTCCTGTGAAGAGAAAGCAGAAGAATGAAAATCTGTAAAAAAAAACTTCAATATTTCATATTTTAGGAGTTACAGAATTCTTCTTCATTTTATATAGGCTGAAAGGAGAAGCCAACACTGTAATGAGAGATTATGTGCTTCCAGACTTCAGTACCATTAAGAAGGGTTTTTGTAAGGTAAATCATTTGGAAATTTCACTTGGAAATTTACTTGCTAATTTTTACTTTAAATAGGCATTGAACAGTAGTATTCCATCTCCATTGTATTACTCATTGAATTGTGTTCTAAAAATGTTGCTGATCGTACAGATTAGAACAATGCTCTGAGATCTTGTATAACTTGGTTGAGGGCTATCACGTAAAGCACTAGGTATTTCCGGTGTTTAGATTGGGTGGGGTTTTAGGACAGCAATGCTCAGACATGAAAAGTACAGCATCTGAGGAAAAAAAGATTACAGATGTTGGAATCTGGTATAAAAAAACGGATTGCTCGAAGAACTCATATAGACCTTGCTTCTACTAAAACGTTGACATGCATCTTCACCCTCTGTTGCAGAATTCTTCTATTCTTCTCAATGTGTATTATGTTCCTGAACCAGTTCAAATCAAATTTTATTCTGTAACCCTGGTTTTGCTACTTGAAACTGCCAGTTTTTCTACCTGGATTTTTAACTGTTCTGCCTTTCTAATAGATGTTGCCTTGTTGCAGCTGTCAGTTCTGCCTCAGGAAGTTTCCTCTGATGACCTAACTTGATTGGAAAGTCAATTTTGTAATCTACAAGTTGTAAAACATTGGTATTGACACAGAGTGACATGGACAAAGAGATAAGCAGAAGTAGCTCTGTGAGGATGTAAAACAGCACAGAAATAGGTTTGTCAGCTCACCATGACTGTGCTGAACTATGATACCAAATTAATCTGCATGCTTGTTACCCTTTTATTCCTTGCCTCACTAGCTGGCATCCTTATCAGTGCACACCTGATCGGATCTTTCTTCTGTCAAGAGTTGTATGCTTTTACTATGAATGCCATTCTCTTGTGTTGGAGGTGCTGCCTTTAAATTTCAAAGTAAATTTTATTATCAAAGTACATATATCACCATTTACAACTCTGAGATTCATTTTCTTGTGGGCATCTATATCATGTCTATAACAGTGAAAGATCAACCAGAGTGCAGAAGACAAGTTGTGCACGTGCACAAATAAATAAATAGCAAGCAATAATGAGAACATCAGATAAAGAGTAGTTGAAAGTGAGTATATTGGTTGTGGGAATATTTCAATGCTGGGGCAAGTGAAGTTCGGTGTAGTTATCTCCTTTTATTCAAGAGTCTGGTAGTTGAGGGGTAGTAACCGTTCTTGAACCTGGTGGTGCGAGTCCTGAGGCTCTTGTACCTTCTGCCTGATGGCAGCATTGAGAGGAGAGCATGAGCTGGGTGATCGGGATCCCTGATGGTGGATGCTGCTCTCCGCCAACAGTGTTTTATGTAGATGTACTCAGTGATTAGGAGGGCTTTACCCATGATGTACTGTGCTGAGCCCACTACTTCTTGTATGATTTTCCATTCAAAGGCATTGGTGTTTATGAACAAGGCATTGGTTATAAACTTACGTAATATTCTGATATATTAGGGCTAAATTGCAGGAGGTTGCTGAACAAAATTAGACACATTGGCTGTACAACAGGACTTTTTTTGTTGATAACCCTACAAATTCTTCATACTAAAGTAACCACCCAACTCTTTATTAAAATCAGTGTGGAACTGGTTTTTGCAATGTTCAGATAGAGCATTCCATATCCTGCATCACTCCCTTAGGTAATTAAGCAATCATTTTAAACCTTTCACCTTGGATATTGCCCAGTCTACCAGAGAAAATACCTTTGTATTTTTAGGTGATCCGTTGATTGTTGCTTCTATTCTGACCATCAGTGACCTCAAAATCTACTGTTATGATGAACAGACCTGATGGAAATGGGGTGCAGAGTTAACCATTCCCCCCCCCCCCCCCCCCCGGAGAACTATGAACTATTGCTGTTGCTATGCTGCTAATGAGAGAGAGAGATGCAGCACAGAGGCAGGAACATCTGCTACAGATAAGAGGGAGAGAGAGAGACTGTTGATTTATTGTATTTTGACTCTTCCTGGATTATTTACCTTTCACTACAAGGACTTTGCTCGTTAACATTCCTCAGTTGACAGCAGGAGTGGCCTGATTTGATGGACACAGTCATTCAGAGTTGATGGATAGCTGAGACCCCATTAGGGATGAAAGACAGGTCTGGGGAGACACCCCTCGGACACCCAGTGGACACTGATTGAGTGTTGTGAACCCACAGGAAGGTGGGGGCTTCGAGGACCGAATCAGGAGATCAGTCAACAAAGCTCACAGTGTGGCGGCAGGGCTGGTGAGGACTTCTGTGTGTGTCCACTCATGCCAGAGTGACGAGTCCACCACAGAAGAACGGTCTAGATGAAGAAGAGGGGTCATAGCTGAATGACCACAACGATATGACGGAATAAGAAAGCAACAGAAGGTTTGCCTGCAGCAGCTGCCTAATCTCTTGCTCGGTCTCGCTCTCTCTCTCTCTCTCTCTCTCTCTCCAATGATTACAACAACCATAACTACCTCAGCACTCATGAACTGAACTGAACTTTATACTCTTCTGTGACAAGTCATTTACCCCTAGACCGGGGGTCGGCAACCCGCGGCTCCGGAGCTGCATGCGACTCTTTTACCTCTGTGCTGCGGCTCCCTGTTGCTTTGGGAAATAATTGGTCAGTATTTAATTAAAATGTATTTTATGTTAGTTTGTTAGTTTTTGAAATGTAATTCTAAATTTGAATATTATGGTGATCTTGTACAATCTAAATAAGACGTTGTGGCGACCCATTTCCTGGCACATCCGAACCGGCTCACAATTAGCCAGCGTTCAGGCTAAGGGAGATAGCCTACGGGGGTTTATGAGTATGTGTCTTTTGCAGCATCCGCACCCATGGGGGCCGGGTTGAGGGAGGCTTAAAAGCAAGGCTGTTTAGTTCGAATAAAGTTATTCGACTGCAGTTTACTGACTGCGTGAGCACACCGCTACAACGTGTTTTTATCGCTATTAATATACGTCACCACTGCCAATACCTGACACCCGTCAGTGCGCGATTTCTTTAATTTTTCGATCCAAGGTAGGCCAACTATGGAGAATTCTAAAAAAAGAAAAGTGACTGAAGAAAACAGAACGTTTAATGATAAGTGGACAGATTCATTTGCTTTCATTGTTGACGAGACTGGTTTACCGGTATGCTTAATATGCAATGAGAAACTAGCAAACAACAAAAAGTCAAATGTCGCAAGGCATTTCCAGAATAAACACGCAGCCTTTGCTCAAAAATATCCGGATGGAGATGAGAGAAAAAAAGCCGTTTCGGAACTGATGCGGAAGGTTGATCTGAGCAAAAATCATTTCAAGAAATGGATGAAGTGTGGAAAACCAACGACATACGCTAGTTATATTGCCACTCAGGAAATAGTCAGGCACGGGAAGCAGTTTACAGATGGTGAATATATAAAAGAATCTTTCATTAAGATTTCAGAACATCTATTTACGGACTTTAAAAACAAGAGTGAAATTGTGCAGAAAATCAGGGATATGCCCCTCTCTGCAAAGACTGTCAAAGACAGAACCATAAAAATGGCAGAAGACATCACAAGACAGCAAATTAAAGACATCAATTCAGCTGTGGCCTACTCGATTGCCTGTGACGAGTCTAAAGAAAGGTGATATTGAACAAATAACGCTGTTCTGCCGGGCCACAGGAAGAACTGATTGAGCTGATACCTCTAAAAGACCAAACATGGGGGGAGGACATCTGTGAGGCTGTCTTGAATTGTTTAAGAGCCAAAGGAATAAAGACTACCCACCTGGTGTCAGTAGCTACTGACAGGGCACCGAACATGATGGGAACGCACAAGGGATTTGTGGCTTTACTGCAGAAGTCACTGGACAGAAAGCCGCTGACTTTTCACTGCATCTTGCACCAAGAGGCACTGTGCGCTCAAACATTTCCTCCGGAATGCACAGAAGTAATGGATGTTGTCATTCAGATTGTCAATAAAATAATGGCAAAAAGTTTAAATCACCGTCAATTCCGTTTGTTACTGGACGAGCTGGAAAGCGCATATTCTGATCTCCTGCTGCACAACAAAGTCCGGTGGCTGTCCAGAGGGGAGGTGCTGAAACGCTTTGTCGCGTGTCTAGAAGAAGTGAAAACTTTCCTGGGCAGCAAAGGGCTCACCTTTCCTGAGCTGGAACAGCCAGAGTGGCTGGAAAAGCTACACTTCATGGTAGACATGACAGCGCACCTGAACACGCTGAACACAGCTCTTCAGGGGAAAGGACGTACAGCCCTAAACATGTTGGAGGATGTTTTGGCATTCGAGCGCAAGTCGACAGTGCTTGCCAGAGATTTACAGAAAGGCACTTTGTCTCACTTCCCCAATTTGAGAGAGTTCAAACAAGGTCACGACATGATAAATTCGGAGTATTTACATTCTGCAATCATTGCAATGCAAACATCGTTTGGGAAACGCTTCTGTGAGTTCAGAGAGGAAAAAAAACACATTATCCTTCCCGGTCACTCCCCTAAGCATCGATCCTTTCCTTCTGAATAGAACTGCATTTGCAGGTGTGAGTCAACCTGATCTTGAGATGGAACTGGCCGACATAGCCGACAAAGACATATGGGTGTCCAAGTTTAGACGCTTGACAGCAGACCTTGAAGATGTTGCCCGTCAGAAGGCTGTTCTTGCTCAGAATCACAAATGGAGTGATATTGAAAACCTCAGAAAACCAGACAAACTTGTGTTCGAAACATGGAAAGCTATCCCCGACATTTATGTAAACATTAAAAAGTATGCGCTTGGAGTCCTGTCGATCTTTGGATCCACAATGTATGTGAGCAGGTGTTCTCCAACATGAACTTTATTAAAAACAAACATCGTGCACGCCTCACAAATGACAGCTTGTGATCCTGTGTAAAGATGAAGGTGACGTCATACAGCCCTAATGTGCAGACACTGTGCGCTGAGGTCCAGGAGCAGAAATCTCATTAACCAAGTATGATAAATATTTTAATTGCCTATTATTTTACATATATTCATATTTTTTCATTGTTCAGTGAAATAGTCCTTTTATTTTTCAGGTTGACAGCTGACTGACGTTAGTTTTGGTTTGCTGCTGGCGGAAAATTTAAGTTCGGCGTTTTTCATAAATACAAGAAGGACTCAAATAGACATTGAGTATTTTACTTTAAAGTAACCTTCAACCCAACGTCTTTTTTTCGGAGTTCAACATGTTTTTGTTGCATGCAGAAATGTAATTTTGTTTTCTCTGCAGGAGTTCATCAATTTCATAAATGCAACACATTATAGTTTGTTTATACATAGCATAAAGGCAAAAAAAAACGTTGTATGCAGTGTTATTTCATTTTAAATGTCAAACGGGTTTTGTGGCTCCCAGTGTTTTCTTTTCTGTGGGAAACAGGTCCAAGTGGCTCTTTCAGTGGTAAAGGTTGCTGACCCCTGCCCTAGACCTTGATGGAGCTGGTTTATTATTGCTTATTATTATTCCTACACTTCTATGTTTATTATTGCTAACCTGTTTTATATGTATATTTGCATTTTTGGTACTGTATTGTGTAGTTTACTAATAAACATCTTTAGTTTTGGTACCACCAGACTCCAGCGGATACTTCTATCTTTGCTGGTCTGTAAACCCAGTTATGGGGTATGTAACAAATTGGGGGCTCGTCCGGGATTCGATTACGAAATTGGGGGGCTGGTGAATCAGGATAGAAGTCCCTTAACTGATCTGGTTGTGTGGATAACCAGACGGGAAACCAGCAGAGATGGAAATTGACCAATTTTCAAAAGAACCAACTACGGGGGCATTAGAGGATGCCAGAAAGTTGGAATTGGTGAATGTTACGAGACGATTGAATCTCTCGGTGGTGAAACCGGCGATGAGAAAGTTGGAAATACAGAGAGCAATAGCTGAGCATTATGTTTCCCAATGTGTGTTCCCTTCGGGGGCATTGGAACTGTTCCCTGAGAGGAAACCAGTCGAGGGTGAGCTTCAGTTACAGATAGAAAAATTAAGGTTGGCTGAGGAGGAAAAGAAGAGGGAGCATGAACTCCGGATAAGGAAGCTGAAAGGCAGAGAGAAGAAGCTGATAAGCAGAGGGAGGAAAGGGAGAAAGAGAGGCAGTTTGAGCTAGAAATGGAGAAGTTAAAGGCATCGCGGGGAAGGGACCAGGCAGCCGACCCAAACAAAGGGTTCAGGGTTGGTCAGGAGATTAAGTTGGTACCCCCATTCGAGGAGATGGATGTCGATAGGTACTTCCTCCATTTTGAGAAAGTGGCTTTGAATCAGAACTCACCTAAGGAGAAGTGGGTTGTTCTGTTACAGAGCGTACTTAGGGGGAAGGCTCAGCAAGCGTATTCGGCATTGTCTATGGATGAGTCTAAGGATTATGATGAAGTAAAAAGTGCTATACTAGGGAGTTATGAATTGGTTCCAGAGGCATACCGGCAGAAGTTCCGGAATTTGAGGAAGCCATGGGACCGCACGTATTTAGAATTTGCTCATGAGATGCAAATGTATTGTGAGCGCTGGTGTGCCTCAAAAGAGGTCATTGGAGATTATGACAAACTGCTACAGTTAATGTTGATTGAGCAGTTCAAAGGTTGTATCCCTGAAGGTATGAAGACGTACTTGGACGAGAAGGAGACAGAGACTCTGTCTGCGACTGCCAAGTTAGCAGACGAGTATGCTTTAACCCACAAGACTAAGTTTCCCCCAAATAAGAGCTACCAGAGAGGCAGTAGGGACGGTAGAGAAAGCCCACTAGCTAAGGCAGAGAATAAGCCGGGAACAAGCGGAAAAGGTAAGGAGGAGGAAAAGCAGGCTGGCAGGAAGGTTCCCAACTTTACGTGTTACAATTGTGGGAAAGCGGGCCACATAGCATCTAAGTGCTTTGGTCTGAAGAAAGAGACAGGAAAAGGGAAAACAGCAACTCCGACTGGTTGCATTGAGCAGGTCAACAGATCAATGAGGAAGGTGAAGTTAGATAGAGTGCAAGAAGGGCGTGAGAAGTTTATCTCTGAAGGGATGGTATCTGTGAAGGAGAGAGAAACCCCAGTTCCCCTACGGATCTGGAGAGATACTGCGGCTGGTCAGTCATTGATTCCAAGGAAGTTGTTAGACTTCAGTGCTGAGACTGAGACTGGGGAGGTAAATGTGCTAAAACGTATCGGAAAAGGAACTGAGGCTGTACCTTTGCACAGAATATTTTTGAACTGTGACCTGGTATCTGGACCAGTCGAGATAGGGGTGCGGTCTGAATTACCCATGGACGGTGTGGACATCCTACTCAGTAATGATCTTGCAGGTGGGGATGTGTATTCAGCAGTGAAACTAACAAGCAAGCCTGTGAGTGCTGAGGACCCGCCCATAGATTCCAAGATTTATCCCGCCTGCGCAATAACACAGTATATCTAGAAAGGTGGCTGAGACAGGAACCCGTTTAAATGAGTCCAGTGTTGATTTAGCAGAGACGTTTTTACCGACCTTGTATAAAAAGGGGTTGCTGGTTGAGGAGGAAAAGGATAGTGGGGTTAAGGAGAGTAAAGGAGAGGAGGTGGATCTACCATTAGCAAGGAGGGAACTTATAAAGGAGCAGAGACATGATGAGGAGCTTGTGGTGTTGAAAGTATCAGCTCTTTCTGAAGCAGAAATTGATAAGGAACCAGGGGGATACTACCTGAAGGAGGGAGTGTTAATGAGGAAGTGGAGGCTGACCACGGTGCCAGTCGATGTGGACTGGGCGGTGGTACACCAGGTGGTGGTTCCGAAGGTTTATCGGGATGAGATTTTGAACCTGGTTCACAAGATACCCTAGCTGGACACTTAGGAGTGAAGAAGACAGTAGACAGAGTTATGAAAGATTTTTACTGGCCAAATATAAAGAAGGATATCATCGACTATTGTAAAAGGTGCCACACTTGTCAGGTGGTAGGGAAGCCAAATCAGGTTATCCCTAAGGCACCCCTTAGACCGATACCCGCCTTTGAGGAGCCTTTTTCCTTAATCATTGTGGATTTTGTGGGTCCTTTGCCTAGAACTGCGAGTGGGCGGCAGTACGTGATGACCATGATGTGTGCTGCTACTAGATTCCTGGAGGCTGTGCCCCTGGGGAACATTAGACTCCTGTGGTGGTAAAGGCACTCATAAAATTTTTCACCACGGTAGGGTTACCTAGAGAGATACAGTCAGATCAGGGAAGTACCTTCACGTCCCATGCATTTCAGCAAATGTTGACTCAGATGGGAGTTAAACAAATTTTAGCCTCTGTATACCACCCGGAATCTCAAGGAGTGTTGGAAAGATTCCACGCGACTTTAAAGACCATGATTAAAACTTATTGCCAGGAAAGTACTCGAGACTGGGATGATGTATTACCACTTCTGTTACTTGCAGTGATGGACACGGTTCAGGAATCTCTGGGGTTCAGTCCATTTGAGCTCATTTTTGGTCATAGGCCCAGAGGACCCTTAACTTTACTCAAAGAGAAATGGTCTAGTCCGAACGTGCAAGTCAATGTGATTGACTATGTTTTGAAGTTCCGTGAAAGGCTCCACAAAGTTTGCGAGCTTGCAAAGCAAAACCTTAAAGACTCCCAGACTAAGATGAAACAATGGTATGATAAACAAGCAAGAATTCCAAGTGGGCAACAAAGTTTTGGTCCTGTTTCCTGTAGTTACCAACCCCCTACAGGCGAGATTTCAAGGCCGTACAAAGTGATTAAGAAAATAGACTCTCTGAATTATGTGATCGAAACTCCTGATAGATGAAAGCCGAGCCAGTTGGTTCACGTTAACATGCTAAAGGGTTATCATGATGTGACCCCCACGCCGGTCAGTGCTGTCACGAAAACTAATGAAGCAGTAAGGATTGATAAGGAGGGGCCCGAACATTTTGAAGAGATAAACATAGTACCCACCAGACTAGAGAACTCTGTTATTTTGGCCAACTTTGCTGATAAAGTCAGTCATTTGGAGCCTGGACAAAAAGAGCAGCTGACAAAGCTAATTAACCAGCATGCAGATTTATGTCCAGATGTTCCAAGGAGGTGCAAAGAAACAATGCATGATGTTATTGTTACCTCAGCCCAGCCTATTAAGCAATCCCCTTATTGGATGAATTTGGAAAAGAGCAAGCTAGTGGAAAAAGAAATTGAGCATATGCTAGCTGCTGGTATTATTCGTGAATCTTCCTCCACATGGGCATCTCCATGCATAGTTGTATCGAAGCCGGACGGTAGTATAAGATTCTGTACAGATTACCGAAAGGTGAATGCCATCACACAATCAGATGCTTACCCTATCCCCAGGGTGGATGATTGTATTGATAAAGTGGGTAAAGCTAGATACATCACAAAGATTGACTTACCCAAAGGATACTGGTGTGTTCCTTTAACTGACAGGGCTCGAGAAATTTCAGCATTTGTCACACCTTCAGGGTTCTATGAAAATAATGTTTTGTCGTTTGGAATGAAAAATGCTCCAGGGACATTTCAGAGAATGATTGATGCAGTGATTAAAGGGTTAATGAACACAAAGGCTTACATTGACGATGCAGTGGTCTGGAGTGATACATGGGATGAGCACATTGAGGCTGTGGAGAAACTGTTTAAACGAATGTCTGCAGCCAATCTCACAGTGAACCTCGCAAAGAGTGAATTCGGCCACGCTACGATCACGTACTTGGGGTATGTGGTAGGATGGGCAGTTGGCTACTGTGCAGGCTAAAGTACAGGCTATTTCCGAGGTTCTTGTCCCCACTGAGAAGGTTTTTGGGAATGGTGGGCTACTATTGGAAATTTTGTAAGAACTTTGCGGCTATTGCCCTCCCGCTTACAAAGCTCTTGCAGAAGGATGAAAAGTTTGAGTGGAGCAATCCTTGCCGGGAAGCCTTTGAGAGGCTAAAAACCATACTGTGCTATCACCCTGTGTTAAAAGCACCTGACTTTTCAAAACCTTTCTCCCTGGCAGCCAACGCAAGTGATTAGGCTGCAGGGGTAGTCCTGTTGCTGGAAGCTGGGGGTGAAGTGGAACACCAGTGGCATATTTTTCTAGGAAGTTCAATGTGCACCAGAAAAATTACTCCACTGTGGAGAAAGAATTGCTGGCATTTATCCTGGCGATACAGCATTTTGAGGTCTACATCTGTTCAGCACAGCGACCACTAATTATTTATACTGATCACAACCCCTTAGTATTTTTGGCTAACATTAAGAATAAAAACAGGTGGTTATTAAGTTGGAGTCTGTTGTTACAGGAATTCGATATTAAAATACAACATGTAAAGGGGAGTGATAATGTATTTGCTGATTGTTTATCCAGGTGTTAATTTGAACATCTATTATTCTTGTAGTTAAGACCACTTCTGTATTTTGTTAAGCTCTGTAATTCAGTAATGTGCTTTATTAGTTAATTTTCACCCTGGTGAAAATTCCTGGAAGGATTGGGGTGTTATGAGTGATGAACAGACCTGATGGAAATTGGGTGCAGAGTTAACCATTCTCCCCCATCCCACCGAGAACTATGAACTATTGCTGTTGCTATGCTGCTAATGAGAGAGAGAGATGAAGCACAGAGGCAGGAACATCTGCTACAGATAAGAGGGAGAGAGAGAGAGAGACTCTTGATTTATTGTATTTTGACCCTGGATTATTTACCTTTCACTACAAGGACTTTGCTCGTTAACATTCCTCAGGAGACAGCAGGAGTGGCCTGATTTGATGGACACAGTCATTCAGAGTTGATGGATAGCTGAGACCCCGTTAGTAGGGATAAAAGACAGGTCTGGGGAGACACCCCTTGGACACACCACTGGACACAGAAAGAGTGTTGTGAACCCACAGGAAGGTGGGGGCTTCGAGGACTGAATCAGGAGATCGGTCACAAAGCTCACAGTGTGGCGGCAGGGCCGATGGGGACATGTGTTGTGTCCACTCACGCCAGAGTGACGAGTCCACCACAGAAGAACGGTCTAGCTGAAAAACAGAGGGGTCATAGCTGAATGACCACAACGATACGATGGAATAAGAAAGCAACAGAAGGTTTGCTTGCTGCAGCTGCCTAATCTCTTGCTCAGTCTCGCTCTCTCTCTCTCCAATGATTACAACAACCATAACTACCTCAGCACGCATGAACTGAACTGAACTTTATACTCTTCTAGAGCTTGTTTATTCTTATTCCGACCTTCTATGTTTATTATTGCTAACCTGTTTTATATGTATATTTGCATTTTTGGTACTGTATTATGTAGTTTACTAATAAACATCTTTAGTTTTGGTACCACCAGACTCCAACGGATACTTCTATCTTTGCTGGTCTGTAAACCCAGTTACGGGGTACGTAACACTACAAATCAGTGTGGTACTACACACTCTTCCAAAGATGGCATAGGAAGCACCTAACAGGGTTGCTGGTGACGTTCTGTACTCCTTGCATTGCTTATACAGGCCTTCTGTGTGCACCTAATGCATGGATTCAAGGTACTAAGTACCATCCCAAATGTTACTTCATTACTTTGAGCAGTGATCTTGAATAATCATTGGAGATCTTGCATTTAATCAAGAAGGCTTTGAGCAGATCTTTGATTTTTTTTCTTCTTCTGTTTGCCTAGTTTTCTCTTTCCATGACAGAACTCAGACAAGAGTATCTGGTGTCAGGACTCTGTTGTTGACTAAGTGCAACTCAGGTTTCATGGTTGCCCTGGCAGAAGATGCTGATGTTGCTTTGTTTATCCTTTCAGTGGGTTTGGGGGATTTTGCAGATAGCTGATGTGCATCCAGTGTCTCCTGTAGGTAGTCCAGGTGTCTGGCAGGGTTGACAGCTGCTTGGTAGACCGTGAGCTTTGTGTCTGGTCTGAGGCCTGTTCTTACAGCACCCTTTCCTGAATGACCAAAGATGCTGCCAACACATTCGATTAATTTTCTCAATGTCATATCTTTTACTGTTTGCTTTTCAAAATCTCTTGTCATTTTCAAAACTCCACTGGGTAACTTAATTTTTTTATGGCCAAGGAGACCAATCATAATTAACCTTTCATCTTCTTTGAAGTTTTTATCTCTTATAATATGTTAACCTCAATGTTGTTTACATATTTGCATTTTCCCTAATATTTACCAATTTGAAATCTTTCATTTCATACTGTATATATGACAATACCATAACTTGAGCTAAACTCCTTTCTTCATTTTTGTTCTCATCACATAATTCAAATTATTGTGATAACTTGACAGAAGGAATATTTATGCAATATCCAAGTTAATTTAATTCTTGATTATAAAATGCATTTTGACCTTTGAGGCTTATTTGGGAATGATGACTCTGTTTTCATGTTTGTTGTGCCCATCTTTCTAAAAAAAAATCCTTAAACTGTGTGACTTTTTGTAATTCAGCCTTTAGAGGAAATGGTTTTCAGTGGAAAATACAAAACAAGTGAGCAGATTCTTCGTCTGACTAATGAGAGATTTGCTGTTCCCGAAATCCTCTTTCATCCTTCTGACATTGGCATTCAGGAGATGGGGATACCAGAAGCAATTGTTCATTCTGTGCAAAGTTTACCTGAGGGTGAGTATCTGTGGAGCGTAACTCAGATTTCAAATAGTTCTTTATGAATATGCATTATTGATGATCCTAATTCAGTAAACAGCTCTTGATTGCATGCAAATAGTGGCTCTAATCTATCTCATAATGGCCCTTGCATCTGTTTGCACTTTCTCTGTGACACTGTATTTTGCAATGTTACTGTTTTTCTTTTGTACTACCTCAATGTACTTGTGTATTGAATGATCTGTCTGGGTGCTATGCAAACAAAACTTTTCACTGTCTCTTGGTGTATGTGATAATAATAATAGTTATAAATTTAATGAGCGAAATGTTCAATGCACAGTATTACCAGTGCAAAATTGACACTGAGCCAACAAGAGGTACTCAGAGTTTTGTCAAAGAAATTGCTTTTAAGCAATGTCTTAAACAAGAGCAGAAATATGGCACAATTTATTTAAACCCAACATTTTCATCTTTTTATTTTAATCAGAGATGCACCCACATTTCTATAAGAACATTGTCCTGACTGGTGGTAATTCGCTCTTGCCGGGATTTAGAGATCGTGTTTATGCTGAAGTACGATCTCTTACACC
This sequence comes from Hypanus sabinus, assembly GCF_030144855.1. Lineage (NCBI taxonomy): Eukaryota > Metazoa > Chordata > Chondrichthyes > Myliobatiformes > Dasyatidae > Hypanus > Hypanus sabinus. Next base: position 43,714,719 of record NC_082718.1, read on the forward strand.
GTGTGATTATGACGTGTCAGTTTTGCTGCCTGAGAAGTAAGTAGTTTACTGCTTAAGTTAACTTGAGATAAAAATGTGTTTTATAAACTTATCTAGAATTTGGATTATCATTTCCTTTTTCTTTTGCTGTCTCAAAATATGTATTCTACGCTGCAGTTGGAAGATTAACCCAGGACCTCTGATGACATCTGGCAAAAGCTTACTGTGCTGAAATATATTTCCAGCATGAACTCTTGTTTGCATTTTAATTCTATCTTAATATTATGACAGAACAGTAAATTACAGGACATCATTCAAAGCTCACCATTCAACAGGTTCCACTCCCCCCCCCCCTTAGTTTTCTCGTATTATTTATCTAAGTGCCATTTAATGGTTACTAATGAAACCATATCCATGTCCCAAATCACAAAGATGTTGGCTGTGGCATTTTCTGCAAGTCACTTTAAATCTGTTCCCTTTTACCTTAAACCTTTCATTGGATAGAAATAAGTTCATACTTTATTTACTCTTGAAACTACAGGATTGTAAGCATTTTAAAGTCTCCTTAAACTGATTTTCTGTCAAGCAGTACCAGTTTAACAGTTTAGCTGTAATCCCTGATGTTCTAATAATTTTCTCTGTACATTCTGTAAAGCCTCTTCACTCTTCCTAGAGTGGTTTTCAGAATTAGGAGCAATACTGCACTTAGTCCAGGTTAGTGTTTTATGTAGCTTTGGCATAATTTCTTGAGTTTGGTATTCTAGTGTATTGTATTGGGTACTGAGATGACTGAAGTTCATTCCAAGAACTTGCCAATGATTTAACACTTTTTAAATGGACATGATTGCTTGTAAACTCTATACCCAATCCTTCTGCAGTTTATTCCTTTTGTCTGTGTTTACCCCTGTCGAGGCCTCCTTGGAGCTTTGTGCTAATAGTAGGAATGCCTGGCAAAGCAACAACATGTTTTCCTCTCGAAGTGGCCACAGGCTTAACTCACCCCAGCTGTTGTGAGTGAGTGCAAAGGAAGATAGGAAAGTGGTACCTTGGGGATCTGGAACACACGTGCGAAAAACATCTATGGAAACAGATACAGTACAGACATGCTGTTTTCCAGCAGAACCTTTGGTGTATTTGTGGCAAAGAGCCAAATGCCCCTCCAGCATTGAATTGAATTAATGTAGTATTTTGGCAAGTGCAGATTCTTCCCTTTTCATGAGTGAGTTTGTATGTTGCTTTCTTCTGTTATGCCACTCTGTGTGAAAATGCAGAAGTTTTTAACAGAATTCCTTTGACCTTTACCTTGTAATTAAGTCTTTGATGAAGGAATAACTTTTTTTTTGCCTTTCAGTCCTATTACATATTCATGGGAAGGTGGAAAGCTGCTTTCTGAACATGTTGATTTCATGGACATGGTCGTTACCAGAGATGATTATGAAGAAAATGGGCATTGCATTTGTGAGGAAAAGTTTGACATCTAATGCCAAAAGAAATTAAGAGACATTTACTTTAAAGAAAACAATGAATATTCTGCAGAACTGGTACTGACACTTTCTGAATGGAGGACAAGAGTTGTAAGTGCAGTTGTGAACTGTTTGGTATTCAATCTAGTAACTTGCCTTTGTGGTGGAGAGAAGCCCTACATCACTGTTGGAGCAGTCCATTCCCCATTATTTGGTCAAAGGCAGTTTTGCTCTTTTTTTTAGCAAAAAGCAAAAGAAACTACAAGTGCTAGAAATCTGAAACACAAACTGATAATGCTGAAAATACTCAGCAGGTAAGACAGTGTTTGTGAAGAAGAAATCAGTCAATGCCTCAAATTAAATGTCTTATTAGAACTAGGGAAAGTTGGTCTGAGATATTTCATCCTACTTTGAGGCTGTTCCACCCATGTGTAACCGAACTACACTTGTTCATTGTCTTTGCCATTCAATAAAGGGATTAAATTAAGGGAAGGAGGGATTATATTTGATATCATTCAGCAGCATGTCCACAATCCTGCAAATCACATCTTTTTCAAATACACATTACAATCAATGTGTTGAGGGAGCCTGTTTCATTTGTCAGTTGTGACCAAGCAGGCACCAAATTCTTCTCCAGTTTACTCCTGTTGGACTCATACTATTTTTTGACCATTCCAATATGTGACATTTGTAAAAGGCTCAATAATATGATGTGATCGATGCTTATGCCAGACAGACTGACCCTCCTCAACACTGGATGAGTTTGGCTGAAATATCCATTTATTTGCTATGGGCAACATGTTTGTGCCATTTCATTTTGTCATACTTCAATACACAGGAAACGATGATTTAAAAAAAATATCAATTATGTCAGATGTATAGAGCTACTTTATACACGTGAAGCATGAGTTCACACGTTTTCATTCATTATCTGTTAAAGCAGCAGCTAAGATGAGCAATTTGAAAATTGGACAGATCTTGTGTAGAAATGAGACACATCTAACATTATTTTGTAGATCTTTATTTAAAAAATGAATCAAAACCTGACAGAGTTGGAGTTGTTTTGTTTTAAGAGGCAAACCCAGGTGAGTTTCCTCAGTGGTTGTGACCCTGAAAGGCAAATATAAAATAAATTAACTTCTCTATCAAATGGATGTTAAGAGTTGACATTTTATTCTAGGGACTTAAATCTAAGCTAATGCTTCAACCTGTTATTGAGTTATGTGTTGGAATTTTCTGTGTCAGCTCTCTGTTGGGAGTTTTAAGATTTATAGGAACTATGTAGTAAAGAGCAGAGAAGTTGTGTTCTGGGCAGGGTCCAATGTCACAAAATATTGGACTGTTTTTATCAGCTTTTTTTGTAGAAACTTGCCAATAATTTGACTGTTACATTTCTTATGACAGAAAATATTTCATGGACAGTGTTTGCTCCGGAGGTTATGAATAACACTGACCAATTGGTAGACAGTCCCTTTAAGTCTGTTAAAATCTTAGATCTGACCAGCAGACGGCAGTCTTTCTTAAATTGACAGCAATAGATTAACAAATCTGACTGGTGTGGAAAGGCTATATCGATCACAGATAAACATTTAGCATGAAAATCTATTTAATAATTTAAAGTCAAAATCAATTTTAGTTTGAACCTTAACATGAGACTGGTAAGTCAGTTATCTTTCAAATTATCACAACACAGTGGAAACAGAAATAAGCATTTATATTTATCAGACTTTGGAGAGGATTTCAAAGTTAACATTCAAACTTCAATCTTGTGAATATCTGAGGTTTGTAATTCTGGACAGCTGCCCTGTTAATTTAAGATTATCCGATACAAGTAGGCATTAAAAAAAACGTGTGGATTACTCACTCAGTCAATTCCTTGGTACTTTTTATGTCACTGGTATTTGTGAAGGTCGCTTTGGAGTTGAGATCTTCAGGCCTCATTTGTTTTCCCAGAGCACAACTGAGGAGCAATATTCTCCGATGTTTCCCATTCAGGATTTGGCACAAAGTTAGGATCTCACATGTGTGGATGAATGTCTGTGGTGTGATGTGAATGCAGCCTGGGACCCACAGAGCATGAAAATTAATTTTTGGCATATTCAACAGACATGAAGTTCTGATGGCTTAACCAGTTAAAATATTCAGACAATTATAGAGGATTTTGGTGTGTATTTATACAGTTCAAGACTCAATGAGCATTTAAATTAATTTTTGGGATATATAGTTAGGACAAAGTTCTGTTAGTGTAACCATTATATGATTGTAGAGCCATTTTAATGCAAATTATAATTGAATTCTGAAGCAAGCTGTGTATTAATTTCAAAAACTACCTCAGTTTGATATTATGCAGTGATACAGCCACATTTATTTGTACAGATGTTGTCCCTTCCACTTGGCTGTGTGACGGAGCAAGGGAGCTCATTCATGATTAGGGCACAAGTAGAACAGTGGTAGTGACAGTTTCATAACTTATTGTGTCATCACCCATGGATGCTCATGTAATCCAATCAAGAAAGGTTTCACAACCTGGGGTCCACAAACCCCTTTCTTAATGGCATTGGTTCATGACATAAAGAAGGTTGGGAACCATTGCTCAAGGAACTATTGGTAGTTCTAATGCAGAGTCAGAGGATAACATTTGATCAGGTCAAAGTGGAGCCAATATGGTCCAGTTGTGGGCCAGCTACACCATCATTCAAATTACTGGTGTTCAACAAAGAAACCACAAGAGGGCAGTCTTTCTCAATTGCTTAGTTGTTTTACGCAGTGGTGGAGGGGAAGGGAGGGAACAGTAAACTCCAGTTTTAAATTCATTACTTATCACAGCTTTGTTATTCCAAATGTTTAAAAGGGGAAAAAAGGTTAAAGTTTCAAGAAAACATTTCATAAAGAGCAGTTCTATGGAATTCCTTTTCATTACTTTCACAGATAGCCTTCCACTTGAACTTTAGGATAACTCATCTTCACATGGAAAATATATTTGAAATTATATTCCTGATTTATTTCTGAATTGGGCAGAGCTTACATCAGTATCTTTTACAGTCATGGGGATAAATTTTTCATCATTATGATCCAATATTTGTAATAGCGTTTAAATAAGATTGATCTTTTTGATCAAGTCAAGACCATGACAAAGTAGTAGTTTGGATTATTCTGCTCATAAATTCTTCAGAACTGCATCCTTGGTGTAATTGGATCTTATTTTGAACTTTGTGGTTCATTTTCCATTACCTAGCTCATTTCCCTCAAAGCACCAACTTGTTTGTAGTTTAGGTCATGCCTAGGGCAACAATTTCAGATAACTTAGCCTGGGTATCACAGTAGCACTGCACTATTACATCTGGGCTGTTGGAGTAAGGACTGTATGTCCCCCTCCCCTGTGGAATGCATGAGTTGCCTCTGGGTGCTTCAGTTTCCTCCCACAGTTAAGAGGTTAATTGGTCATTGTAAATTGTCCCATTAGGTTAGAGTTAAATCGGGGATTGCTGGGCTGTGTGGCTGGAAGGGCCTGTTCTGCACTGTACCTCAACAAAGCCCAGTCACAACTTTCTTGCAAAATTTAAGCATAACTTGTATTTGCGATTGAGATTATAGGAGGAAGGTAAATGGTCAAAGGACAGACATAAAATCATATCCTAGAGCTTTTCTGATCTGAATGGTTTATTTTACAAAGTAGCGAGTGAAGTTGAACGTAGGAGACATTTAAAAACGTTTTCCTCCTATCCTTAATCAGATCTATTGCAAATAATAAAATATAAAAATTTGTGGATTATACAATCACTACATTCATTAGTGGTCATTGAAATCACTGGCCCTGTTGTGTGTATTTATGTGGACCCTAGAAGTTACTAACTTCTTTTGGAATAAAAATTTTAGAAACTTGGGAGAGCAAGCAACAGAATGGAGTCAGCTAGGTATTAGAGGGCAATTAAATCAGAATCGAGGCTGTGATGAACATTAAAAAAGATCAATGTCTTTAACGGCAAAATCTAGTCCTCAAAATTTATTCCAATTTCTTCAGTACCTTCAGCAGGTGCTATAAGCGATGAAGATATAAAATGGGCCTGGGGGTGTGAAGGGAACTTACACAATGGATGCTCTGGACTTGCGGGCATTGTTTCTGCTGGAGGAAAAGGTAGAAAATTGAGGGAGGAATGCAAACTGAAAACGTGTATGGGATCATGTTCCTGTGTTTGGAACTGGATGATCACGGTATTACTTAATAACATCATCTCTACATTTGTGGCCTTATGGTCTTTTCATTCCTTTTTCTGCATATTCTATGATTGTTCTCCCACCCCTAAAATCTACCTCACATTGCAACTTCACATTAGGCAAAGATGGCATAGTGTTGTTGCAGAGCCTCTGAATCAGATGAAATTTTCTAATGCATGTTCACAACTCTTTCTCTCTCCACAGCTGTGACCTGCCATTACTAAATATTCACTAATGCCTTGTCCTTTAAAAAATGTAAAATCAGTGGGAACATTTACTTATTGATAAACAAAAAAGAGCATTTTTCAATTCTTCAATATTCTTGGCCTTCACCAGTTTGCGAAATAGTTAAAGGATATTTTTGTTTAGGTATGTTCTTGACACCCATACACATCACTAATTTGAAACTATCTAGAAGTGATGTCGTTCAACATGAGTTTGAAGGCTTGTGCAGTTTGACTGCAATGGTGGAAACAGAGTTTCAGTATCAAAGTAGAACATGTCCTTGTCCTTCTTTGATATTAAAATGCGTAATGCCTTTTCCACTGAAATGCTTCTAGAAGACTTCACTCGTGAAACTTACTTTATTTTTGCAAACAAATTCAGTCTAATGTAATTCCTGCACAAGCTACTGTAAAATGTATTTATTACTTACATGGTCACTAAATCTATGCCATGTTTAATGTAATTGTAAATAAAAATGGGTTAAACATTGGCTATAAAAAGTGAACTACACCAATTTTTTTTACGTCATTGAATTTAGTCACTAAAATGAATAATACAAAAATACTGAGTTTAGATTGTATTTTATCTTAAGCATTTGCTTCTACTGGAAATATTTCAATAAAATGTATTGAGTAAAAGATGCATTTAATAATTCATTCAATTTATTTTAAAAATTACGCTTGGAATTGACTGTTTTCAGCATCAGTAGAGTACTGACAGGTAACTAACTGCCTGTGAAGTGATCTTCATTATAAACAAGTACTATAGATGGCAACTTTCTGACTGATTGTCTGCAGCAATGTGCGTACATCTTCTTCCAGTTTTACCAACTGCTGTGCCTTTTCTTCCAAAGCTTTTTGGTTTTCTTCATAGCTTTTTTCCAGTTCTGGTGAAGACAAATATTTGAAAATTACTATTATGAATAGTTTGTTATAATTTTGAGATTTTAGCCTGGCCTCACATTTCTAATTGGATTTTGTACCATAGTTTTCAGTATCCAATACAATCATTAGAGGTTAATGCTGTAGCGGTGTGCTACAAACAGCGCTAAAATTACGACACGGAGTCGGTAACTGCAGTCGAAGGAAAAACTTTATTCGAAAACTTCAGCCTCACTTTTAAGCCTCTGTCAACCTGCCCCCCATGGCGAAGAGGCTCCAAAGCTCTGTGCTCGCAAACCCCCGTAGGCTATCTAATTGTGAGTCGGTTCGCATACGCTAGGAAATGAGCCGCCACATAACCCCCCCCCAGAACCGGCGATACACCCCCCAATGTCCACAGCCTGGGCCAGAACCTGCTTGGGAGGTCGGCCTCTGCGCCGAGGCGCCGGAAACTCGGCCGGTTGCGCCAGGTCCACATGGGCCGGCTTGAGGCGGTCCACCGTGAAAACCTCCTCCTTCCCCCCAACGTCCAGCACGAACGTGGACCCGTTGTTCCGGAGCACCGTAAACGGCCCCTCGTATGGCCGCTGCAGCGGTGGCCGATGCCCGCCCCTTCGTACAAACACAAACTTACAGTTCCGTAGGTCTTTGGGTACGCAGGTCGGGTGCCGCCCATGCTGTGAAGTGGGTATGGGGGCCAGGTTACCGAGCTTCTCGCGAAGTCTGCCCAGGACTGCAGCGGGTTCTTCCTCTTGCCCCCTCGGGGCTGGTAGGAACTCCCCGGGGACGGCCAGGGGCGCGCCGTATACCAACTCGGCCGACGAGGCGTGCAGGTCGTCCTTGGGCGCTGTGCGGATGCCGAGAAGGACCCAGGGAAGCTCGTCCGCCCAGTTGGCTCCTCGCAGGCGGGCCATGAGGGCCGACTTCAGGTGACGGTGGAAACGCTCCACTAGCCCGTTCGACTGTGGGTGGTAGGCAGTGGTGTGGTGCAGCTGAGTCCCCAAAAGGCTGGCCATAGCTGACCACAGGCTGGAGGTGAACTGGGCGCCTCTGTCGGAGGTAATGTGGGCTGGTACACCAAAGCGGGATATCCAGGTGGCGATCAGGGCTCGGGCGCAAGATTCGGAGGTGGTGTCGGTGAGCGGGACCGCCTCTGGCCATCTTGTGAACCGGTCCACGATAGTCAGGAGGTAACGCGCTCCGCGCGACACTGGCAGGGGGCCCACGATATCCACATGAATGTGGTCGAAACGCCGGTGGGCGGGATGGAACTGCTGCGGTGGGGCTTTGGTGTGCCGCTGAACCTTGGCCGTCTGGCAGTGCATGCACGTCCTGGCCCATTCACTGACCTGTTTGCGGAGTCCGTGCCAAACGAACCTGCTGGAAACCATCCGGACAGTTGTCCGGATGGAGGGATGCGCCAAGTTATGAATGGAGTCGAAAACACGTCGCCGCCAGGCTGCGGGGACGACCGGACGGGGCTGGTTGGTGGCGACGTCACAGAGTAGGGTCCTCTCACCTGGGCCCACGGGGAAGTCCTGGAGCTGCAAACCAGAGACTGCAGTCCTGTAACTCGGAATCTCCTCATCTACCTGCTGTGCCTCTGCCAGTGCCTCAAAGTCTACCCCTTGGGAAAGGGCATGAACGGTAGGGCGAGAGAGCGCATCCGCCACGACATTGTCCTTACCCGAGACGTGCCGGACATCCGTTGTGTATTCAGAGATGTAGGACAGGTGGCGTTGCTGGCGGGATGACCAGGGGTCGGATGCTTTCGTAAACGCAAAGGTAAGCGGTTTGTGGTCCGTGAACGCGGTGAAGGGCCGACCTTCTAGGAAGTACCTGAAATGCCGGATTGCCAGGTAGAGCGCCAACAGTTCCCGGTCAAAAGCACTGTACTTGAGCTCGGGTGGCCGCAGGTGTTTGCTGAAAAACGCCAGGGGTTGCCAGCGACCTGCGATGAGCTGCTCCAGCACCCCACCGACTGCCGTGTTTGATGCGTCCACTGTGAGGGCGGTAGGGGTGTCCATTCTGGGATGTACTAGCATTGCGGCGTCAGCCAAAGCTTCCTTCGTTTGAACGAAAGCGGCGGCGGACTCCTCGTCCCAGGTAACGTCCTTGCTCGGACCCGACATCAGGGCGAACAGGGGGCGCATGATCCGGGCAGCTGAAGGGAGGAAGCGGCGGTAGAAATTGACCATACCTACGAATTCCTGAAGGCCTTTGACCGTGGTGGGTCGGGGGAAGTGGCGGACCGCATCTACCTTAGCGGGCAGAGGGGTTGCCCCGTCTTTAGTAATCCTGTGGCCCAGGAAGTCAATGGTATCAAGTCCGAACTGGCATTTGGCAGGGTTAATTGTAAGACCGTACTCACTCAGTCGGGCGCAGAGTTGACGGAGGTGGGACAGATGCTCCTGACGACTGCCGCTGGCTATGAGGATGTCATCCAAATAGATGAACGCGAAGTCCAGGTCCCGTCCCACCGCGTCCATTAACCGCTGGAACGTCTGTGCGGCATTCTTCAGGCCGAACGGCATGCGGAGGAACTCGAAGAGGCCAAACGGGGTGATGAGAGCCGTCTTGGGGACGTCGTCAGGATGCATCGGGATTTGATGGTACCCTCGGACAAGGTCGACCTTGGAGAAGATCCGGGCGCCGTGCAGGTTTGCCGCAAAGTCCTGAATGTGCGGCACAGGGTAGCGGTCCGGTGTGGTAGCCTCGTTCAGCCTGCGGTAGTCGCCGCACGGTCTCCAGCCCCCCGTCGCTTTGGGCACCATGTGCAGGGGGGAAGCCCAGGGGCTGTCGGACCGCCGGATGATCCCCAATTCCTCCATTCTCTGGAACTCCTCCTTCGCCAGTCGGAGCTTGTCCGGGGGAAGCCGCCGAGCACGGGCATGGAGGGGTGGTCCCTGTGTCGGGATGTGGTGCTGTACGCCGTGCCTGGGCATGGCTGCTGTGAACTGCGGTGCCAGAACCGATGGGAACTCCGCCAGGACCCTGGTGAAGTCGTTGTCGGACAGCGTGATGGAGCCGAGGTGAGGGGCTGGCAACTGGGCCGCGCCCAGGGAGAACGTCTGAAAGGTCTCGGCGTGTACCAGTCTCTTCCTGGGCAGGTCAACCAGCAGGCTGTGAGCTCGCAAAAAATCCGCACCCAGAAGCGGTTGGGCTACGGCGGCCAGTGTGAAGTCCCACGTGAACTGGCTGGGGCCGAACTGTAGCTGCACCTGACGGGTGCCATAGGTCCTTACTGTGCTGCCATTCACGGCCCTCAGGGGGGGACCCGGTGCCCTGCTGCGAGTGTCGTAACTTGTCGGAGGTAAAACGCTGACCTCAGCCCCAGTATCGACCAAAAAGCGGCGTCCCGACCTGCTATCCCACACATACAGGAGGCTATCCCGATGGCCAGCCGCCGTAGCCATCAGCGGCGGCTGGCCCTGGCGTTTCCCGGGAACTTGCAGGGCGGGCGGCAACGGCGGGCTTCTGCGCCCCACCGCTGGTGGTAGAAGCACCAGTGGTCATTGGGCCGGGGGTTAGTGGGCTCTGCGGCCGGGCCTGGACTGGATTGCTGCCGGGAGCGTGGCTGGGTGATCTGTGCGATGGACGCCCCGCTCACCTTTTTGGCGTTCCACAGCAAGTCCGCCCGGGCTGCCACCTTCCGGGGGTCACTGAAATCCGCGTCGGACAGCAGCAGGCGTATGTCCTCGGGCAGCTGCTCCAGGAATGCCTGCTCAAACATGAGGCCTGTGTGTCCCTCGGCCAGAGACAACATCTCGTTCATTAAAGCCGATGGAGGTCTGTCGCCCAAGCCATCCAGGTGCAGTAAACGGGCAGCCCGCTCGCGCCGTGAGAGTCCGAAAATCCTGAGGAGCAGGGCTTTGAATTCCGTGTACTTGCCGTCTGCCGGGGGCGACTGTACGAACTCCGCGACCTGGGCAGCTGTGTCCTGGTCGAGGGAGCCCACCACGTAGTAGTAGCGGGTGTCTTCTGAGGTGATCCGGCGAACGTGGAATTGGGCTTCGGCTTGCTGGAACCATAGGTCCGGGCGCTGTGTCCAGAAACCCGGCAGTTTCAACGAAACCGCATGAACAGAGGCGGCGTCGGTCATTTCTGGTCCAAAAATCGTTTGGACCGTCGGGGTCACCAATTGTAGCGGTGTGCTACAAACAGCGCTAAAATTACGACACGGAGTCGGTAACTGCAGTCGAAGGAAAAACTTTATTCGAAAACTTCAGCCTCACTTTTAAGCCTCTGTCAACCTGCCCCCCATGGCGAAGAGGCTCCAAAGCTCTGTGCTCGCAAACCCCCGTAGGCTATCTAATTGTGAGTCGGTTCGCATACGCTAGGAAATGAGCCGCCACAATGCCATTATTTGGCGCTTAAGCTCCTAACATTTACAAATAAGACAGGTCTGCATCTGCTTACTGATGAGAAAATAAAATCTTAACTGAAATCGCTAATCTAACTGCTCCAAATACATCATCTCCAGCAGGGGTTCACAACTTGGGGTCAGCTGATCCCTTGCAGAATGATATTGGTCCATGGCATAATAAAGGGTGGGAACCCTTAACCTACAGTATTCAGACCAAAAAAAAACAATAAATAAAGGCTGCTAGTAAGTCTGAGGCAATTAAATTTATTTGTAATATAAGATGGGTATATAACATTCACAAACCTCTTTCAATCACAGGTTGATGCCAATGGGGGAAAAAAAAATTGGAAGTTTAGGGGGTTTAATAAAATTGTTAACCCCTCACTCCTCAACTTGCCCACACCATTAGGAGTGGGATAAGCGGGGGCAAGAAGTTACACGTCAGCAATAATGCAGGATGACTAGTGAAGTCCTGCATGGTGTATATCAAAGAGCCACTTATACAAGTACTTCAACAGGCAGTTTAAGCTATTGCCCCCACCCCCACCAACTAAAGCTCAAAGATTTGACAGTCATAACTTGCAAAAATATTCAAAAACTAAAAAATTAAGTCATTCTTCAGTGAAATATTTTTGAAGTTTCAAATCCTTTCTCTCTTAGATAACTTACTGAATAAATGAGTGGAGCTGCTCCAAACAATTCAAGCTTTGGAGTGTGCCCAAAATGACACGACCTCTGGGGAAGCTTGGAATTCTACAAGTATGTGAATGACCCTCCAAAGTGATCTGAATTGACAATAAGGCCCTCTCTGCCATTTGATTGTATACCACTGTTCTACATTGGCTTTCTCCTCATTTCTGAGACAGTTCACATTTGTGCTTTCCTAGATAGTGAAGTAAATGTGCATTGTTCGGCTGCAGTAAATCAAAGATTTGGTCGCTCAAGTTAATTGCCATCATCAGTGCCAAGATCTGTATAGCCTGCAACATATAATTAAAAATGAAGGCTAACAAATTTCAGTTATGATTAATCTGTAGTGCTGAGATTTTGGTTTGGATGTTATTTACTCAATAACCTTTAATGCGGCTAAAGAGACTGAAATTCTGTAGTGCCTGGCTGTGTTCAATATTCAGCTTGATTTTTTCCAAAATATGTTAGCAAGGATAGCATTGAATGGCTGGCTGGCAGACATCAAAAGTCCAGGGAAAAGCACAGTAGGAAGGACATTGCACAAAGTAACAAAATTGTTTATTTTAAGCATCATTGATATCTTTTGCCAGTGGAATTCAAAATCTGAATTACATAAACACTACAGTAAAATCTGATAATATGGTACACTCGTGCCTGTGATTGTTCCAGACCAGATTTTCTGGATTGTTGGACATAAACACATTTTAATTTATCCAGATGTTACAAGAAATTTCCCAGTGAATCAACTTTAGGGCGTATCTGGGGACTGGAGGAACACAGCTGCTGCATCTTCAGGTTCTGAATGATCAGATAGATGATTTCCACAAACTATAGAAAAACTGATAATGATTTTATTTGAGTCAGAACAAAGATATTTAAACTGTGATTTTCCTCTAGCCATGATAAGCTTTTCCCAATGTGTTGTTTGATGAATTATCACTGCAGAGTTGAATGTATAATAATCCATTATCCAACTGTTTGGGGGTTGCTAATTGTTCACTATCTAGTTCTCTTGTAAACTTTTAAAGTCTTCCAATCAACCCAGCACGTTTGTTATTCTACTTTGTAACTTTTTAAGAGCCTACTTAAGAGTATTAACAGCAACAACAAACACAGTCCCAAAAATCTCCTGGTTTGGCACCACGTCCTGGGGATGCTGGATTAATGGAGTTTTAATTAGTGCTCTTCCATACACAAGCAGTTTGTGTATGAACCAACATCCTTTACCCCTCCTCTATCTACTTGGCATTGAGTGGAAAAAGATCAATCTGGACAAGTTTCTGTTCTTCTTAAGAACAACTATGAGAAAATGTAAGTATTTTGTCAAATTGAGATTCTGGCTGGGTAGATTTTTATTTCTGCCAGAAACAAGCAGAGTATTAAGTCCTAAATTAAACATGCCAAACAGATGGACTTAGTTATATTAGATTACAACATCAATGATGAGTATAATTGCAAACTAAATTTATGTTTCTGTGAGAAGCTTTTAGGTTTAGGTTTATGTTTCTCTTCCACACATAGCTCCTTGCACACCTCCCATCTGTGCAGGATTGAGGGTTTAGCAACGGCTAATGCAACAGAATCGGATATGCCACAAGGCATAAGAAGGAGCAGCACAACACTCTCCAAATCACGTCAGTTCAATAGAAGTACTTACTCTTCAATAACTCCAACTTTCGGCTTGCATCTGTTAGCAATGATTCGGCCTCTTTCTGCAGCATCTTTGCTTTCTGCTGAGCATCAGAAGCTGCATATGTTTTTTTCTCAACATTCTCTTCTGCAAAACTGTACTTTTCTTTAAGGACAGTGTCAAGAACCTATGTTTAAAAAAACAGTGTTGTTAGATACAGACATCTCATGGATTGGCAACTGATATTCAGTTGTGGTAGTTTGGGAAGCTATTTTAAATGAAGCCACTGCCTGCCAAGTGTCATGGCCTTTATAGAAATAATACATGAGATACAACATATCATTAAGCACAATGGGAACAATGGATGAAATACAATTGAAAGAATGAATTAAGGATGATATTAAAGAAAAGGGCTTATAATGTCAGAAAAATGGTAAACCTAAGGATTGGAGTGTTATAGAATTCAGCAGGAAATGTAAAAAGAAAATAAGAGTAATCTGGTAATAAACTTTAAAACTGATCACAAGTCTGAAGGAATGCTCGAAAACTCAATGGCAAAAGGACTTGAAGCAGCAACCGGCACAGATGAGTGGGTTCTGCAACGATGCTGACAGTTTATGGCCTGAGGAAGAAGGCCTACCTGTGAGCTCATCCTACAAAGAGACCAGCAGCAGATTTGGGGGTGATATAGTGTTTCAGAAGTGAAGCATTTGATTGGGACTTGGGGGCAGTTAAATATTCCTACTTTTAAATTTTAACAGTTTAAGATAGACAAGGTGATCAGGAACATCTTTAGTTAAGAGGGCAACAATGTATTTTGAGTACATTCTATGTAAAATGGCCTTTCTTTAAAATATTACAAATATGGCAGGGGAGCCAAGTCCCAAGTTCTAAACGGCCTGCAGCATCTGTAAGTTACTCAATGCTCTTTCAAGTGTTAAAGGCCAATGTGCAGAAAATGTCATTAGCGTGACCAGCTTTCTGAAGTGGCCATCCCATGGGTTAAAGGAATATAGTCAGAGATACCTGGTGACAAATGTGATGGAAGGGAGGATGGTCAGGGAAGCTTCTGAATGTGTCTCATTCCAGAATCTGGCAATCTTCCTTTGGTTATTGCAGCCTGAGTTTAGGACAGTAATAGGAGACTCTAAGCAGGGAAACAGATTAAATACTTCAGCAGCCATAGGCATGAATCCAAAATGTGTGCTGATAGGCTCACAGAATCGTCGCAAGGCATTTTTTGGGGGGTCTGTAGGCAGACAAAGGCTACAAGTTGACATTGCACTAATGACGTTGTGGGGATATCAAAATGATGGAGATGGCTGTTCTCCAGAGCTTAAAAGAATGAGTAGATATCTTGGAAACGTAAAGACTTGACAGGGCGAGTGTCAAGGGCTAGGGCATTTTCAAACAAAAGATGAGGAGTAAATCCTCCAATCAAGTTGTTGCATATTTGGGACTCTCTGCTTCAGAGGGCAAGGCTGCAGGCCCAGATGATGTCAGCCCCAGGGTGCTCAAAGCCTGTGCCCCCCAGCTATGTGGAGTACTTCACCATGTCTTCAACCTGAGCCTGAGTCTCCAGAGGGTTCCTGTGCTGTGGAAGACGTCCTGCCTCGTCCCTGTACCAAAGACGCCACGCCCCAGTGGCTCCGACTACAGACCGGTGGCATTGACCTCCCACATCATGAAGACCCTGGCAATTCTTGTTCTAGAGCAGCTCCGGCCTATGGTTAGGCCACACTTAGACCCTCTCCAGTTCGCCTACCAGCCCCGACTAGGAGTTGAGGATGCCATCATCTACCTGCTGAACCGTGTCTACGCCCACCTGGACAAGCAACGAGCACTGTGAGGGTCATGTTTTTTGACTTCTCCAGTGCTTTCAACACCATCCGCCCTGCTCTGCTGGGTGAGAAGCTGACAGAGATGCAGGTAAATGCTTCCCTGGTGTCATGGATTATTGATTACCTGACTGGCAGACCACAGTATGTGTGCTTGAGACAGAGTCTTGTCTCCCTTTCTCTTCACCATCTACACCTCGGACTTCAAGTACTGCACAGAGTCTTGCCATCTTCAGAAGTTTTCTGATGACTCTGCCACAGTTGGATGCATCAGCAAGGGAGATGAGGCGGAGTACAGGGCTACAGTGGGAAACCTTGTCACACGGTGTGAGCAGAATCATCTGCAGCTTAATGTGAAAAAGACTAAGGAGCTGGTGGTGGACCTGAGGAGGGCTAAGGCACTGGTGACCCCGTTTCCATCCAAGGGGTCAATGTAGACATGGTGGAGGATTAAAAATACCTGGGGATATGAATTGACAATAAATTGGACTGGTCAAAGAACACTGAAGCTGTCTACAAGAAGGGTCAGAGCCATCTCTACTTCCTGAGGAGACTGAGGTCCTTTAACATCTGCCAGACGATACTGAGGATGTTCTACGAGTCTGTGGTGGCCAGTGCTATCATGTTTGCTATTGTGTGCTAGGGCAGCAGGCTGAGGGTAGCAGACACCAACAGAATCAACAAACTCATTTGTAAGGCCACTGATGTTGTGGGGGTGGAACTGGGCTCTGTGACGATGGTGTCTGAAAAGAGGATGCTGTCCAAGTTGCATGCCATCTTGGACAATGTCTCCCATCCACTCCATAATGTACTGGTTAGGCACAGGATTCAGCTAGAGACTCATTCCACCGAGATGCAACACTGAGCATCACAGGAAGTCATTCCTGCCTGTGGCCATCAAACTTTACAACTCCTCCCTCGGAGTGTCAGACACCCTGAGCCAATAGACTGGTCCTGGACTAATTTCCACTTGGCATTTACTTATTATTACTTAATTATTTATGGTTTTATTTGGCTATATTTCTACACTATTCTTCGTTGGTGTGACTGTAACGAAACCCAATTTCCCTCGGGATCAATAAAGTATGTCTGTCTGTCTGTCTATGGTGTCTTGATCGTCGATTGTACTTTGACAGATATCTCCATATTTTAAAAAAATCAAGAAACATGGATATAGAATACGAAAAGTTCAATAAAGCTCAGCTATATTCCTGTTGAACTGTTGGGAGCATGGGTTTGAATGGCTCTTATTTCATGATCCTTATCACAAAATAAAATTGGTCTCCAACGACCTGCTTCGCAACCAATCCTTAAAAAGGAACATTGGCCAAACCCAGAGTATTTACCATTTTTGTTAACTGTAGGTTTCTTGGAAAGGAAAAAATTGCAAGAGATTTCAATCTTGCACTTTAAAAAAAAATGGACATCCAAAACACTTTAAAATATTCCATTATCTGCTAAGTACAGTCACTGTTCGGGTAACAAAATATCGTCTTCATAGCAAGGGATGCACAAACAATGATACACAGGATGACGTCTGATGCCAGGTGATATTGGCCACAAACGCCATCAGAAACACAGTGTGGCTGACAAAGCAACATTCTTGTCAATAAAAAAACATCTGCATTGTGCTGTGGTCTTGGAGTTTGGACTTGAACATACATTTGCCTGAGGCTAATACGCTTCCACTGAGCTAACTATCCAGGCAACAGAACTGACACCAAAATGATCAGCCAAACTGATAACCAGTATGAAGCACTAGGCATAAGAAAATAAGTGAGGCAGCCATAATTCTTTCACTTCAGAAGAATGTGCAAGGGGTGAAGCTTTTTGACAAGTATTTAAGGAACAGAATAAAAATCAAAAAAGGAAATGCTGAATTTACTCCCAGAAAAATGGAGTAAGAAGGAAACCAGATATGGTCAGGCAATAGCATAATAACATAAAAGATGATTTAGCTTTAAAGTGGGTGTTTAGATAAAACTGATAGAAAATTAGGCAACCAATGGATAAGAGCATCCACTTACTCTGAAACACCACCACCCCCCCATGACGAAAACTTTTTACAGTGTTAGTCATAACGCTCTCTATAGTCTGTTGTATCCAGCGAAGATTTTAAAAAGGTGCAGCACTAACACCGTACAGGCCAGTAAAAATGTTAAATCTAATTGAATGAAGGCGGCTGTGTTAATTGCATTAAAGGTGTTTTAAGGCTGATTTATACTTCTGCGTTAGGGCTGTGCCGTAACGCAGATTTTCACTGCTGCGTCACTCTACACCGTAACGAACATGCGTTGGTGTGTGTCGAAGCTCTAGTTGGCAGTGGGGTTTCTATCCCACTGTGTTGAGTTTCTTCGTGAGAGACATGGATGAGGAAATGCATTTCAAACATTTTTGCATGTTGGCAGGGAGATTTGACGATTTGGTTCATCTATTTCGTATCGGTGTATGCACAGCCTACAGACATGGTGGGGAAGAAGCAACCGGAAACGCGTAGGAGGAAATGTGATGCTACCAAGCAGACCAATCACAGTTGTTGCGGTCTGTGTCGCTGCAACGCGTTAGTTTTCTGGAGAGGTGCACATCACCCTATGTCATAGGGTACAGTGTAGGTACGGCGTAGGGTCCGCGATACTTACGGCGTAGATGTGACGCACAAGTATAAATTTGCCTTTAGTTCAATCACACACACACACAAAATGAAAATTTGTTTCAATTTTTACTGAGATCATCTTAGGACATACTTGTAAATTAAGGCCTACCTGTTTGGCCTCAGTTGCAGCCTGTTTAACCCGCTCTGCTGTTTCTCCAATGTTTTCTGCAGCATTTGAATTCTCAGCAGTCTTTTGCTTTAGGTCACTGATATCTTTCTCAATCTGTGCTAAGCGCAGAGTAGCATTGTTGATGCTTTGTTCTGATGCAAATGTCTCAGATTCAATCTAAAACGTATCAAAGAGACAAAGATTGACACCGTAGAACAAATACACAATGCAAGAAGAATTCAATTCCTGCTTTTGTTACAGTTCAACACTACCCTAATCAACATATTTGCAGTCAGATAATATGGGTGTGTAAAGATCTGGTCTGGATTTACAAAGGTTTTTCTAAAGGACAGCAAAAGGAACCCTCACAATCCCTATCCAGGTGGAACAAACTGTGGATCAGGGAAGAAACTGCTCCAATAGACGATGGTTTTACATGATCCAAAATATGCTAGTGGCCTCAAGTCCCAAGCCAATTGTCCAACAAATGACGGTTTTACATGGTGCAAAATATGAGGGAAGCCCCAAGTGCCAAGCCAGACAATTCAAACAGACTATCATAGTGTTTATGGTGGTATCTTATTTCCTGACCAATATTCCTCTCAATCACTGTTTCTCATGATTGAATTGGTAGAATATCATATAATATGAAAGAAGGACAAAAACAACTATTAAAATCTACAAAGGTACAGAAAATCTAGTAGCTTCAGATCAATAGAAGCTCTGGGTGAATCAGATTGAATACGAGATTAATCTGCATTTACTATTAGCATTATGTCGTAATCCTCCTTACCATACCTAACCCAACTGCAACAAGATTCTATTCACCTTGTAACATTATGATTTCTCACATATGTAGGCTTGCAGGGCATTTCATTGCAATAGTCATGGACTTTTCCATTCTTCACAATTTTTTTTTATAGTTAGATTTGCTTTACATTTCATTTAGACAAGACGTTTTAACAAGCGGGTGTCTGTCTGCAAGCTTGAATGGATTATTGAAACAGACAAAGCCACATGCTAAAACTGAAGATGAGACAGAGATAAAAGACAGATTTAATTGGAATAGATTACACTGTGCATTTGCTGTCAAGCAAAAATGCACTTAGGAGTCTGTAATAGTTAACTTTGCTCTTGTTCTTTGATCTAATCACAGAGACTGCAGCGCCTTAGACTGAGCATGGACCATTTTGTTGATGTAAATGACAATGGAGCTCCGGGCAATGGATGAAATGCTGCCATTTACAGGAAACATGAACCCAAAAAAGACACTTCAAAGATTTTTCAGATGACAACATTGGCACCCAGCTTTGGTGCTCTGGAGTTAGCTATAAACCCACAAGTATCAGATAACAGAGTCATGGCTATTTAACAAAATTAATTGAAGCTGACAGGAAATGAACACAATTCTAGAATAAAACCCTAAAGAAATAAATACCTTTATATCTGTAGCCACCTTTGAAGAATTGTTATTGATAAATATCCCAGACAAATCAAAAGATTAATTCCTGAATTCTTTCCATGGCTTAGTGGGTGGTTGTATGCTTTGTATGAGCTGTCCAGATCATGAAACCCTTAAGATTCCTGGTACATGTGAATTGCCAGTTCATCTGGGGTAGGCAAATACCTTCAGTGTGCCTGGACAATGGTTATAGCAATTCCCTCCAGATTCCTAATCATTACCATGTTACAGTCAGAGTAGTCCAACTAACTGTGACATCCAAACAACTCACTGACACCGTTAAGTCTGCACCTCCAGTCAAGGAGACAGTACGTACATCTGTAAGAATCCAGCTATTTGGGTTGTGAAGGGAAAACTGGATTGCATTAAACTATTCTTACAGATTAGCCCCAATGTCCTCCAAGGTGAGAAAAAAATGATCAACAAAGAAATAAGCAATATGTCAAAAGTCAAATGACTGATAAGGAGATTGTTCAAGAAATATTATTTCCATGCAAAGCATGATAGAGGAAACATTAATCAACTGACGTGAACAGATTCTTGTGGTCACTTAGGACTAATGAGCATTAATATTGACGATAGAACCAAAATCTGGTTTAATGGTTTAAAGACAATTGAAACTATACAATGATCACAAGTATGATTATAGTCACATACTGAGGTCAGCAGATCTTGTGTTCCCTCGATGTCTTCATTAGCTTGTTTGATGGCCTTTGTTGCTGAATTTTGTGCCCTTTCAGCTTCGTGTAGGGCCTCCTTTACACGATCAGCTGTGACTTTAAGATCTGTTGCATGAATTCTGTAAGGCACACAAGAGGGTAAGGGAGACTTCCAAATTTCAGAAAAATAATATGTTTCCATTGTAGGATCTATGATCTAATTGGATTGGGTCCTGAAGGTTTGTTCAGACTAATGGACATTAAAATGAAGAACTTCAAACAACATCCAGGAGACCAGTAATTTGTTGGATGGTATCTGAATATCAAGTGCACCAGATTGTCAACAACAGGTGGTAACAAATGAGAAAATAGCAACAGTTTACATTAACACGATGAATTCAGAAAATCAATTACAAACTTTGAAACAGTGTGGTTAACATACTATAAAAATGAGAGGTCAAGTAAAATTTACTAATTTATAAAGAAAACTTAAAGAATGTAGCTGGAAGGTAAAGCAATTATGATTTACCTGGACCTCCTGGCCTCATCCAATAGTGCTTCTGCTCGTTGAATATCTGCTGCACTCTGGTTTAGGATCACCTCTACATCTGAGAGACTCTCCACCCGGTCACGAATGTCATTGGTCAGGTTCTGAAGCTGCTGAGGAGTAGTCGGCATTTCTAATTTCAATACTTCATTGGCAACCGCTTCAATGCTCTCTAGATCAGCACCATCCTCTACAGCAGAAGAAAATAAAGCTGCTGAAATACTTCTGGATTAAGTAATTAAATGCTTTTAAGGAAATTGATATAGCAATATGTAGCTCTAAAAAGCTAACGCAAAATATAACTGATTAGTTTAGAATTATCTTTCAGGACATCTCTGAGGAAAGACCAAAATATTGTTATTTGTGACTGTAATTTTAGTAGTCTGCACTTGATATTTATTATGAAAAATGCAACAGAATTCTGAAGTTTGACTGAAATTACTGAACTTAAAAGAGGAAGTTGCAACAAAACAAATAAGTTTTATAATGTAATTTTTTATGAAAGCACTCCTCTTAAATTTCTTATCTGCTCCTTGCTTGTGAGTGGGAGGGGAGGGGAGATTTGGGGGTTCTGATGTTACTATCACTCATTCTTTGGGGTTTCTTGTTTTATGAATTTCTCTGTGAAGAGCAAGAGTTTCAGGTTGTATACTGTATACATTCTCTTATATGAAATTGAACCATTTGATCTTCTGAAGGATGTCATGATCAATTGTCTAAATATGTAAAGGTATTAATAATAAATCATTTTACTGCATTGCTAACTAAAAAGTCTAGAATGTTGACCATATCTGTCTACTGAATACAGATGTTGAAATATCTGTGAATGTGGATTGCAAGTAGTTAAAAATCTGGTTTTCAAAATGTTGTACAAGTACAGCATCACCACAATTAATTCCTCCACTACAGATGGGAGAGAATGGTAACTTTTAAAAATAACTGATAAAAAGCTCTCTCTCAAATGGCCCCAATTAACAATAACAGTTATTGGAACCAATCACTGGAACTTGTTCAAAACCACTATTCAGCTTGAGATATCTACAATCTTGAGAAATAAGCTTCTCAAGTATGGAGATATTGTCAGTGGGTATGACGAAAGTCAATTTAAAGATTGCTCTTTAGAGTGCTTTGAATACATTACTATGATACAATAAACAAAATCAGAGTTACATATTGCTTATAATTTTGTAAGATATATTGTACCATAGTAATGTACTCAAAGCACTCAAAAGACTAATCTATAAAAACAATGTACACATTATTGATTGTAGTTAGTGTTTAACTTTAGCTACCTTTGGGGAAAATAACAATTATGAAGAGTGGAAAAGAAGCTTGTTAGGTTGATACCAAGGAAATGCAACTTATTATGACTGAAATATCTATGTTTTATTGAAATATTCCAAAATTGTTGTTTTTGATGAGATAGAAGGAAAGTAATTTCTTTAGACTGAACTATCAATAAACAGAATAAATTTAAAGAACTCCAAAAGAACAAAAGGCAATGTTCGTATTTGTGCAAAGGATTGCAAAGTCTTACCAAGAAAAACTGTGTTAAAATGCAAGGGGTTTGAGGTCAGGGTACAGGAGTGGTACAAAATGGTTAGCTATATAAAGTGTGGCACAATTATAGGAAAAATCCAATTAATACATTCCTGGATAAACCTGGCAATGTGCAATCCAGCAACTGGGGCTATGACTTTTCCATTCCAGGATCCCTACAACTGTTCATGGATCAAGGAAGCAAGAACAATAATCTAATTTCTACCTTTCAGCGGAAATCTTGCATACAATGAATGAGCAAACAAATCAGTTAACCCATTTGTATTAATAAATAACAATTTGGCACTGTTACCCATTTCGCATTTCACCTAGAAGCTCATGAGGGATAACAGTGAGTGGCACAACTGGCAGGGCTGCTGCTTCACAGCTCCTCAGTCAATCTCAACCAGGCCACTGCATTAGTTAAGTAGCCATGATTCTAGTTACCTGATACTTGTGAATTTATAGCTAACCCCAGGGCACTAAACCTAAGTGCTGATGTTACAACCTTAAGTGTCTTTGAAGTGTATTGATGTCAAAGATGGACTGAAATTAAAGACATTTTAATTTTGATTGATATGGAAGGTATCAAGAATACTATGCAAGTAAGCAGGAATAAGTATGTGTAATAGACTGTTTTAGTTGGCCGGTGGGGTAGTGGCATCCGCACTGAACTTAGAGGTGAGTGGTGCTGGGTTTGAATCCGGCTGGCTGCTTGTATCCACGCTGCTTTGAGCATTGAGTGAGCAACTCAGCCTTGCTAAAGAAATGGCAAGGTTGCTGCCCGATGCGCCGCAAGGCGCAGAAAGGAATGAAACAACAGTAGACTGTTTTAGTTTTCTTCATAGTACTAGCAAGTTTATATTTTAAAATTATTTAAAAACAGTGATCACTTGGTTTTTTGTGACCATCTGGATATTCCTTACGACAGTCATTTTAAATAATCATGCAGAGATAAATTCAATATATTAAAAGCTATTTCAATTCTTACGTGTAAGAAATTCTCTGATTTGCTTGATTAAATTTCTCAAATCTTCGTTGCTTTTATCCACTTTTTCCTTTGTGGCATTTGTTTTTAACAGGACTTTTTGAGCATTGAGCTTAGCCTCATCTGCTTTAACTTTTGCATCAGTGACCTGCAGGGATACACAAATACCACGCATCAGAGCCCCTTGAACACATGAACTAGGCAAACACCTGGTGAAACCTGCTAAATTACAACTGCACAGTAATTGTGTTAGATTTGGAATAATGAGAAAAACTTCCTTTGGCAGGTGAATTGGTATATAAGTTCTTTAAATATAATTTATAACAGGTACATGTACTGTGGCAAAATGTTAAGAGAATGGTTATCCACAGCAAGTAACACAATTAGAATCTACATCCAATCATAGTGTGATCTTTTCCTCTTATCACTAAGTCCTGATCTTGGCAAGTACTTCTGCCTGCTATAATCCTTATCACTTAGGTTTTGTATAATTTTCAATACAGATGAAAGAAATGACTTGCAGTTATGTCCATCATTATAGCCAACAGCAATATATACCCAAAGTACTTATTAAACAGTTATTACTATACTCTGGGCAATGTAGCATCAAGCTTACCAACCACACAACAAGCTCCCACCTACAGCAATGATGTTCACGTTCTTGCTTAAGGGATCAAATGCCAGGAGGAACTTTGGTTTTCTCCAAAACGGTATTGTGGATCCCTTACATTCAGGTTTGCGAGCAGACAGGATTTCTGATTAATATCCCTCTAAATGTGCTGCACTCACTCCAAACAAAATGGAACTGAAAAGATTCCACCGCTCAGAACTTAGGTGACAATGCAAGAACGCAACAAATTAAGTCACAACTGGCAGATTTTTGTTAACTACAGATCCAACTGTCCACAAAAAGCAGTTGCAGTCACATTATCTCACAAATGGATGCTCAAACTCAAGGCACTAAAACATAGGTGCTCCATATGCTAATCTGACCATCTGGGTAAGCTTGGTATTTCTTCATTCCTTGCTCAATGACATACAATGATTTAAAATTCATATTCTTGGTTTCAATTGCTCTCCATCCATAAATTAGAACTTGTAGTGGTCTACTACATACAGAGCTAGAGATGACACGCCGTCGGTAAGTCGTTTCGAGACTAGTTTATTCAAACTTCGTGGCGTTGGCACTTAATCCCTAGCACCCACCCTCTCCGGGTGGAAATGATGTCAGAGGTGCATTTCCAAAGTCTCTCCCCGCGCGCTGGCTATTTGTGAGCCGGTTTGCCCGCACAGGAAGTGGGTCGCACATAACCATCCGCCCCCCCCCAGAACCGGCGATACACCCCCCAATGTCCACAGTCTGGATCAGCCTCTGTTTGGGAGGTCTGCCTCTGCGCCGCGGTGCCTGAACCTCGACCGGCTGCGCCAAGTCCACAGTGGGCTGGTTTGAGTCGGTCCACCACGAAAACCTCCTCTTTCCCCCCAATGTCCAGAATATACGTGGACCCGTTGTTGTTGATCACCTTGAATGGCCCCTCGTACGGCAGCTGTAGCGGTGCCCGATGTCCGCCCCTTCGTACAAACACAAACTTACAGTTCTGCAGCTGTTTGGGTACATGGGTCGGGGTCCATCCATGCTGTGAAGTCGGCACAGGGGCCAGGTTGCCGAGCCTTTCGCGTAGTCTGTCCAAAACTGCTGCAGGTTCTTCCTCTTGCCCCCTTGGGGCTGGTAAGGACTCTCCTGGGACGGCCAGGGGTGTGCCGTACACCAACTTGGCCGACGAGGCGTGCAGATCCTTTTGGGCGCTGTGCGAATTCCAAGCAGCACCCAAGGAAGCTCGTCCACCCAGTTAGGTCCTCTCAGGCGGGCCATGAGAGCCGACTTCAAGTGACGGTGGAGGTGTTCCACTAGTCCGTTCGACTGTGGGTGGTAGGCAGTTGTGTGGTGTAGCTGCGTTCCCAACAGGCTGGCCACAGCTGACCACAGGCTGGAGTTGAACTGGGCGCCTCTGTCGGAGGTAATGTGGGCCGGTACACCAAAGTGTGCTACCCAGGTTGCAATCAGTGCTCGGGCGCAGGAATCAGCAGATGTGTCGGTGAGCGGGACCGCCTCTGGCCACCTCATGAACTGGTCTACCATAGTTGGGAGATACCGCGCTCCTCAGGACACTGATAGGGGGCCCACGATATCCACATGAATGTGGTCGAACCTCCGGTGGGTGGGTGGTTCGAACTGCTGTGGCGGGGCTTTAGTGTGCCACTGCACCTTGGCTGTTTGGCACTGTGCGCACGTTCTGGCCCCTTCACTGACCTGCTTGCGAAGTCCAAGCCATGCAAACATGCTAGAGACCAGCCAGACGGTTGTCCTGATAGATGCGTGCGCCAAACTGTATGGAGTCAAAAACTCACCGCCTCCAGGCTGTCGGGACGATGGGATGAGGTTGGCCGGTAGCCACGTCGCACAGGAGGGTCACCTGGGCCTACGCGAAAGTCCTGCAGCTGCAAACCCGAGACTGCGGTCCTGTAGCTGGGCATCTCGTCATCTGCCTGCTGCGCCTCCGCCAGTGTTGCATAGTCCACCCCCTGGGCAGCTGGTCTGGAGAGTGCGTCCGCCACAACATTGTCCTTTCCTGAGACATGCTGGATGTCCGTCGTGTACTCGGAGATGTAGGACAGATGTCGCTGCTGGTGAGCCGACCAGGGATCGGATACCTTCCTGAACGCGAAGGTCTTCTAAGAAGTACCTGAAATGCCGGATTGCCAGATACAGTGCCAACAGCTCCCGGTCGAAGCACTGTACTTGAATTCGGGTGGTCATAGGTATTTGCTGAAGAACGCCAGGGGCTGTCAGCACCCCATCGACTGCTGTGTCGCATGCGCCCACCGAGAGGGCGGTCAGAACATCCGTTCTGGGGTGTACCAGCATCACGGCATCTGCCAAGGCTTCCTTGGCTTTAACGAAAGCAGCCGTGGCCTTCTCGTCCCAAGTAATGTCCTTGCCTTTACCCAACATCAGGGTGTACAAAGGGCGCATGACACGAGATGCTGAGGGGAGGAAATGGTGGTAGAAGTTCATCATACCAACGAATTTCTGCAGGCCTTTGACCGTGTTGGGCTGGGCAAAGTGGCGGATCGCGTCTACCTTGGCGGGCAGAGGTGTTGACCCGTCTTTGGTAATCCTGTGGCCCAGGAAGTCAATAGTATCAAGACCGAACTGGCATTTGGCCGGTTGATTGTGAGGCCGAAATCACTCAGGCGGGAGTAGCGCTGGCGAAGGTGGGACAGATGCTCCTGATGACTGCTGCTGGCTATAAGGATGTCGTCCAAATAGATGAAAGCAAAGTCCAAGTCGTGTCCCACCGCATTCATTAGCCGCAGGAACGTCTGTGCGGCATTCTTCAGGCCGAATGGCATTCGGAGGAACTCGAACAGGCCGAACGGGGTGATGAGTGCTGTTTTGGGGATGTCTTCAGGGTGCACTGGCATTTGATGTTATCCCCGGATGAGGTCTACTTCGGAAAATATTCTTGCCCCGTGCAGGTTTGCTGCAAAGTCTTGTATGTGCAGCACGGGGTAGCGGTCTGGAGTTGTAACCTCGTTCAGTCTGCGGTAGTCGCCACATGTCGCCCAGCTGCTTTGGGCACCATGTGCAGGGGGGAGGCCCATGGGCTGTTGGACCTCCTTACGATCCCCTATTCCTCCACCCTCTTCAACTCCTCCTTCACCAGGTGGAGCTTTTCCAGGGGGGAGCCTTCGTGCGCGGGCATGGAGGGTTGGTCCCTTGGTTGGGATGTGGTGCTGAACCCAGTGTCTGGGCATGGTTGCCCTGAACTGCGGTGTCAGAATCGATGGAAAGTCCACCAGGATTCTGGTGAATTCGTTGTCCGACAGCGTGATGGAGTCCAGGTGTGGGGCCGCCAACTTGGCTTCACCCAGGGAGAACGTCTGGAAAGTCTCAGCATGTACCAGTCTTTTCCCTTGCAAGTCGACCAGCAGGCTGTGAGCTCGCAAGAAGTCCGCCCCCAGGAGTGGTTGGGCCATGGCGGCCAGTGTGAAGTCCCACGTGAACCGGCTGGCGCCGAACTGCAGCTACACTGTGTGGGTGCCGTAGGTCCGTATCGTGTTGCCGTTTGCGGCCCTCAGTGTGGGTCCTGGCTTCCTGTTGCGGGTATCGTACCCCGTCGGGGACAAGACTCTGATTTCCACTCTGGTGTCGACCAAGAAGCGGTGTCCTGACTGTTTGTTCCATACGTACAAGAGGCTGTCCTGGTGGCCAGCCGCCACAGTCATTAGCGGCTGCTGGCCCTTGCAGGGCGGACGACAACGGCGGGCTTCTGTGCCCCACCGCTGGTGGTAGAAAAGCCACTGTTCACTGTCCTCCTCACTCCTGCCTCTGTGTTGTGTGCGCCCCCCTGCCAGGCCTGGTCTGGTCTGGTCTGGTCTGCTGTTGGGCGCGTGGCCTGGTAATCTGACCGACGGACGCCACGCTCTCCCTCTTGGCTTTCCACAGCATGTTTGCCTGGGCCGCCACCTTCCGGGGGTCGCTGAAATCTGCGTTGGCCAGCAGCAGATGTATGTCCTCGGGCAGTTGCTCTAGGAATGCCTGCTCGAACATTAGGCAGGGCTTGTGTCCGTCAGCCAGGGACAGCATCTCGTTCATCAATGCTGACGGCAGTCTATCTCCCAAACCGTCCAGGTGAAGCAGGCGGGCACCCCACTCACGCCGCGAGAGGCCAAAGTTCCCAATGAGCAGCGCTTTGAATGCTTCATATTTGCCTTCTTCCCGGGGCGACTGTATGAAATCCGCAACCTGGGCGGCCGTCTCCTGGTCAAGGGTGCTCACCACGTGGTAGTAACGCGTGGAATCAGAGGATATCTGCCGAATCTGGAACTGGGCTTCTGCTTGGCTAAACCACACGCGTGGTCACAGCATCCAGAAAGTCGGCAGTTTTAGTGAAACTGCGTGAACAGATGAACAGTCGGTCATCTTTGGTCCAAATCCCGTTTGGACTGTCGGGGTCACCAATGTAGTGATGTACTACATACAGAGCTAGAGACGACACGCAGTCGGTAAGTCGTTTCGAGACTAGTTTATTCAAACTGCGCAGCGCTGGCATTTAATCCCTAGTGCCCACCCTCTCTGGGCGGAAATGATGTCAGAGATGCATTACCAAAGTCTCTCCCCGCGCGCTGGCTATTTGTGAGCCGGTTCGCCTGCATTGAAAGTGGGTTGCCACAAATTCACTATTCTCTGTTAGTTCCAATGTTCTCTCTAAGGTGTGCACATGCACACATCTTTTGCTACTAGCTCACAAAGGAATTTAAACTGCACTAAAGGTTGTCACCCTCTATCTCATTGGCACGTTGAGAGTATTTCACGATCGGCCACAATCACATTTCCTTTTCCGGTTTCTGATGCAGACTGTGTCAACAATGTGGAATTTGTCTGCAGATTTTAGAACTGACTTACTTATACTGCTTTTATTGAAGAAATTATTCAGTGCGCACATGTTGTTGTCATTGGGTAAAAAAAAAGCACAGCACAAGAATTTTGCGCATTCTGTTAATTACTAATTATAGGGATCATTGACTAGTTCCTCCATTTCCGTTCTGTTATACCTAGTTAAGGAGGCTAGTCACAATCAGCATGGGATACATGATGCCGGAGATGGGTGAAATAGAAATTTCAGGATACCCTTAGCATATTTGGCAGCATCTAGGAAGGGGTGTGCGACTTAATTGGGTCAATTCTGAATATACCTAAAATATTCTTTTTTATTTACTTTTTCTGGAACCTGCAGTGCTTCTGTAATAGAACATTACCTGTCAACTGCACATTTCTGAATTCTGTTCACATATAGATGGTCATCACATTAAAATTATAAGAGTTCGGTACTAAAACTAAATTCAAACAGCCAGCAAATCATACCAAAGGCAGGTTAAATATTCTATGTCAAACCCTCCCCCAACACAAAAATTTAATTTAATCAAATTTTATATTTAATTTAGTCAAACAATTTAAGAGATTACTATTTACATTTATTTGATGCAAAAGCTAAGTATTTATCTTATTCCAATCTTTGCGTGGAATGTTATTGGTGACCGTGATTTTGGAATTAGTACCAGTGATGTAGTAGCAGATGGTATCATACTGACTGCTGAGGCAGGGTTCCTGTCAAAACAGATCATGGTAATCATGGAAAAACAAAATTACCAATTACTTAAAATAATTCAAGTTAATTTTTCTAACTAAAATTTCTGGAAAGAGACATACCATTTTAGAGAGCTGATCCACTTCTGCCAAAGCATTTAGGATTTCTGTATCAAAATCCATAGAATTCTGCCATGCATTATGAGCCAAAGTTACAAGCCCATCACAGCCAGGCCCTCCACACTTCCTATTTCCATCCTCAGTGCGACAGCTTGGGCCTCCACACTTTGCTTCCTCACAAGATATTCCTGCGGGGCTCCCACAAATCTGGACAAACATGCAAGTTTAAGTTAACTCCTGTGTGGTTTTATTTTTTTTTAAATCAAGTACTTTTAATACTAGGACTGAGAGAGAAAGTAGATTAACACTGCAAAAAGTTAAATCACAGTCAGGGGTTCCCAACCTTTTTGATGCCATGGAGCCTTACCATTAACCAAGTGGTCCATAGGCCCCAGGTTGGAAAGCCCTAGTTTATTCATTCTGTACTCAAATACTAAGAATCAGCAATGTCCAACAAATGTATCTTACTATCACTGCAGAAATATTTATGCAATTGTTTTACCCACTGCACCACTAGTAACGGTTAGTGAAATCAGAATTGGCATGTTTTATATTATAATTAACCATAAAGATGTAGAAACAAATACGGTACCTTTTCGCCTAATGGCGAAAGGTCTAAATCCTGCAATTTATTAGCCAATTCTTCCAAACTTTCTGAATGTTCCTTTTGCTGTTCCTCAAAATGCTCCTCATTTTGTGCGATCATTTCATCCACTTTTTGTCGAATGGTGGAAGACTGCAGCAATATATTGTCAGGATCAGTGGTGGAAGCATTAACTTTTATTTCAGCCTCTACAGATTGTTCGTGGTATTTCTGGACACTGTCCAAGGCTCCTAAAATTGTAAAGGTTAGAAAACATCAAATCACGCTATACATTTAATACTGCTAAAGTGAGAAGAACAGAATATTTGGTCTTCTAAGTTATACATCTTCACTAATCTGGACTGTGGAAAATAAACTTTTTGCCAGATATAATGAACAACAGTTCCACCCAGTACAGAAATTAATGGTGTGTGTGCTGTCTTTACGACAGTTATTTAGTTTATAATATTTTCGCTTAGTAATTCATTCGATAGTATTTTCTAGTTAGAATTAGAAGTGTTTAAAGTATATTCATTGCATGTAAAATATATCGGCACGCGATGTGGTCACATCCGGTTTCGCCGCGTCTTGTGGGAAAGTACCGGTCTGAAATTAACGCGAGGGTGGGGGCTCACCACAAGGCACACCTGAGCAGAAGTTGTTTTGCAGGCATGAGAAATCACAGTGAGAGCAACGCTGTAAGTTAATAGATAATCGATATATTGAACTAAGATGTTAATGCCGATCCTGTTAGAAGTAACGACGGTCGATAATGTTTATGCTTTCGTTAGTTAAAGAGTTGCGGATAGTTTGCATGGAAGTGTATTTAAAGTAGTCAATGGAGCAGGTAAACTCTCCCTGTATACTGCACTTTAGTGTAATGTAGTTATAGTTACCTTTACAAGTATTTACAATTGAAATGTGATATTAAGGAAGGAACAAATACTGTATCAATCTTGTATTGTTTTATCAACAGTTTTCACCATATGTTAATGTGAAGAGTGAACAGTAAATGGTTAATCTTACTGCGATCTGGTCTCATTGACTGGTTTATCTCGACGTTGAATTCGGCGTTATTAGTACACGCGAAGGAGAACGTTACAGTGTGATACATTAAACTAAATACTTTGAACAAATCATGACTTTTAATTTAAAAGACATACTAGAGAACTGTTTAAATCTGTTTAGATTAGGTTCATTCTGAAGTCATCGGAAACATCCAAACATATGTTAGAGTTTGGCTGGGTGATTTGCATTTCTGAAGTGCACCACACACACCATTCAAAGTTCACTGCAAATCAACCACAGATGCGCAGAGGAGGTAATTTTTCCCCATTGGGACTAACATTACAATTCTATAAAACACAATTAAATACTTGCCATGGATATCAGAGTTCTTAATGTATTCCAACCGCTCTGCTAGTTCACTCACGATAGCTTTTACGCCCTCAGTGTCACTCTGAAGATCATTTAGTTCTGCGACAGTCACATTATGTTGGTCTTCTGTTGTTGCAAGATCTGATTCAATTTCATTCACCTTTACTGCAAGATGAATCACTTTCTTCCTAAAATCAAGAATTTAAAACTTCAAATCGTTATTTCATTTAGGAATATTATTTAATAAAATACTTCAAACTTTTAGCGAATGTTCAGAGGAATTGGGATATTTTTCAAAATTGAGTGTGGTGGACTGAAGGGATGTGGCCTATATGACTACTGCTTTGTGTTACCAACTAGGATGGTGAACAACATACGAACAGTTCAGATTCTGAAAGAAAGTCTTTCTTACTCCACTTAGATTCAACAAAGGTAGCTTGCATGTTTGGAACTTCATCTACTGATGAAAACAATAATCTTTCCCTCACCACCTATGCACAATGGATTGAATGTGTTCCTTCTCCAAACCTCCTACAGCTTTCGCCCTCTCCTCCTGATAGCAGAGGAACACTACGAAGCTTCTTATTTTATCGATACTCTACCCCCACCTTACTTATATACAGCTAATCATCCACTTTCAATGAATCCGATTCCCAGAACCACTTCTGAGACACAAACTTTAGACCAAGGACTAATATTTTTTTTTCAATATATTCAAGATGGAGCTGCAGTGTTTGGACTCAAGCAAAACAACCTTGGCATTCAAACAATATGTGCATTTGTGCAACCTCAAATTAACCAAACTGCAGGTAATAGATAATTAAGCTTTAAGAACAGATAAAGCCTCTTCATCTTGAGTGCAGGTACTTCATATTTCTCAGCAACAAAATGGAGAGCACAGAACAAGGTATTGCACACAAAATGCTGAAGGAACTCAGCAGACCAGGCTTAGCATCTGTGGAACAAAATGAGTACAGTCGATGTTTCGAGCTGAAACCCTTCAGCAGGACTCGGCTCAAACAATCAACTGTGATCTTTTTCCATAGATGCTCTCTGACCTGCTGAGTTCGTCTGGCATTGTGTATGCGTTGCTTGGATTTCCAACACTTGCAGATTTTTTTTTGTTTATGCACAGAACAAAGTGATGTAGTGGACCGTACCAACAATTCCATGCCTCTGGTCAGGAATTAAACATTCAGTGAGTGGTCTGCAGTTAGATGCTAGGCTACATTTAGAAAATTGGGGAAAGTTATGTGCTGCAAAATACCTAATATTCTCCCTTTAACCTTCCTCTTTTAAAATTGAGGCTTAACGGAGATGTTCTGCAATTTAAAAGAAATTCTGGAGCAATACACCAAACATGGGTCTCAACTGCCAAATCAAGACCAAAAAAATGTTTGTAAAAAGCATGAAAATTTACTTCACAGCTGTGGTGCAGATGGGCTCTTTCACTAATATTTCCAGACTGAATAAATGCGCAGACCACAAGTCAAATAAGCTAAAGACCAACATAATGAAACCAAATTTAGTGTATTGATGTCTGTACCTCAACCAAGATTCCCAAATTTAAAATGTCAACTGGCTCAGATTTTGTTTTATTCAAGTAATTCCCAAAACAACATTTTAATCATCTCAACAACACACACAAAATGCTGGTGGAACACAGCAGGCCAGGCAGCATCTATGGGAGAAGCGCTGTCGCCGTTTCGGGCCGAGACCCTTCGACATCTGCTTTTAGGAGCTTGCAGTAAATAAGCAACAGTAAAACTGTCAGAAAACAAGAATCTCTTTTACAATTTTGGTGTACAATATGGCAAGTTTACAACAGGGGATAAAGGTATTTGGATATCTCGTGTTTTAACTTCACACCAATGGATTCCAGTGAAGCCAGACAAGACTTTTCCTATTGCATAGCAAACATACTGAGGTTAGACCAACATGAGAATATTCTGTCAAACAGAATTAGGACATGTACAGTAGAGTCAGATACCAAGAAGTAGTGACAAATGGGGACCAGTGTTCACTCCGCAGGAGACAAGCTGGATTGTGTTCAACTGCAGATTGCTGCAACATTCATGGACTCAGGGACTTGGGCTATATATCTTGTGTGACTGTACTTTACTGCTTTCTTATATGTACTTGCTACCTTATATGTGCTGTATGGGCCTTGGGCTGTGCATGACTGCTGGTAGTTTTACACTGTGGCCACAGAGTAAAGCTGTTTCGTTTGGCTATATTCGTGGGTATTTATATATGGTTGAATGACAATTCAAGTTGAACCTTGATGTTCAAGTCCTTGGTCCCTTGAAAGTGTCAGAGGTAGACAGGCTCCATCATTAGTCAGATCACAGAATACCAAGCTGGGTCGTCATTTACAAAAAACACTAGTTAGGCAGCACCTGGAGTATTGTATGCAGTTCCAGTTATGACACTTTTGGAAGGACACTCTTTACACTGGGAGAGGACGATGGACTTTAGTTAGAGAGATAGATTGAATAGGCTGGGCTCATTTCCCCTGAAGCAAAGGACACTGAGGGTGACTATGTAGAGAACATTAAAAGAAGAGGCATCGATAGGGCAGATAGTCAATATTTATTCCACGTTGGAATAAACGGGCCTTGTGCTTTGACTCTTGGTAGGGTCACCCATGCCATAAAGGTCAAAGGGTAGAAGCCAATCTAAGAATGGTCTACTGGTCCTCCAGGTTCGGGGTTTCAGCTCAGGGCTCACACCCGACTGGTCAAACAAAATTGTTACAGAAACAGCAATGAAGAAAATCTTCATTGCTGCCCAAACACCAGCAGCATAACAGGCAGTAAAGTACGTAATAGGCTTAAGAGAAAAGGCTGGACTTACTGAGGGGCATCTGTGCTGCACAACTCTGACTCTGCTATAGTGACTACACTTCACTGACTATAGGGTTTAGTTATTTTGATAAGAAGGTGAAAGCCAACATTAATCAAAGTCTTGCTTTCACTTCCTTTCTAGATCTCAACCTCTTTCTCAGTAAACTGACAAACTTAATGTTGTAACATACAGGACTCTGCCTGTGCATGTAGCAGAGAGAACATTAATATAAACTAAGCTTACTTACTTGGCTTCTTCCAAAAGCTGCTCAATATTGTCAAGTGGCTCTGTTGCAGGATTTGCAGCGAGCAGAGATTGTATCTCATTAATCTTGTCCTGCACAGCGTTAACAGTTTCTTGGTAAGGGCCAATAACTCCATTGGCTTTGATTGCATCAGCCTGCTCCACAAGTCGTTTGCTTTGAGCGGTCAGCTCTTCAATTTTTTTATCCCAGAGACTGAAGCATGCGTGGCACTGTTCACAGTGAGGGAATGTACCAAAGTATCCTCGGGCACATCTATCACACCGTTCACCAGTAATCCCTTCTCGACAGACGCAGTGCCCATCTGTCCGGTTACACTGCCGCGTCTCGATGCCAAGTTCATTACAATCGCATTCTTTAAAAAATAAGTACAAAAATTATTAAACTGATTTCATGAAAACACCTCACATTTATAAAGCACTTTCCATATGGCAAAGTAGAAAGGACTGGTCCAAGATCTGTTATATTCAGACAAAAGCTGGTTGACTGTATTTTCTCCTCCTGGCTCAAAATACTTTTACAGATCAACATCCACATTGGGATGACAGATCACAAATCTTGCTACAACTGGTGCAGAGTTCTCTTCATAACTATTCACTGTGTAACTGGGAATCCAAATAACTGTTCTGTAGACAACAAAATTTGTTTGAAATTGGTGGATTTAAAAATGTACGAAGAGGGATGCCTCACTCCTTTTGCATTTGTCACAGCAAGGACTAGCATCTGGGTAAATGTGAGGTAATTTAGTTTTAGACATCTGGGGCCTGTGTACGACCTTGAACTGTAACGGGCAGTGGCGGGCACGTAAAGAGGTTGAGTTAACTAACTTAAGAACTGAATCCCACACATCGTCTGACGGTGAGGAATTTAAATCTTGCTCCCAGGCAGTTTTAATTTTGTCAAGGGGGGCTCACCTCAGGACCGCTAGCTTGTCGCAAATAGTAGATATTAGACCTTTGTGCAATGGATTCATGCAGAGAAACATCAATGACTTTTGTGTTAGTGCCTCAGGAAAGTTTGATATCAAAGGGCTGATAAAATGTCTGATCTGCAAACATCTGAAGAAATGAGTGTTAGGTAGGTTAAAGTTTGCAGACAGTTATTCAATGATGCAAAGCAGTTGTCTATAAAAAGGCTTTTAAAGCACCCGATTCCCTTATGTACCAGTCTTAAAATGCTGGATCATGTATAGAAGGCTGGAAGAGATGATTATGTAGAATAAGACTTGAAAGAGAGAAGTCATGGAGACCCAACTGAGCCCATACTCTCACGGTGGAGGGATGCTGCCCCGCCCACCCTTGCTCCGTGGCTCAGGAACATCATGTCCAGTCCATACCTTGAGAAGATTCATTATTCAATTCTCAACTCGGACATAAAGTTCCAAAAGGTGTCAGGACCCTTTCTTGAATATTTGCAGAATTCCCAGCCAAACTAAAGGTCCATCCTTTCTTCTGCATATAACTCCCTGACCTCCAGCACCTCCCGGTAAAATTCTACGGACCCAGACTTGTAAACACACAGCAGTCTATGTATTAGGAAAATACAGCTTCTCCATACCAATGCAGCTCTGAGGGGACAAGGGTTCTGTTTAACCCTTTTTGCTAAAGCAATGATGGCTCGGAGATGGGGATTGGGAGGGGTGGGTTGGGGCAGGGAAGCAACAAAAGCATAATTGTACTATGGCTGCATCTTTTTCATAGTTGCAAATTGTATATTTGATACATTTGTTATGCACTGCACAATCTTCCTTTATACTATGCTCTCTTCATTTAAAAAAACAATAAAAATATTGTTGAGAAAAAAATGTACGAAGAGCCACGAATCAGTACATTATTGTGAAAGACTGAAAATCTGCACTCTAGCACTGACATTATCAATGAGAAAAGCCCAGCTTTCATGACAGATATATCAACAATAATTGCAACATTGGAATGCACAAGTCCAACTATATATTCAACTATACATGAATATAGTCAAATGAAACAGGATCACTCCGAAGCCAAGATATAGTCAGTCCCAATACGCAAAGCACATGTAAAACAGCAGTTACATGCAGTCACACAAACAAAAATACAGTCCAAGTCCCTGCGTTCATGAGCATTGCAGCAGTCTGCAGTCATACATGATACATCTTGTCTTCTACTGAGCAAACACTGGAGAGCAGCACTGACTCCAACAAACTTGGAACTACTTCATCAATCACTTCAACATTCCATATCCATGAGTTAGTCATTTGAATGTTTTGGCCATTAACAGCTATCATGCTATTTGATTTTTTTCTTTTCAGCTTTGAACAGGCATTTTCAACCACGAGTATGTCATGCAATCATGAAAGACTGTACACTTAGTTACTCCCAGCCAACAAACAAAAATATTTTCTTCATGTGCATAATATTAAGGTAGACACCGTGAAGTACTAAAATTTGCCATTTTATACAACCATGTTCCATAAACAACTCAGCCTTTCTTTGAACATGTGGCTGATTCAACCTATCCTTAGTAAATATTTTTTGTATACTAGTTTTAGAGTGACGTCGTTGGCCATTGTAACTCCATTGCTGCAATCTGGAAACTCACTACAGTTTTCAAATGTGAACATGCTTTCATCCTCTCCTTCTAGATTCTCATACCATAACCTTGACAACTCGTAGAAGTTTGAAAAAATATTCAATTTCAGACATTTGATTAGGCAATCATATTGAGGTAAGTAACTATGGTCATTCATTGCATTCTCTGTACAGCTATTGTCAGCATTCCAGGCCTCGATAGAATTACCAAATCAACTCCCCGTCTCCCTCTCATACGTATAGCATCACGGAGTATAAAAATTTTGGCAACTGTCTGACAAGAAGATCAAAATAAAATTATGGAAAATATGGCAGTTATTCATTTGAGTCAGACAGGATCGTGTTCTCTCATCCAACCTATAAAACCTTTATAGTGAAAAGATTCCAAGAGAAATGAGCAGTATTCCAGGCATGATAACTGGTGGATATAATTTGAACAGCCTACAATATGCAGGCGATACAATGCTGATAGCTACTTCTAAAAGAAGCTCCAAGAAATGGTCGAAAGTCCAAGAAGGTGCACAGAGAAGACTGACCACCAACTGCAAGATGACAGAGTATATGGTCACAAATAAGAAAGACATACAGGAATGGGAACTGAAAGTGAGCAATGAAACATTTAAACAAACGTGGAAATTCAGTTGCTTGGGGAGCACAATTACATCTGATGGTAGGGCTGGTGTTGAAATGAGAAGGATTGGGATTGCAAGTTCGAGTGTTTGAGCATGAAACTAAAGAATAATGTAATTTCTATGGGTGTGAAAGTGTTGTGATGCTGCATTCATTCCACGCTAACACATGGAAGTGAATATTAGACAACACAAAAGCAAATCGAGGGAAGACTCTGAGCTTCAGACATCTGGTGTTTGAGAAGCATGAGGAAAATATCATGAAAGGACAGAGCACAAATAAAGTGTTGTGAAAAGCTGGAATAAGAAGAGAGCTGATATCATCAATCAGGAAACGGGAGCTGCAATTGCTGTGATATGTACTGAGTGAAGAGAAGCTTGAACATCTTTCAGTGATGGAAAACACCGATGGAAGGAAAAAGTCATAGTCATAGTCAACAGCGCGAGACATTCATGAGTTACATCAAGCGATGGACAGATAAAAGTTCTGAAGAGCTTATTAGAACTTAGATTAAAGATAGATGGAAGACATTGGCACAAACTGAATGAATGGCCCAGTTGAATGCAAAAGCTGACAGTGTGAGGACTGAGAAAGTTCACCCTGCTCTGAATCACATTGATACAGAGCAAACACACTCAGACCCTGCTTAACGCTGAGGACGTGTTCCTTGGAGGTGGGGCACTATGCGGAGCCTTTATAACATTACAGAAATGGACATGTGTGCTCGCTAAAAACAATCAAACCCGAGATATATATTATTTTATGTACACACAGTAATTCGTGGAATCACAAACAACCTGTACATCAGTGGAGCAGCAGCATTGGAGGGAATTGAGAGGTGGCTATTGAGGGAACTGGGGGGTGGCTGCATCTTAGAGGAGGGACCAGGCAGTGGGTCCTCCTCTAACTTTGGCTTCTTCTTCAAGTAGGCATTGAGATTTGATCACCTTTTCTTAAGCTTCCTCCCATGAAACAGTTCTCGGTGGCAGGGAATCAATCATGTTGAAAACCCCTCTCTTTGCCTTATTGCTTCGCTCCCTGTCAGGGTCGTTACCAATGAACTGTAACATGAAGCGTTTGATCATGGTGATGCTAGTGCTGAGGGATTTTGTGGTGAGGTTTCTTGCTGGTGTTTCCTCTTCTCCATCCGAGTCCTCAGATTCACCCAGGATGCGTTGCTCTGCCAATTCTCAAAACTCTTCGTTATTAAGGTTCTCACCATGAGAATGCAATAACTCTTCAACATCACCATCATTAACATCCTCTAATCCTGCTTCATTGGCCAGTTCAACGATGTTTTGGATGACTGCTTCTGCCTGAAATACCAGGAGCTCCACATCCATGATAACGCTTCTCCCTGACATCTTAGATGTAAGTACCCTCACCGGAAGTTGCAGGCTGTTTTCCAGACATTATGGATGAAAAAACTGGAATAAATTGGCGAGGGAGCAATGACACTTACGCACGCTGGGGAGGCAGAGCATGAACTAATACACGATTGGCTCTGAATGGCTCAGAGCGTATGTAAAGCACTCTCATTGCCTGATTGAACGGGTACTGTAATGGCGACCGCTTGAGAAGTTTTAAGTGTTGTTTAGGATGAATTTTTGTAATTTAAAAAAATTTCAATAAAGAATTGAATAACCAGGTTGTAACAAATCAGCACTATCCCGGTTGGTGCATAAAGGGGAATTTCGGCTGGAGAGAAAGCCCTAATAATTCTGGTAGGAGTATTTAGTCTGATAATTCAAATGCTGAAACTCCATGTACAGTATTACTTCATGTCATACTGTGCACATTTATCTTTTAAGTTTTTATTGCCGAAGCAGAGCTCTGCATGCATACAACTCTCTTTTTGGCAGGCTGCATACAATTTCAGTCACATAATGAATGCATTTCTACCATTCCAGCTCAGAATCCGGATACCGAAGACTATTCGTCCTTAAATGGGCATGTGGTTAAATGCACCACTGGCAGAATTTGAAAGGCATAACCTCATTTGGACTAATCCTAAATTAAACGTGGATCACAACTAGTTCCCACAGTTTCATTGAGATGGAAGGCTCTAATACACAGGAGACAACTTTTCACTGCACCTACAATAAAAGTAGGCGCTCGGTAATGAATCCAGCAACAAAAACACCAGGTCCACATTATCTGCTTGTTAAACTTCAGCGTGGATCCTTCAACTTACTACTTTGAAAGCAGTTACAGTTTATGGAATCCCCTCAATCAGCTGGCACAATTTAAAAAAAATATTAACTCTGAATGATGCACTTATCAAAACAGGGGAACTGGTGCCAAACAACAATACTTTCAACTTCACTGCCAATTCCAAACATGCCAAGGTCAC
This sequence comes from Hypanus sabinus, assembly GCF_030144855.1. Classification (NCBI taxonomy): domain Eukaryota; kingdom Metazoa; phylum Chordata; class Chondrichthyes; order Myliobatiformes; family Dasyatidae; genus Hypanus; species Hypanus sabinus. Next base: position 43,754,853 of record NC_082718.1, read on the forward strand.
AGTGATGCTAGTTCTACTTTTGTTCAAATTCTTTTCCTGAATACACTCATGACATCCTTCCCTTCAGGACTAATGTGACATTTTCCCTTTTTTACCACCAGTGTTTTGGTGTATTTTGATTAAGCTACTGACCATCTTTAACCCACTGCATCAGAAAATGAAATCTTGTCTAATCTGGAAAGCCTGATTTGATAAACACCATATCCACTTTTGTACAAAATTGTATTTTGTTTTGTACTGCAACCCCATATTATGAATCAATGCTTCTTTTCAGCTCCTATCCCCCATTTCATTAAGGGCTCTGATTCAGTCATAATAATTACGAGTTCTCTCAAGAAATGTTAGCTCGTGAAATAGAACAAATTTATCTTCAGAATGCCAAGGAAATTGTGCGTGTCCCTGATGACCCGCATCATTTTTTGTAAAGGCTCCACAGTAAGTACCCTACCAAGATGCATCACAGCAACTTGGTACAGCAACTGCTCAAGGGCATTGGAAACTTCCCTTATTTATTTTTTATTCTTTCTGTTTCTATTTGCACACCAGTTGAATGCCCTAGTTGGGTAGTCTTTCATTGATTCTACTATGGTTATTATTCCACAGTATGACTGCAAGAATATCAGGGTTGTATATGGTGAAATGCAGTTTATAGAACATAGAACACTACAGCACAGTACAGGCCCTTCAGCCCACAGTGTTGTACCAACCTTTTAATCAAATCCAAGATCAATCTGACCCTTCTCTCCCACATAAGAGCCTGTTTAAGAGACTCTTAAATGTCCCTGGCAATGCATTCCACACACTCACCACCTTCTGTGTGAGAAAACTACCTCTGACATCCCCTATACTTTCCTCCAAACACCTGAAAAATGTTCTGGTAAATCTCCTCCTAAGAGACGGTATCTTGCAGACAACCTTGCCTATACACCCTTGTCATTTCACATCCACTCTTAACCTCCTCTGCTCCAGAGAGAAGAGACGCAGCCTCTCCTCATAACTGATCTGCTCTGTGCCAGGCTGCATCCTGCTGAGCCTCCACTGCACCTGCAACAGCACCCTGGGGTGGGCAGCTGAGGAGGTGTAACCTGGCTCCGGGGAGAAAGGGTTGTTGCACGCACGCACGCACGCAGGAAATGACCGCTTGAGTGACACACCTCTGAGACTCTGTCTGTGCTTGGAATATAAACACAGTATATCTGAATGGGACTTTCTTCACCTGGAGAGTGGAACATACTGGAGAAGAAGTGCTGGCAGCTTTAGGAAGGCTCCAGGTGGCACGGAAAAGCCATTCAGAGCAAGAGGCGGAAGGTTTTAAAAGAGGGTTGAGTGTTGGGACATTCTGTGCAGTGTCGAACTAGCAGGAACCCACAAGAGGCACATTTGCCAAAAGGTTAGATGAAAATTGATTGGTTAATTAATTAAAATTTATGTACTTTGATTATAAATTTACTTTGAACTTTATTCTACCCAATACTATGAGAAATTATAGGAAAAGGCTGTCTATCACACAAAAACCAATTCCCCCATTGACTCAGGCTGTACTTCCTGCAGCCCCAGGAAAGTCCCCAACCCAGCCATTCTATCTTCTCCTTCCCTTCCCACCCAGTCATTCTCCATTCATATAAGACTCTTGAATGGGCCCCTTATACAATGAAGAGTTACAATTTACCTTCTCATGGCCCTTACATCTCATTTGTTTTATGTCCACTGTACTTTCCCTGAAACCATGAAATTATACTGTCACCATACCACGAGCCCACACACAGTTTGAAGCAGCAACACCTTATATTCCATCTAGGTAGCCTTCAACCTAATGACATGAATGTGCGCGGCCTGGTGCGTTCCACCAGCGTTGTGTGGTGTTGCTTGAATATACATTTCTCCAGTTTCTGGTAATTGCCCCCCGCTCTCCTCCAGAATTTCCCATCCTGTTTCCCTCTCACACCTTCTCTTCTTACTTGCTCAACTCCACCTGATGTTCCTCTCCTTTTGTTTTCTTCCACGTTCTTCTGTCCTCTCCCACCAGACTCCCCCTCCTGCAGCTCTTTATCTCTTCCACCCCAATCAATTTCCCAGCTCTTTACTTCACCCCCTCTCCCAGTTTCACCCATCACCTGCCACCTTGTACGTCTTCCTCCCCTCCCTTCCACCTTATTCTGAGTTCTTCCCCCTTCCTTTCCAGACCTGATGAAGGGTCCTGGCCTGAAACATCAACTGTTTATTCCCATCCATAGATACTGCCTGACCCACAGAGAACTTTGTGTATCCCAGCATCTGTAATACATCCCACGCCGATAACATTATGTTCTGCATTCTGCTATTGGCTTGTCCTTTCGTTCTACTTTGATGATCTGTCTGGACAGCATGTGAACAAAAGCTTTTCCCTGTACCTCAGTACACATAGCAATAATAAGCCATTTACCGATTATAGAGGTGCAGTCTAACTTGTTGCACTGAATCAATGATACCTCTCCAAACAACAGCAGCAGTGCCACATGGTATTCCAGTCAACATTCATTATCAACCAGTGTGAAATGTGAACATTGCTGATTTTTAAAAGATGGTTTTCTACACAAAATAACTGTATTAATAAACTTTAATACTTTAATTGCTTCTTAATAACTGAATAGTTTTGGTACACTGAGACTCAACAAAATGCTAAAAAAAAGTCATTTTCATTCTGAATTTCATAAAAGTACTTTGAAAATTGAGCATTTCAACACTTAGGCAATAAAGCTTAACAGACAAACTGCAACAATTTGGACTTTGCAGCCAACAGCCAAGGAATTGTATTTGCTGTTGGCCTTAAAAACGCAGAAGCTGACATCAAAGCGCAATACTTCAGTCTAGATTTTTTGCTAATCTAAACCAAATGGTACTAACTAGAGATAACTCTCTGGCTTCCATTAACAACGATTACAAGAAAGAGACCGACTAACCGACAAAACTGAAGGATTGAATTAAGTACAATAACCTTTCCTGTTCTGTGACCGACATGTCCACCAATATCTCTCCAAATACTTTCTTTTCTCTGCAAACAGCTCTTCTGGCTCACACCTGATGTTTTCACTTCCATTCTGTTCTTTCTACACATCTCCACCTACCCCACTCCTGCCAAAAATCCTCCGCTAAACAGCAAATAGTTGCACCACTTCAACCATTTGCTTGACTTTTCTTTAAGGGTACTAGATATATTTGAAATAAATACATCATTACTTCCAAAATTACAAATATTCCATATCTTTTGGGAAAATAAAACTTTCAGCGGAGCACATGGAATTATACAGGATGAAAAGACAAAGGAAAAAGAATCAATTTATGTTTCCCATTTATGAATTAATGTTGACCAGTCTGATCACGCCCAAGATAAAATTAGTGTAGTTCCTTAACAAAAATCCTCTAATCTAGATCAACCTGGATACAAATCAATTAGCAGATCTTCCAGTGTGCCGTAGAGGATGCTACTTAAACAGGAAATTACTAAACTCAAAGGACAGATGTTTTAACAATAGAAATCAATCTAACTAGCAAAGGAAGAAGTTACAGTCTGGAAGTTCTCAGAATTACCCAAGTTTACACAAATGATTACTATCATGTTCTGGTATTGTCATGGATAGAACAGACACTCCTAGGATGAAAAAAAGGATGACAGATCAAAGGCAGCTGTAGGATATCACATCTGACTGTGAAAGGCCAACAGTGTAACAAAGGCTTGCTCACACTCAAACCATTTAAAGTGAACATGCTCCAAAAACGTGGAAAACTATAGTCTGAAATTATACAATGCATTAATTGCCATATTCATTCAAACATGCACTTACCCTGAAAATGAAAGGAGCTGCAATTTGATACTTTACTAAATTTGTGATTGATGCTCCAGAGTAAAACAACACATCTAAGTTCTATATATCTTCACAATACAGAAAATTGATAAACGCAAAAGTAGCTGAACTTAAAAAGTAAAAACAATTATTTAAATTATAGCTGTTATGTATTAATATAAAGTTATTTTTGCTCTTAAACATTAAATGACAGAAGTTTAAACAAGGTTGTTTATTGACTTCTACTAGAAGTACTGTGGATCTCTTGTTTTCAATGTTGTGACATGCTTGAGTGAAAATTTCAGGGTAGTTTGAAATCCTTATCTTTGTTGACCACAGCTATCTTGGCATTCTGGGGCATTGCAATGGGGGTAGGTTGGGAGCATATTAAGTTTCTCAAAGTAATTTCATCTTGTCTAAAAACTATTTTCCATCGAATAGGCTCAGTTTCACGTAATCAAATTTTGCATGAACAAAATGTGAAAATTAGTTATCTTTGACTTCAACTACGTAAGTGAAGCCCAAGAAATTTTTTTCCTGGGTAGGTCCAGTTTTCTAGAAATTGATGCCAGTTCCTCATTCCAATTCTAGTCATTATTTTTGGAACAGCTCAAACTATGCACTATGAACACATTTCAAAAAAGGTATTGAATTATTCGATGATTCTAATTCTAAATCCATATGTGATGATCAAATCTATCTTTGAAACAATCAGCAAGTTTTACATTTTAAAATTATTACAAAAATAATTTTAAGAAAGCTCTTTGCTCATTCACAAATTAACCCCTTCATTTAAATGAAGCAACATCTGGGTTTCCAAAGGTTGCTTTAACAATGTTCCCTGTTTACATGGCTAAACTCAAGCAGCTATACCAAATAATCCATTAATGAAGGTGATCCACAATAACAGGCAGTAGATCGAGTGGACAGCCAGTGCTGTTGTCTCAGGCAGACATGACTAATACAAAAGTCCATTACTTTCAAGTCAAGTCTCTTTTTATCGTCATTTTGATCATAAACTGCTGGTACAGTACACAGTAAAAACAACGTTCCTCCAGGACCCTGGTGCTACATGAAACAACACAAAACTAGACTATGTGAGACAGCACAAGGCTACACCAGACTATGTAAAACAACATAAAAACTGCACTAGACCACAGACCTACACAAGACTACATAAAGTGCACAAAACAGTGCAGGGCAGTACAATAACTACTTAATAAACAAAACAATAGGCACTGTAGCGGACTAATTTCAATATAATAATAAATGATGTAGATGTCAGTCCAGACTCTGAGTATTGAGGAGTCTGATAGCTTGGGGGAAGAAACTGTTGCATAATCTGGTCGTGAGAGCCCGAATGCTATGGTACCTTTTGCCAGATGTCAGGAGGGAGAAGCGATAAGAGGAAAGTATAAGGGATGTCAGAGGTAGGTTTTTATTTAATGAGTGGTGACTGCATGAAATGCTCTGCCAGGGCTGGTGGTAGAAGCAGATACATTAGGGACATTTAAGAAACCCTTTGGCATGCATATAGCCAACAAAAAATTGGAGGGCTATGTAGAAGGTAAGCATTAGGTTGATCCTGGAATAGGTTAAAAGGTTGGCACAACATCTGCATTCTGTGAAGCAGCATGCTGCATACTTCCAATTAATATCTTAGGGTACCTTCAGTTAGCTTTGTTTAAAAATCACTTCTTTTCAACCTGAAATGGAAAACTGATGAGTCTTTAAATTAAAACAGAATTTGCAATACAGGCAAATCTTCGGCTCCAACCCGACTACACACACAAAAAGCAGCCCATCAGTTAATCCCGTTTACCAATTCTTGCTCTGTAGCCCTTCAAGCTTTGGAGTTTTTTTTATACAAAGAGCAAATTATTCTGTATATGTGTGTGTGTACATAAATAGTCTTCTGCTTTCACCATCCTTTCAAGCTGTGTGTTTGAGAGCTTCATTGTTACTATAAAATTTTAAGACTACAAGATATAGGAGCAGAAATAAAACTTCTCTTGCTCTAAATTTTTTGTTTATCCTCTAGGACTTTCAACTTAGTATCAGTGTCCCAAAGAAAGATAACCCAGTCAAGATAAATAATTAATTGTTCAACAATATCCTCATAAATCTCCTGTGCCTTCATAGTCTTCCTGTGGCGTGGTCCTCAGCAAAAAAAACGGCTTAAAGTTTGTGTTTACAGTTTTCACATTCCCCTTTTTCAACCAAGACACAGTCATTTGGATTCTTAATCTTATCTGCCAAAACAATGGCCCACTATAGTCAGGAATCTATGCATTCCACAACTTCTGTTCCTCTACATTTGCAGCACTCTCTTATTTTATTAGACATTCCTTTGCTTGTTTGTCCTTCCCCAGATGCATTAACTCATTTCTCCAAACTAAATTTCAATCACCACTTTCATGCCCACATAACCAGTCCCTTGAATTTTAAAGTACACATCCATTTTTTTTGCTACTGCATTTATAAACTATAAACCAGTACTGTCATACATCAGAGAAATGCTAGTAAGTGCCATGCCCCATATCTGTATAAAACAATAGCAGAATCAAACTTACTTTTCACTCAAATGCAACACTATTCCAGTGAGTCAGAGGCTGGCCTATCAGACTGTCCACAAGACCTTTTTTGGAGCAGTTCATTTTCCTGCTCAAAAATCACAAGATTTACTGTGTTTAAGATGAAATACTGGCTCCAGCTGCATGTAATCACCACAGTGCTGTAAGTTCACTCACATTTCTGTACAGAATTAAAGATACCTCCACATTAATAGTACTGTTTGCCCATTACAATTAACAACTTTTTTTACTTTTGTTCATGACAATACTTGAATACTGTCTTCAAAAGTATATAAAAGCAAGCATGTAATGTTGAGGGCTCAGTAATAAATCACTGGAGGGGACTCACGGAGTATTGAGAGCAGTTCTGGGCCCCTTATCTGAGAAAGGATGTGCTGACATTGGAGAGGGTTCAAAGGAGGTCCATGAAAATGACTCCAGGAATGAAGGGAGGGCTTGTCACATGAAGAGTGTTTGATGGCTCTGGGTATCAGAATAGTGAAGGGCGACCGAATTGCAACCTATTGAACAGAGTGGACATGGAGAGGATATTTCCTATGGTGGGAGAGTCTTAGACCAGAGGACACAGCCACAGGATAGTGGGGCACCCTTTTAGAATGGAAATGAGCAAGAATTTCTTTAGCTAGTGAATAGTGAATCTGTGGAATTCATCACCACAGGCAGTTGTGGAGGCCAAATCTTTATGTACATTTAAGGCAGAGGTGGATAGATTCTTGATTGGTCAGGGCATGAAGGGATATGGGGAGGGGGAGGAGGGAGGGGGGCAAGGTTGGGACTGAGAGGAAAACTGGATCAGCCATGATGGAATGGAAGCTCAGACTAGAGGGGACAAATGGCCTAATTCTGCTCTTACTCTGCTTTGGTCTTATGGTCCAAAAGACTTTTTCCCAAACCCCTACAATCTATTGTTGATTCATATTCACTTCATTTGAAGCTAAGTAAACTTAATTAGCATGTACAGAATAAAGGCAAATGATTCTGAAGTAGCACTGATCACTTTCACAGTTGGTGTTGAATTCAATTTTTAGGTTTACATTTGATCCTGTTCTTCTTAGGCTTAGGATGACTAACTTCCACTTGGGTATTGTGGACTCCTTACATAGCCATTGAGATCAATGTAAGAGCTGCAGATACTTCCAAAGTTGAAGTACGTGACCTGGGCTTCAGCATGCTCTTGAAGCATGGCCTCCGGTTCTCACTACTATCCCAATGTTTCTACTCCACTTGAGTGGGTATTTCCAGGGATCAATGTAGACACTGCATTCATTAATGGGATGATGGGTACATCCTTTACATGTATGCTACTCTTTCTCCTGCTTTGGGACTCTCATGTTGGGCTTATGAATGACAGCACTACACAATTCCATTCCAATTTTATAATTATCCCTATTTTATCATCCCTACATTCCCTTCAACTCCCCATGGATTCTACCACTCATTATTCAACAGAGGTCATTTAGAGTGGCCAATTTACCAACCAACTCACACATCATTATTTGGCAGAACTCGAGCTCTCTGAGACACTGGCCGATTGAACCCAGGTGCTGGCACAAAGAAGTCGTCGGTGCTTGAGCCACGCCACTGTACCTCCCTCCGAAATGATGCAAATTGATGGGATTAGCCATCCAGTGCATTTGCTTATACTCATAAAATGATTCATTCAGAAAGAGTTATTACATTTAAAGAAAATATTAATCAAGTTACTTGAGATTCATTTCCTCTACCGTAAATTTTCAGTCAGTGTCAAACAAGGCTGCTTCAATGCCCCAATGCATTCCACAAACTTTCGAGTTTGCATCATGGTTGAATTCTACAGTGTGCACATTATATATGGAGTTAATGCTACTATGTCCTGGGACAGAAACTCATTTTATTAATTTTAACAGGAAATTCCCTAAGAACTCTCGACTAATTGGTGGGTTGAAGTTAATTTTAAAGCAGTACTAAAAATTTTTTAGACTTAAGCAGAGCTCCATAACTTTCTTCAAGCCAAAGCAGCAATTGTTGAGATAACACAGGACTGAAATTTATTAACTAGGGAAAAAAAGGAATGTGAACTATAAACAGGAAGTGTACGTACTGCAGTCAATGCCTTCCTTCCCAAAGGTACCTCTCTAGGGTTCATTGCGAGCAGTTAGTACTCTGGCCACTGCGCTGACTCTTCTGGGGATCACTGGAGAACTCAATGTATACTTTCCAGCAGGAAATGGTAAAATAGCGATTAGCAAAAAGGAACCCTCACAGATGTTTATCAAGCTTAAGCATTTCAAATTTAACTATGCATCCCACACAGTGGATTTCAATTTTGGCAACAGCTCAATATATACTGTCATTTGTTCCATTGCTAAGACCCTAATGAACCTTTGCAGATGGAATATAGTAATCAGTTTGCTACTACATAATTTAACCATTTGTGATTAAGCATTTTCCTTTTACTGTCCCAAGATCAAGCTCAGCTCATTCCACGCCAGTTCTATGGGCTCCCAGGTAACTTATAAATCAATGTGGGAACTACATTCTGCTCTCAGTGGTACAGGTGATATACAGTGCAGTGTTACCACCAGTGGGATAGGTGAAGGACAGTGCACTGGGTACTTCGGAAAGAGGTGCAGACCCTCCTTCAACCTTTAAGGCAAGTGTATCTCCTATGATTGGACCACCATGCCATCACCAACATTCCTCCTCTCTAGCCAAGAGTCTTACAAATTTTAGTATATTACACCTTTTACCCAAAGCTTTTCTCCCCCCTTCTGCCTACCGGTTCATCAGATGCATGCTCAAATGACAAATGTACAGGTTGCACATCATTTGACAATTTTCACACTATGCACTTTGAGAATGAAAGTGTTCACAAGTTTAATGACCATCAAAACTAGCACACTGCTGCTACAAACAGCAGAGATGTGCGCTGGGTCCTCTGTAGACTGAAGACCCTGCATCAGGGTAGAATAGTACACGAGTATAAAGGGTAGTTATAGCTATATAACTATGGAGAGGGTTCAGAGGAGGCTCACAAGGATAATTCCGGGAATGAAAGGGTTATCATATGAGGAACGTTGACATCTCTGGGTCTGTACTGGCTGGAATTTAGAAGGATGATGGGGGTGGGCTGTGGGATCTCATTGAAATCTTTCAAATGTTGAAAGGCCTAAACAGAGTAGATGTGGAAAGTATGTTTCCCATGGTGGGGGAGTCTAAGACAAGAGGGCACAGCTTCAGGATAGAGGAGTGCCCATTTAAAAGAGAGATTTGGGGAAATTTCTTTAGCCAGAGGGTGGTGAATTTGTGGAACTTGTTACCACAGGCAGCTGTGGAGGCCAGGTCGTTGGGTGTATTTAAGGCAGAGTTTGATAGATTCTTGATTGGACACGGCATCAAAGGTTACAGGTAGAAGGCCGAGGAGTGGGACTAAGAAAGGGAAAAAAGGATCAGCCATGATTGAATGGCGGAGCAGAAGCGATGGGCCAAATGGCCTAATTCTGCTTCTACGTCTTATGGTCATATAGATGTTCTCTTCCCTACTCCACACCCCCACATATGCACAACCAAAAAAAACCTCAAATTATGCCAGAAATAAAAGCAAGTAACAGCATACTGAACCAAATTGAGCCCATAGACCTGGAGCCCGGAGCAGGCCCAAAGCCTCAGTCTCAATTTATCGCACAGCAGGGCAATTTGTTGCAAAGCTCGCGGAAACGAAGAGCATGGCAGCCAGAGCAGTTTCGCAGGCTCCACGCTGTGGGGAGAGGAGTGAACGTGGTGGAAGAGTGAGCAGAAACAGCCTGGTCCTCGCCCCTGGTCCCCACACCCTACCTCATTGGGCTATCTGGGTTGGCATTTAAATTGTCCAAACACTGGGTTGTGCCCAGCACTAGGAACCGGGCCCTGCAGCAATTTCACTTTAGTGATGGAGCAAGTGAAGATAAGTTATCCCCTCTGGTTCAAGAGCCTGAAGGTTGAGGGGTATTAACTGTTCCTGAACCTGGTAAGGAAAAGTCCAATAGATAACAAACTTCTTCATCAAAAATTGTTCGGGTGCGGTTGATATCTAAATGGAAGCAGAGTTGTGAGACAGAAACTAACAAAGCCTGCGGAAGTAGAGTCATTCGCAATATGCATCAGAGAACTACACCACTTACTTCAAATGACTCTCTCGATTCTTTGGCACTTTGAGAAGTACAAATTCTTTTAAGTTACTGATCATTAACTTACCAAAGCCAGTTAAATTCACTCTGCTGTCAAGGTTAACACAGCAAAGCAACAGGACAAGGCAACATCCATTATACTTCAAAATAAACTGCTGGAACTCAGTAAATCGAACAGCATTCGTATTGACAAAGAGATGCGCCAATACTTCAAACCAGGATCTCACATAAAAATTGAAAACTCAGACTCTTACTCCAGAATCTTTTCACCTGATAGCCAAGTTGTCCTAATATATCTCCCAAATCATAGACAGCCATTTAATTGTATGGGAAATTCTACCAGCAGAATTTACATTATAATCTACGTTAGACAGTAAACATTCAGTCGATCATACAATAAAGTCAGATAAAAATACTTCCAGTAATTTTCAATTTTCCCTTGAAACAATATTACAGAGCAAAATGCTGTATAACAGAGGTGATCTTGAATTTCTTTGAAGGTAGAACTGCTAACAAATTAAGCATTTCCAGTACTATGGATACACACACCTCAATTACATGAAACTCCATTTAAAAAAAGAAAGCAAATATCAATCATAAAAAAAGCCTACACTTTTAGCACCACCACAAAACCCATAGGACAAAAGGCGGTAGGGTTTTCATAGTCACGCACAAATCACCAATGTTTACTGAATAAACATGTCTGAGAATGTTAATCAGGAGAAACCACAGATAAGCACCGACATTCCATGCACAGCTACTTACTCAAACATTCCACATCAGGATCTCCCCAAAAGAATTCCTGGCAGTTGCTGCAAGTTCGTCCTCCAAATCCAGCCATGCACTGACACTGTCCTGTAAACTGGGGAGAAAAAGGTACCATATTTCCATTAATATTCATTATTTTTGCTTATTTGCAGCCAAGTGTAAACCAGACAAACATCAAACCTCAAATTTTGGCGAATGTTTGACTTAAGGATCCACTGGTGTAACAACATCTGCAGCCTCACATTTCTGAAGTTCTACTGGTGTTTGCCCTTTTTGGAGTTAATGTTAATTTTCAAAGTAGTACAGGTCTGAATTGTTTTCATATCAAGGCAGTGATGACCCAAATGCCAAGCTTCTGTGTTACAACCATTCTGTGCTTACAGCAGTGGGTTTTCACCGACAAATGAATAGCTCTTAAAGCTCCTTTCTCCTCACACTCTTACCACCATCTTCGAGCAGCACCGGGGCAGCACGATAGCTCAGTGCTTAGCAGGACGCTTTACAGTACCAGTGACCCAGATTCAATTCCCATCCTCCCCCTGACTGCGTGGGTTTCCTCCGGGTGCTCCTGTTTTCTCCCATAGTCCAAAGGGGTACTCGGGTCATTGTAAATTGTCCCGTGTAGGCTAGGGTTAAATCAGGGTTGTTGGGCAGCGAGGCGTGAATGGCCGGAAGGGACCATTCCACGCTATATGTCAATAAATAAATGTGTTTGAAAGTTTACATTTTACAACCTCACACAGGAAGCTCACATTGGTTTGAATTCCCTGTGCAAAAAACAGCAGTAACCTGTCACATGGATGTTAATAGTTCAGCTAGTGATTTTCCGACACACACTTTCCAAGACAGTAAAATAAAGTACATTTATTCGTGTCTACCACTTCCCTTTCATGATACTCTATAAAGTGCTTTACGACCAATGAACTGTTCAGTAAATACACACATCATGAGAAACACCTCAAAGTCTAACTAAAAATATTTAAAATAGTATTAAAATATTGTATGAAGTCCCTTTCTGTCTTTTCCGTAATCCTTAAAAAGGAGCACAATGAAAAAGAATGACATTTTTCTAAACTTACCGGTATTTTTTTTAGGTTCAAAAGACATTTCTGTGTTTAGAGAAGGAAATATTCTTACCTCATTACAGGATGATGTACGCGAGTGGACTTCATTGCAATTGCAGAGTTCACAACCAGTTCCACTTGCCAGCTTCCAGGTATTAGGCGCACAGTGATCACATGTTAGACCGACCACATTAGAAAGGCAAGGACACTGACCAGTGGTTTGATTACAATGGCATTCGTCTACAGAGGGGCACTGGGCCTGTACTGTCCCCAAGGAATTACAGACACACTCTGAAAATTAAGGCAGAGAAGCATTTTTACAATTGAAATCACGAACTATAAATATCAACTATTCTCAAGAAAGAAAAGCAAAATTTGCAAATGAATATATACTCACATGTAAGACTTTTGCACAGTATTGTACATAGGTTAAATAGGAAGGAGATTGGGAAAACAGGAACAAGAGGACTCAGCTTTGCAATTAGCTCAGCAGTACAGGTGTTATTTGGTACATGGAAAGATATAAAATACAATACTGTGCAGTTAAGCAAGGCACATCATCCCCACATATTAAAAAGAGGCACGATTTAAGCAGAGTATTAATTACAACTGTCATCTCTCCTTCAGTAATCATGAAAAAGTAAGGTATATTTAACTGAGTCCTTTGTGCACAATGGTGATGGTCAGTTAAGAGACCACACTTCAGAAGTAGTGTACATGACATGATCCTCTTCCTTATAAAATGACATTTGGGAAAAAGAACAAAAGAACCAACATTGTGTAAAATCATTAACTATTTTGGGGAGGAAGTTATAATTAATACTGGGCCATAAAGCTCTTAAAAACTGATCTACTTTATAATCCAAACCAATTTACAAGACAACCAATTTGTTCTTTAAGCTCGTTAAAATGACTCATAAAAGAAAACCCAAGTCATTTGCTTGAGAGACCTCACCTCCCTCTTAAGTTACCAACACTCTCTGCTTTGCTCCCCCGTTTATATCCTCAGGGCAGTCTGAGCCCCTTGCCTTTTCCCTCCATGTGGCCACAGTGACTCCAACTTTCTGCACCCCATTCAGATTCCTGCTCTGCGACTTAGGTTAAAAAGAGGTGAGATAAACAGCCGAGACGGCACACTGAAAAATGAATAGAATTAAGTTTCTGCTGGAGATCTGTAACTCCAGCTGATCATTTTAATTACTTTATGCTTGAAGCAAAGATTGCAAAGAATGATTATTTTTCTCATTATGCAATCCCTCATTTTTCTTTGACTAGTTAACCAAACACAATCAAACACAGAACCATCATCAGCAGAGCCAATGAAGCAAGTAGCCAAGAAAGTTTTCAATTACTTCATCATTGTGTTCTGATTTTTTTTTAAATTAAGGGTGCTTATTGTCAAAGTTAATGTCTGCAAGAGGTCTGTGAAGCCACAGAGAACAAACGAATTGACCTGGTGATCAAATGAAGCACAGAATGCGTGTAAATCCAACCCTAGGGGTATGCATATTTTCCTCACTCCCTTGGGAAACTCAATTGAATGTCAAAGATCATTAAAAACACCATGAAGAAAAAAGGGAAACAGTTAAGAATTGATGAAGGGCCTCGGCCCAAAACGTTGACTATGCTCTTCTCCAGAGATGCTGTCTGGCCTGCTGAGTTCCTCCAGAATTGTGTGCTTGGATTTCCAGCATCTGCAGATCCTCAGGATTTTCTACAGGGGCACCATTGAGAGCATCCTGACTGGCTGCATCATTGCCTGGTATGAGAATTGTACTACTTCCCTCAATCGCATGACTCTGTGGAGAGTGGTGTGGACAGCCCAGCGCATCTGTAGATGTGAACTTCCCACTATTCAGGACATTTACTGAGACAGGTGTGTAAAAGGGGCCCGAAGGATCGTTGGGGACCTGAGTCACCCCAACCACAAACTGTTCCAGCTGCTACCATCTGGGAAACTGTACTGCAGCATAAAAGCCGGGATCACCAGGCTCCGAGACAACTTCTTCAACCAGGCCATCAGACAGATTGATTCACGCTGATACAATTGTATTTCTTTGCTATATTGACTGTCCTGTTGTACATACTATTTATTACAAATTACTGTATGTTGCACATTTAGATGGAGATGTAACGCAAAGATTTTTATTCCCCATGTTTGTGGAAGGATGTAAGTAATAAAATCAATTCAACTTAAATAGATCTTTTCTCAATTAAAAGGATTAAGATTTTATGTCTACAAAGTTTACAGGCATGAGCATCCTTAAATCAACATTTCGTAAAAAGGGGTCGTTTAATTCTTCGCCAATTTAAACCTGCTTTGAATAACTACTAAACTCTAGAATAACTACTAAATATTAACAATCTAACAGATTTGACTCTTTTATGCCATTTACTCTGACACGTGTTGAAGATTATCCTGAGAACAAAGGTCAGGATATCAAAAACACAGGACTGGAAGTTTTTTAAAAAAAAGACAAACATTTAAAAGGAGTTTCTCTCAATCTTTGGATGCCTAACCTGCATTACGGAAAACAAAGGAAATTCAATGTCCAGATTGTGCACAGCAAATCCATACAAACAGCAAAGTGATAAGAATGGGTAAGCAATTTTTCACCCATTCTTTAAAAGGTAAATTTTGGGATCTTTTACATTCCTATCAAAGGGCGAATAAAGTCTCTGTTCGCCATCTTATTTGAAGACGGGACATCTCACAAAACTGCACTCTCAGTATGGCACTAAATTATTGTACTAAAGTCTCAAAGTCGGAAAGTGTACGGTCATACACTTTGGTAGAAGAAATAAATGGGCAGACTATTATTTAAATGGGGAGAGAATTCAAAGTTCTGAGATGCAAAGGGACTTGGGAGCCCTCATGCAGGATACCCTTAAGGTTAACCTCCAGGTTGAGTTGGTGGTGAAGAAGGTGAATGCAAGGTTGGCATTCATTTCTAGAGGAATAGAGTATAGGAGCAGGGATGTGATGTTGAGGCTCTATAAGGCACTGGTAAGACCTCACTTGGAATACTGTGTGCAGTTTTGGGATCCTTATTTAAGAAAGGATATGCTGACATTGGAGAGGGTTTAGAGAAGATTCGCTAGAATGATTCCGGGAATGAGAGGGTTAACATATGAGTAACGTTTGACTGCTCTTGGACTGTACTCCTTGGAGTTTAGAAGAATGAGGGGGGACCTCACAGAAACATATCAAATGTTGAAAGGCATGGACAGAGTGGATGTGGCAAAGTTGTTTCCCATGGTGGAGGAGTCTAGTACGAGAGGATATGACTTGAGGATTGCAGAGCGTCCATTCAGAACAGAGATGCGAAAAAAAAATTTTAGCCAGAGGGTGGTGAATCTATGGAATTTGTTGCCACGGGTGGCAGTGGAGGCCAAGTCATTGGGTGTACTTAAGGCAGAGATTGTTAGGTATCTGAGTAGTCAGGGCATGAAAGGTTATGGTGAGAAGGTGGGGGAATAGGACTAAAGAGGAGATTGGATCAGCTCGTGATGAAATTGCGGAGCAGACTCAATGGGCCGAATGGCCAACTTCTGCTCCTCTGTCTTATGGACTGGGATGTAAACAGCTGTTCAAGGGTTGACAAGAGGTGAAGCATGGCAATTAGATAATAAACATCTAAAAGAGAAGGGTTACTGAAATGTAATCTTTGATGTAGAGCCCATATTTAGTTTCTAGTCATCCACAATGTGAACTTAGGTTAAAATAACCAATTATTTCAGTCTGTCCTCTTTTAGTACTCAGATGCGAAACTGTCACTGTGACTTTGGTTTTTAACAAAGCAGTAGGCCTCTGGTTTTCTCCAAAACTACCCACACAACTTAAAAGGCAACTGTACTTTGCAAATCTGCCACACATGCTCCAGGAGATGTAAAATCCTCCACAAACTGTAAAATAAAGCAAAGTTAGCACAGATGAAACCGTACATTATATGAACAGGTGACAAAATATAAAAGGCTACAGAATCCTGGAATTGATGACAAGGCATACAAAATATGCTGCAGATATCAAGACCAAAAAACAACCCAGTAAATATTGAAAATAACACTGGAACTCAATTAATTTATAACTCTGTTTCTTTCCCTTCTTCAGCAGCAATCCATTTACAACGCTTCACAAAATATTGAAACCTCAAGAAAATGTAATTAATTCAAGAGAATGCAAATAGTTATTCCATAATTCTTAAATCTGTGCAGCTTTTAAAATGTTTTGCGTATCTTACTTATGCAGTTCTGCAGTTCAGCATTCCCATAGTAGCCAGGCTTGCAGAGGTCGCAGCTTTCACCTTCTGTATGATACAGGCACTTTAGACATTCACCAGTGCTCTTGTCACAGGAGTCTGGGTCAGTCACGTCGATGTTGTTGTTGCAACGACACTCCTGACAAGATCCTCTGGTCTCATTAGGGTTACCATAAAACCCAGATGCACATTCATCGCATCTAGCACCTAGAAGACAAAAGCATTAAATTGTTACAAACAAAAAATATGAAGTGATCACCAAAGTGATTTTCACATTGTTGAAGTTACATGAAAACAGATAGTTGACAACAGTACAAATTGCAATTTTGCATTTTCTATTCTCTCCTCTTGAAGTCAGCTTATAAATTCTTGATGGTTGTTGTCACACTGTTAACTCTAGTTCTTCATTTCATCACCCTTTGAATCCCTGTGTAGTGATCCAATATTCCTCTCTATCTCAAATCTTCTGAATTTAGTCCCTCACCCACAGCTTTTGTGGTACCAATCATCTCCTTGCACTAACCAACACTCCCAGATCCCAGCATCAGAACCATATAGGAGCACAATCAGCCATTTCATCATGGCTGATTCATTATTCTTCTTAGCCCCAGTCTCCTGCCTTCTCATCATATCTCTTCATGCTCTGACTAATCAAGAATCTTTCCACCTTTCTGCCCTAATTATACCCAATGACCTGGCCTTTGCAGCCTACCTGTGATGACAAATTCCACAGATTCACCACTCTCTGGCTAAAGCTTCATAACCTACACTGCGGGCATATTCTGCAATAACACTGGCATCAGATTCCAAATTTAGTTTCCTGCAGCCCAGGAAAAGGGAATTAGGTCATATGGATAGCTGCAGAAATGACGATACAAGTTCATGCAGACTTTAGGGCAATTCAAATACTTCAATATTCCACCCCAGTCTAAAACATCAGTGCTTATGGTTTCAAAGCATTTGGTTTTAAAATGCTAATGTCTGGTGGTTTAGATTAGATTTAACATTAACAATAGACTTGTTGGTCAACATGAAGTAACAGCCATCTTTGTTCTATCACGTACCTGTGTATCCAGTTTGACAGAGGCAAACAACATTGCCAGAATAAAGATCCTGATAACAGCCAGCAGAAAACTGTCGCTCACTACTTGGCCCATCTGGGCAAGGACATGGGCGGCAATGGTCACCTGAGCCAAGTACAGGGTCTCCATAGTAACCTGCCAGGCAGCTACAAGAGAAAGAATGTTTTACTGAAGGCTGTTCAGTTCCATTTTACCCAGGATAACAAGCATGAATTAAAAGGGACTGACAATACCTCTCACAGTTTTGTCCACTTGTATGATCTCTGCAGTTCAAACATTCGCCAGTTTCCAAGTCACAATGATCTGCATGTCCATTACACTGGCATGGGCGGCAACTAGGAAATCCCCAAAACCCAGGCTGACACTGGTCACATCGTTGGCCATAGACTCCATCTTTGCACAGACAATAGCCGGTAGCTTGATGGCAAAATTCATTGATAGAACCTTCTAGATTACATTCACATGCTAAAAATTAAATGCACAAATAGTAAGATATAAAAAACTGTTGCTTTGATCTGAACAGCAAATTCACAATTAAAATTCATGACTAAATGTCCCTTTACTAAAGTGTAATAATAGAAATCTCCGGGTCATCTACTTGGAAGGGTTGTTGCATTGCAAAATTTCCCCAGAATTTCAAGGCAAAAATCAAGTTTTCTACTCATTCAGGATGGGTGGTGAGGTGATGATACATCTCTACAAAGGAGGTACAAGGTTCTCCTTCCCTCTGCTAGCCTGCAGGTCACCAGTGGGCAAAGTGCTTAGCCCCCTGATTAGGCTCATGTGAAGCCAAGGGCGCAGGTGGATGGTCGTATGAGCAGTTGGTGCATATCACAAATCCTGGTCATGCAACCCACTGATGCTGGGCAGACAATCTCTGAAGAGTATTGGTAACAGCTAGGGTCACCTGTCTTGTAAAGACACTGCCCTCAAGGCGGCAACGGCAAATCACTTCTGTAGAAAAAGTTTTGGTAAAAACAACCACAATCATGAGACCACGATCGCTGGAACCCAGGCTGGATTGTCAAAGTTCTGAAAAACATATAAGTTGAAAACTGGCAGCCACCAGAAACAAAATTGATTTAAATTATAAAGATGTTTTCAATTACAAAAAAAGGGAAAAAAAGGAAAAATATTCAACTTGTCAGTAGTGAGATTTCTGATATGAGGAACACAAGAGTCCGGAGGAGAAGGTCATCTAGCCTCTTGAGTTTCCTCTACCATTCATTAGGATTTTCTACTGTGGTACTATGATGTAATATCCTGAAATCTATCTGTTTTTGAATGGATGAACTCACTGATCAATACTTCACAGATGAGAAGAAACTTTTTTGGTGCTAATTGGTCTGTCCCATATTTGTGACTATGTTTTTCTGGATCTAAACATTGGAACGTCCTCACTGTTTCCAACCTGTTGAGCTCCATAGATATTTCAATGACATCTCCTCTGGATTCTTTTCAAACTCACTAGACTGTTTCTCAAACTTATCAACCCTGGAGCCAGTGGAATGAATTTCACTGCACTCTATAGTTAGTTCATTCCTTTATGTATCCAAAAAGCTTCAACAAAAACCTTTTATAGTTGCAGCAAGATTTCCTTACATCAGCATTAAATTCCTGGGCTAACATGCCACTTGCCTTCCTCACTGCTTGCTGCACCTTCATTTTGCTTTCAACGACTTAAGCAAAAGGATAAGTATAAACACGAGAAAGTCTGCAGATGCTGGAAATCCAAAGCACCACACACAAAATGCTGGAGGAATTCAGCAGATTAGGCAGCATCTATGGAAAAGAGTAAACACTTGACATTTTGGGCTAAGACTAGTTCTAAGCACAGATAGTTTGCTTTGAAAATTTATGCTACCCAATCTCTTCATTCTGAAAAAAAAATGCATTATGCTACATTCAAAAAACTCAAGAGCAAACAACAAACTTGATTTACTTCACATAAAAACTGTTTGCTCCCTAAATTTCTTAAATTGAGATATCATGCAGAGTGATGTAACTATTCCTCTCCAGATGGAGATCGTGATGGTAGTACAGCAAGTGATTGGGATTTTTTTAGTTTAAAATAAATTTGTAACTATCCCCCACTCTGTCCACGCAATCAATACACATATCGCTGAAGGAGTTCAGCAGGTTAGGCAGCATCCATGGAGAGGAATAAAAAGTTAATGTATTGGATCAAGACTCTTTAGGCCTGATGAAGGGTCTTGGTCAATTATTTATCCCTCTCCATCGATGCTGCTGCACCTGCTGAATTCCTCCAGCATTTTGTGCATGTTGCTCTGGATTTCCAGCAGCAGAATCTCATATATTTGAAGTAATCAAACTTGTTTTTTTAAAAAAATATGTACTCTTCTTCAATCATGGGTTTCAATCATCGTATGCCATTTCCAAATTGCTTTAGAATAAAAATGATTTAGAAGACCTCCCGCAAACCCTACCTTACCTCCAACTCTTAGACCAGAGGTGTGGGGGTCAGTAGACACTGACTAGGAATAGATATATGAACTCAGCTGAATTAATGTCTAATGCATCTGAAGCTGCTCACAGATCAGAATCAATATCACCAGTATATGTTGTGAAATTTGTTAACTTTGCAGAAGTACAATGCAATACATGATAAAGAGGGAAAAAATAAATTATACTAAGTACATATATATTAAGTAGATAAATTAAATAAGTAGAGCAAAAAAAAAACTAGACATAACAAAAGTAGTGTGATAGTGTTCCTGGGTTCAATGTCCACGCAGAAATCGGATGGCAGAGGGGAAGAGGCTGTTCCTGAATCATTGCGTCTGTGCCTTCAGGCGAGGCTACGTCCTTCCTGATGGCAGCAATGAAAAGGGGACATGTCCTGGGTGATGGGGGTGATGGTACCTTGGAAAGAACCTCTTCCTCCATCAACCCCCCAAACAGTACAATGAAAAAGGTAAACAAGACCACTGACCAATATGCTCTGAAAGCCCAAGTACAGATTAAAATGCAGAAGGATTAAGTGCACCATTTGCACGAAAACCCTACTTACGTCTGCAGCCGCTAGGACCAAAACCGTATGTGGCGGGAGCACAGCGGTCACAGTTTCGGCCGACTACATTGGAACGGCATTGACACTGTCCACCATTTGGATTGCAAACAGAACTGAGAGAGCCTTGAGGGTCACAATTACATGCTGGGGAGAAAATAAACATATTAGGGCATCGGCACCACAAGGAAACTATCACTTCAGATCAGAATCTTCTGAAATGAGACCAATCTACACTGCTGCTTACCTGCCCCAAAACTAATGACCTCCAAATAAATCTTTTAAAAATTAAATATTCCTTTGATCCTTATCATGCCAGTTTCAGTAACATGAACAGTAAGGGCTAATAAGGGCTTCTGAGCAAAATGCATCACTCTTCGCTTCCCCTTCCCATTATTTCAATCAAATTTGACTTTGCCTCAGGAATGGAATTTGTAATGCTACTTGAAAACTTAAGGTTTAAACAAAAGCCCTTATACTCCAAATTTACATACCTCCTCAAAGCATTCCTCAAGAGCCATGACCCATAACTTTTAAAACTATGCTGTTTCAATGAACACTGATAGCATCCCATTAAAACACTTACACAGAATGGTATCTGTCTAATTGGTTGGGTCCTCAACAAGTTTATCTCCAAGTATATAATTACTGACAACTTTCATTTTATGAAGTTAAACAAATCTAACGTGGCTAAAGTTGGGGGAAAATTGCTCCTAACAGCACTAATTAAAACACAAACACTAAAAATATTTCCTCTATTAATACAGAATAAAATTCCATTGCAAAAATCTTTTAAGATTTCTTTTTCAGTTTTAGTTGCTTTTATAGAATCATGGCGTTTACAGCCGGTGGTGGGGGGGGGGGGGGGGGGGATGTTTGTGGGAGTGAGGGGTGGAGTTTCTGACCACCTCAAGTTTCCTGTGTTAAATGCTCATCCAGTTTCCTTATTTATATAGAGAAAAGGCTAGCAATTGGCAGTCATGGATTCCATAATTTAGTAACCCATTGAAAAGAAAATGTAGTCTAGACCTCACTTTCCAGTTTCCCACACGCTTCATCCTCCACTGATTCTCTGACCAAGTAAAGCATATCTTTCATTACTAGCTCTGTCAACCTTTAAGCAACTTGGAAACCTTAATGACATCATCATTTTGTTACCCCAAGGGGGTTTTGTACAAACTCATATTACACCATTAACAAATCTTATGTTTAATTTGGTGCTAGAGAAATTCAATGTCTAAATTTCCTTTCTATAATGGAATTGCCCAAACCTGATCCAGTGCTCAAGATACAACTTAGCCGTATTGACATCAAAATACAGTCGGCCCTCCTTATCCGCAGGGGACTGGTTTCAGGAACCCCCGTGGATACCAAAAACGCAGATGCTCAAGTCCCTTATTTAGCTGACCAGTGCGGTGGTCGTTAGGACCTGGCGCAGCTCTGAATCCATAGTGTTTCTGTTCACGAAAATAATCATGATCACGATTGAAAATAAAGTGGAAGTAGTAAGTGATTGGAAAGAGGTGAAATGCCATCGGTCATCAGAAAAGCATTAAGCTACCGTTGGTCAATGATTGGAACAATTTTAATGGAGCATGTGAAAGGCCCTGCCCTGATGAAAGCTACAATTATTACCATGCAATGCAGTGGTTTAATTATTGAAATACATGTGTTTGTCAAGTGTTTTATATACATAGAAAGGTAAAATGTATACTATATACAAAGATAAACGTTTGACTAACTCTGACGCTAAATAATACTGGATGCACCTGTTCCGACTTCAAATCCGACTTAAAGACAGACTCAGGAACGGAACTCATTCATAACCCGGGGACTGCCTGTACTTCTAAATCATCGCTAGATTACCTATAATACCTAATACAATGTAAATGCTATGTAAATAGTTGTTATACTGTATTGTTTAGGGAATAATGACAAGATAAAATAGTCTGTACATGTTCAAATAACGAGTGCTGGAGAGAGAACTTCCGGGTTTTCCCGATCCGTGGTTAGTTGAATCCGCGCATACGGAATCCACGGATAAGGAGGGCCGACTGTAATCACAGTTTTACCCCTGTGCCCCAACCCCAGCCCCAAACTCCAAATGCAGGTATTCCACCAAATAAGAGAACAGTTTAAAATAGGCTTACACAGAGCTCCTTCATGGATTATGGAAGAAATACTGGTCAGAATGCCTCTGCAGACATCAGTCATTGGAGTCTTGGTAACACTCTGACTGTTCTCAAGGCAGCGGTACCGCTGGAAAGTATCCCACATGCTGTTTGTGACAATCTCGCCTGATTCTCCTGTAGAAAATATATCCAATGACCTGCAGTGGGGCATGAGCACCAGCTGGAAAAATATTTGATAGTTGGTGAGTAAATAAAATCATCCACTTTTGCAGGAAGCATTTAAAAAAAATTAGCATATGGTCTAAACTGAAGAGAGTGCACACCTGAGAAACATGAAAAGTAAGTAAGTAACGTACAATCAATTAGGAAAACAAACAGAACTGTGTGCTCTATTGCGAAGGGCAGCAGCGGAGACCTCATCTGCAACACGTTTATGGTATTGGTGTCCTTTGGAAATCCAGAGCAAATTTTCGAGGCTGGTACCAAGCTGCTGAGCATTGTGTGCATGCTATGCTTGCAGTGGAACGTGAGGTGACACATGTGGGCATCCCTGGGCGTGTTGGTTGGTGACATAAATGACATATTTCACTGCACACTTCCGCGTACGTGTGATAAACCTGAAACTCAACTTGGATTGAGCAGTTAGTCTCATGATAGAAGGCCAGATAGAATTCTATCAGCTGGAGTTCATGATGGTTACAGGGTAATTGACAGAAACATACAAAACTCTTTGGGGTCTTGACTGGGAGGGAAGTAGTAAGGACACGTCCTCCTATGGGAGAATCTAGAACTACTGATTACTGCTTAAAAATTAGTGATCATTCATTCAAATGGCAAAATTTTATCATCATCATCAAAAGAATTTGGAACCCTCACCCTCAAAACAAGTGGAAATAGAGTCTTTGAATACTAGGGCAAAAGTAGATCAAGTCTAGAGTTTCAATGAGCCGAAGTCAGTGAGTGAGCAGGGGACTAAGCACACATCCTTGTGGTGCTCCTGTGCTGATGGAGATTGTAGAGATGTTTTAGCCAATCTGGACTGACAGGAGTCGACAAGTGAGGAAGCCTAGGATCCAAGTGCAGAAGTGGGGTATTGAGGCCCAGGTCTTGGAGTTTATTGATTAGTTTTGACATTTTAGTAACACCTATATCAGTAAACACTATATGATTAATGGTGTGATGCTGTGTTCATAACTTATTTTGCACATTTACCACAAGAGTGAAAACAACAGAACCCCAAAGGTTGAAATATTTTTATCAGACATGCACTCAATTAAATTTAGGATTCCAATGATTATTTTAGTTATACCTACCGAATCTATGAAGATATAAGGGGTATCCATTTCATCATCTGAAGAATATTTTGTTAATTCTAACCGGATGGTGTAGTTTAGTCCTTTTTCGAAGCACACAGGCCGAGGAAGAACCACATACCTAGAAAAATATTACCAATGTCGAGAGTTAGTCAGCTATTGTAGATGAACAAGTCTTTGCTTAAAATCATTTTAGCCATTTCCAAATGGATTATTCCCCCCCCCCCCCCTTTACATATGTAATTATAATGATTCCAACCTGGATCCTGACGGTAAAGAGAAGACTTGGTTGTCATCATCAGGAATAGTATTCACACATCGACTGCCAGTATGAATCGCACCAGGTCTTAACACCGTTATTTTTGCCTCCTCCCAGTTTTTTGGCAGCTGAAAACAAACCAAAAATCATATACATGCATAACTCTTTTTTTTAATAAAGATATTAAGCATGTTGATAAATACAGCCTAATCACCTGTGGTTCGTAGCGAATCAATATGTCATATTCCATCGAATATGGAATGTCATTTATGTGGAATTCTAGATATGCTCCCTCAGGAACACGTCCAAATCCAATTCCTGTCCAGGTTGGAGATCGATCCTGTGGATATCGTCGCTGTATTACAGTAACTCCCTGCAAAGAATGCCACAGCATTAGACTGAAAATAATGAACATGAATGAACAGTTTGCCTCCGTCCACAGAACTAACTTACTGGACCCAGGTGAGCTCCCTCAGCCTCGTATGTGTAATGGTCCAGTGCAATAAAGTAAAACCCAGATTCAACTTCACTGCATCGACGCCCAGCCATATGCTCTTTACATGGACACTGGCCCGTCTCGGATGAACAACTAAAGCCAGAGAGAAAAAGTAATTTGCTTTTAACAACGTTGACAAAATCTTTGTGCAATACATCAAGTACTCTATCTAACATGCTTCGGCATTAAATTTCTACATGGACAGCTCATTTAAAGGAGGGATTAATTTGCAGATAAGATTCTGCAAATTGGCAGAAATGCACAGAGTTTATTTCCAAACTGCATTGCATGAATATTTAAGTTTGTTTTTGTCCCATGTTGAAGTTACTCAAATAATAGACTTCTCACTAGCAGCAGCAGTATCACAAAAGACAAACTGTCAAATCTTACAATACTCACTTAATTTGCTATTAAACAATTTTAATGCACATGGCAACACTAACTAGCAAATGCAATTCATGTGGATTAAGTATAAAATGTTCATGTGATTACTCTTGAAAATTGCTGACAGCTAAGCAAATTTCACTCAGAGTAACGAGTTAGGAATAATACAATTTTTTTCCTTTAAAATGCAAAAATAAATTAAGCTTTAATTTGTCAAGCATTTATCACAAATATTAGAGATGGCAAAACATAGGAATTATCCAATTATCTTTAACTATGATAAGCAAAATAACCAGATAAAATAAAGACGTCTAGCAGTTTGAGATACCTACTTCTTATTCAAACTTCTACAATGATTAATTCATTGTGAACTCAAACTTCGTTGGTAAATTATTAAGAAACTAGTCTTACTCATTACTGTAGGAGCCCCCTAGGTCACAGTCACAAGGGCGACACCCATCCAGATCATTGCTCAGTCCCCAGTGCTGAGGCTGTAGAACAATAAATCCTTTTAGTTTTAAACTCATGTCCACATTTGAGCTACAAGAAAAAAAATCATGTATGTTCTAAAATCATGTGGTGCAACTCAAATCAGAAGAGTCAGAATCAGGTTTATTATCACCAGCATGTGTCATGAAATTTGTTAACTTAGCAGCAGCAGTTCAATGCAATACATAATCTAGCAGAAAAAATAAAGTAACAATAATAAGTAAATCAATTTACAGTACAAAAAACAGAAATAATGTACATTAAAAAAGTGAGGTTGTGTTCACAGGTTCAATGTTCATTTAGGAAACGGGTGGCAGAGGGGAAGAAGCTGTTCCTGAATCGCTGAGTGTGTGCCTTCGGTCTTCTGTACCTCCTGGTAACAGTGAGAAAAGGGCATGACCTGGGTGCTAGAGGTCCTTAATAATGCATGCTGCCTTTCTGAGACATCGCTCCTTGAATTCGCTGGAAAACTGCAAATGTCACTCCAGTCATCAAGGTAGTGAAGCAAAAGAAAGGAAATTATAAGGCCCTAGTCTGATATCAGCTGTTAAGGATGTGGTTTTGGGGTACTTGGAGGTACTGTACATGATAAAATAAGGATTAGTCAACTTGGTTTCCTTAAGGGAAAATCTTTTCTGACAAACCTGTTGGAAGAAATAACAAGCAAGATGGACAAAGGAGAATTGGTGTACTTAGATTTTCAGAAGGTCTTTGACAAGATGCCACACATGAGGCTGCTCAACAAGTTAAGTGCCCATGGTATGACAAGAAAGATACTGGCATGGGTAGAACATTGACTGAATGGCAAGATGCAAAGTGTGAGGAAGAAAGGAAACCTTTTCTGGTTCACAGCCAGTGACCATGGGGTCTGTATCGGGACCACTTCTTTTTACGTTTCATGTCAATGATTTGGATGATGGAATTGATGACATTGTAGCCAAGTTTGCAAACAATACAAAGATAGATGGAGGAACAGGTAGTTTTGAGGAAATCAGAGAGGCTATAGAAGGACTTAGATTAGGACAAAGAAATGGCAGATGGAACAGTGTCGGGAAGTGTATGGTCATGCACTTTGGTAGAAGAAATGAAAGGGTAGGCAATTTTCTAAATGCAGAAAATTCAAAAATCTGAGGCGCAGAATTCCCTAAAGGTTAATTTCAGGTTGAGCCTGTGGTGAGGAAGGAAAAGAAGACTAAAATATAAAAGCAAGGATGTAATGGGTCTTTAAAAAGCACTGGTGTGGTCTCACTTGGAGTAATGTAAGCAATTTTGGGCCCCTTATCTAAGAAAGGATGTGCTGACACTGAAGAGGGTTCAAAGGATGTTCACAAAAATAATTCCAGGATTGAGGTTTGTCATATGAGAAGCATTTAATGGCTCTGAGCCTCCACTCACTGGAATTCAGAAGAATGAGGGGTGACCTCATTGAAACCTATCCACGGTCAAAAGGCCTCTATAGAGTGGATGTGGAGAGGATGTTTCCTATGGTGGGGGGAGTCTAAGACCAGAGGACACAGCCTCAGAATAAAGAGATGTCCCTTTAGAACGGAGATGAGGAGGAATTTCTTTAGCAAGAGGGCAGTGAATCTCCACAGATTCATTGACACAGGCAGCTGTGGAGGTACATTTAAGATAGATTGATAGATTCCTGATTAGTCAGGGCATAAAGAGATGTGGTGAGAAGGCAGGAGTTTGGGGCTGAGAAAGAAAATGAACCAGCCATGGCAGCTATGGCAGACTCAGTGAGCCAAATGGCTCACTGGCCTAATTCGGCTCCTATATCTTATGGATGACAGTACATAAAAAGAACGTTTTATAAAAATCACATTACTGCTAAAATATAAAAAAAATATCAATATTGAACTCAATATGGGATCTGGTAAACAATCAAGTAATTTTTCAGTAACTCATTCGCTATGGACATTTTTCCTGTTACCAAATACCGCGGTCTCTCATTATTGTATATTAAAAATAAGACGGTATAAAAGCCTTCATAATTTCACAAATCAATGCAAACTCTGATTTTTTTTTGAGGGGAGGAAATCTTTGAGGCACTGTTGTACTCCAAGTTCTGGATTATATGTTAAACAGACCCTACTTACTGCTTCCTAATAGAGTCAACTTGTTACAACATTCCACTGTTACGTACCCCGTAACTGGGTCACTTACCAGCAAAGATAGAGAGGTCCGTTGAAGTCTGATGGTATTATTTTTAACAGTATTTATTGATAAAAATACACAAAAATAATATCAATGCAAACATACAGATACAGATAGTATACGTCGTCAATACTAAATCTAAAAGCGCAGATATAATAATAATCAATAAGAAATAGCTCTATCGTTGTCTAGGGGATAATGTATTGTCCGATGGAAATATAAAAGTCACTTTAATTCATTCAAGCTGCAGCTTTCTGGTTGGAGAGAAAGATGGGTTAAAACTTGCCCATTCCGTTTATGATGTCAATCCTTCGAGAGTCGTTGGGAGTTGATTTCCCCGTTGTTAGCTAAAAACCGTTCTTCCATGGTAAAGGACCACCGATTCCGGGGCAAATGGAAACGGATGCACGTGGCCTTCCCACCAGCTTTTGCTATTACGGGATGGCTAGCGTTTCTTCTGGTGCGACTGAGGGGCTGTTCCCACAGACCCCCTTTTTATCCTGACTCACATGGTCTCAGATGTCAATCAGGTTGGGATGATGCAATCCCTCCACCAACCTCCCCCTTGGTTCATTGCCTGGGGCTTCGATGCATCATACAGGATTCAATACACAATCCTGTCTCCAAGAGACAATAGCCGGTATCCATGGCTCCGCTTTTCGGAGGCCAGGACACATTCCAACTCTTGGTGGATTTTGCATGTCTTTCTCTCATTTCCTGGGTCTCCTGAACTAACTCAATAGTGATCTTGCGATTCTCACAAAGGAGGGGGCTACCCCGCACCCTTCGGCCCCTCAGAGCAGTGCACATTCGTAACACCACATACTGGTGTCTGAAAACCTACGGATACGTTTCCATCTGTACTGTTAAAACAATAAAAGTTCCACTGTATTGCACACTGTTCTCCTCACAACCCATTCTCCACCTTCCAGAAGAACGCAACTCATACTGCAACATGGAGAGACTGATTAGTGAGTAGCTTGCCCATGAGACATGGGGCCCAGGGCTGTATCCCAGCTATATTTTTGTGTATTTTTATCAATAAATATCTTTGCTGGTAAGTGGCACTGTGTGAGCCTTTGCTGCGAGTGATGGCACCTCATGTTAACTTCTAATCATATTTTAGTGGTATTAAGTTGAAAACTCGTGTCATTCTTTCAAATCTTGTTCAGCAAATCCAAAGTATTCCAAGCAGAAAATATTTTACTGGATTATCACCCATGTAATTCCCAGATAATTGTGCATTGTTATGAAAAGCAGTAATCTTGTGATTTTTCTTCCAGAGGTTTTCAAAGAACAATTATCTAAGTACATATATAGCATACAATCCGGAGATTCATCTTCTCCATAGACAACCATGAAACAAGAACAACCACTGAATCTGCAAAAAGAAAAACTGTGCAAATGGCAACAAAAATTTGAGCAAAAAATCACAGAATATAAAACGCAAAATCAAAGGGCATATTTCAGGTCAGCTCTGTGCTCCCTACCTGACGTTTGCCCCGTTTTTCTACTTTTGCTTTTATATTTCACTTACCAGACATTGATCGCAGTTCTTGCCCATCACCAGACGTTTACAGAAGCAATTCCCTGTGACGTCGTCACATGGAGATCCTCCAGGATGAGTTCCCAAATGGTTACAAGCACATGCTAAATGACCAAACAAAGCCATTGTCTCATTTAGAAAACTTTCAGCAGCAATCTAGAAAAGGTTTAAAATAACTATTGGGACAGGGATGAAAATTTTAACTCTCAGCTGAATTTTAACCTTGGACAAAATGTATATTTATTACTTTCCTTTAACTTCCCGACAGCTTCTACTTACGTTAAAAACAGATGAGGCACAAATAAACATACCAATTACTACTCTACAACTGCAGGTCTGAGATATTGATTTTTTAGCTGCAGAGTAACAGAGGCCTTTCCAGAAATGAACTTACATTAAGATTTTTGTTCACATGGTCAACAGTATTACATATTATTTTTAAATCACAGTATTTCTGCAACCTGGGGCATAAGAGTGTAGTCACTATTACTAAGGAGAAGGTGAAAGATCTGAAAGTTGACAAGTCACCAAGGCCAGATGGACTTCACTGTAGAGTTCTGAAAGAGGTAGTTGAAGAGATGTTAGAGGCATTAGCAATAATCTTTCAAGAATCACCAGATTCTGGAATGGTTCTACAAGGCTAGAAAATTGCAAATGTCACTCACTCCATTGTTTAAAAAGGGAGGGAGGCAAAAGACAGGAAATTATATACCAGTTAACCTGACTTCAGTGGTTGGCAAGATATTGGAGTCTATTATTAAGGATGAGGTTTTGGGGTAGCTGAAGGAAAATGATAAAATTGACCAAACTTAACATGGTTTCCTGAAGTGGGTATCTGGCCTTACAAATCTGTTGAATGTTTTAAGGAAGTAACAGGCAAAATAGACAAAGGAGAGTCAGTGGATGTTTACTTGGATTTTCAGAAGGCCTTTAATAAGGTGAAGCATGAGGTTGCTAAACAAAATTATATGGCATTTCTGGAAAGATACTAGCATGGACAGAAATTTACCTAACTAGCAGAAGGCAAAGAGTGGGAATGAAAGGAACATTGTCTGACAGGCTGCTAGTGACTAGAGGTGCTCCTTCAGGGATCGGTTTTTGGTCCACTACTTTCAACGTTCTAATGCTCTGGATAATGGAATCAATGACACTGTGGCCTAGTTTGCGGGAGATACAAAGCGGAGGAGTCGGTGGGATTGAGGAAGCAGGGCTGCTTGCAGAAGGACTGGACTGATTAGAATGGTCAAAGAAGTGCCAGGTGGAACATAGTATAGGGAATTGGATGGTCATGCGATTTGGTAGAAGGAATAAAGGCTTAGATTTTCTAAATGGAGAACAAATTCAGAAATCCCATGTAGGGTCACAGTGCCATCAATTCCGTCATCCAGATCATTTGAACATTGAAAGTAGTGGATCAAAATCCAGCCCCTGAAGGAACACCACTAGCCATCAGTAGCCAATCAGACAATGCCCCCTTTGTTCACACTCTTTGCCTTCTGCCAGTCAGCAAATCTTCTCTTCATGCTAGTGCCTTTTCTGTAATACGATTCACTTTAGTTTAGCAGCCTCACGTACTTCACCTTGTCAGAGGCCTTCTGAACAGGGCGGCACAGCGACGTAGTGGTTATCACAATGCTTTACAATATCAGTGACGCAGGTTCAATTCCCAATGTTGCCTGTAAAGAGTTTGTGTGTTCTCCCCATGACCACGTAAGTTTCCTCCGGGTGCTCCCATTTTTACTCACGGTTCAAAGACATAATTGGTCATTGTAAATTGTCCTGTGACTGAGCCAGGATTAAAATTGGGCGATTGTTGGACAGTGCGGCTCGAAGGCCCAGAAGGGCCTATTCCATGCACTCTTTCAATAAATAAATATATAAATAATAACTATGCCGGGGACTTGGGGTCCTAGAGCATGATTTCCTAAAGGTTAACTTGCAGGTTGAGTCAGTAATAAAGGCAAGGGTTAACATAGGAGGAGTGTTTGAAGGTTCTGGGCCTGTACTCACTGGAATTGAGAAATGGTAGGGGGGGGAGGCGGATTTTATTGAAGCCCACTGAATATTGAAAATGGACCTGGAGAGGATGTTTCCAATTGTGGGGGAATCAGAAGCCACGGCCTCAGAATACAAGGATGTCTCTTTAGTACAGAGGTGAAGAGAAATTTCTTTAGCTCGAGGGTGGTAAATTGACAGAATTCACTGGCACAGCTGTGGAGACAATATCATTGGGTATATTTAAATTGGAGGTTGATAGGTTCTTGATTAGTCAGGGCTTTAAAGGTTAGGGAGAGAAGGCAAGAAAATGAAATTGAAAGGGAAAGTAGAGTCGTTGGACCAAATGACATTTTTCTGCCTTATGGTCTTGGTCTTCCTTAGCTAGATTGCCCTCTTGCCTCCGAACACCCACTTTGCTCCCTTATCACAAGGCAACACCTGTCAACTGGATTGACACAGAGGCCAGTAACAGGTGAGCAATTGTGGAGCATTTGCCCGATGCTCATCTCGCCAGAAGTAATTCAAATCAAGCTTCAGTTCATTTCCTTCCAAATGACAGGCTCAGGCAGTAACTTCAGGCACAATACTAACTTTTAATCCTCCGCAGAAGCTGTGTTTTAACAAACCAAGAAACTATTTCCATAACACTCGTTACACTTTAAATTTTTGTTCTGCTTTACACACCCTGACTGCATTTGTGATTCTGCATTTCACTATCCAACTTCCACAAGAAACAAGAGGAGCAATAGATCAATGAAAGGAAACTAGCGTCTGAAAAGCATCAAGGAGGTTTCTCACAAGTGGATCTGGAAATTGTTGAAAAATCCCGTAAGGTTTAATTTTCATTTCTTCTTTGGGAATGTATATGTATTTGACATGAGTTTGGACTTCTCATCCTCTTCCAAATAAATATTTTTGGTAAAATGTCAAAACCAAGTTGTTAAGCGTACCAAATATTTTCTTCCATCAACTGAGCTGTTAATCGTTCTAAAAAATCTTTATAGCGTTTACAATAAAACTCTCCTCTAATAATACAAACTGTACAAGGGAAAGTAATTTAATGAAATCCAGTGTCTGCTAAGTAGACAAATTGTATTTGAAATTTGCCAGTGGAAGTTTGATTAGCACAACTGATATTCCAACTGATTTTTGATAACGTGGAAATACGCAAAATTTTCAAGTACAATTGTGAACTGAAAGCTATGTTTAACTGTGGCTTTCTGCACTCATAAATTGAGCAATAGCAGCAAGATAAATATCGAAAATGAAATAGATAATTTTCAAAGATAGGCAACAACTTACGTTGACATCCCAGTGCTTCATCTGCACTTAGTCCGAAGAAGCCCTCTTTGCACAGATCACAGCGCTCCCCTTCAACATTTAGTTTACAGCGACACTGCCCTGCTATGAGGTTAGCTGCCAGATCAGTGTGACTGTCACAGATTCCACCATTCAGTGACCCAGCTGGGTCACAGTTACAAGCTGCAGTAACAAGGTGACAATGCAATATTACGTCTCAATGTAAGAAACCTCATTCAATTTATAAAACTACAAAAAGTTGAAGTTAACTTGGCAGGTAGAACTTAACTTTAAAACCAGGTTCACAAGAATAGCAGCAATATATTAAATTGAATTATGCTCAATTCAGTCTTGCAATTTAAAGTATGAACAGAGAATATTTGATTTTCTGTCACATATCAAATCCATTTATGTGTACACTGAATATGTAATTTAACATTTTGGAATGACTTTGAAAACTCTGGAAAATCACTGTGCAAAAAAACCACTTTATCAGAAATACCACAGAAAGAATACCCAAGGCAAACATTCCATTTAAAACTTCTGAAGCGTCCCACCATCAAGTGAACGAATTACGAGGATCGGTGTCATTTACTTCTTGCACAGGTCACGGTGTATCAAATAGCAGTACTTACGCTCACAGATGTCACTGGCACGAATACTTCGTTCTGGATGCTGATAGTAGAAAGGTTTGCATTGTTCACAGTGCTGTCCCATTGTATTATTCCGACAGCCATCACAAACACCACCAGTAACATTACCAGAGGCTAAATACACAGCCATGTCAAAGTGACATTTGTTGGCACGTCCATTGCAGTTACACTCTGAAATTCAAAATACAGAAAGATTAAGATTAGATAATGTTCAAAGTACAAATAAGGATCACAACATTAAAACAAAACTCAATGCACATGTAGAGGATAAAATGTCCCAATTGCAGTAGTGTTGATTTTCGGCTACTAATCTGGAGAAAGGTTTTACATTAGTTACCTGTAATTTCCCAGCATCTGTAAGCTTAGAGTTACTTTTGCATGAATGGGATGTCTTTAAAAATCCTTTGGATAGTTACAAAAGGTTTCTAAATGCAGCAACAAGCCAAGAGTTTAGATTGTTGCAGATCACATGATAAAATTTGCTCTGATCAAAAATATTTAAATAAACAGAGCAATGGGAAGAATAGAGATTGAATCAAAAAGGTTTAAATAAATCTTTATTAAATTTATTTACAAATTTTTAATGTAAATATAAAAATAAACATTCTTGCACCCTGAAAATGACACCCACAGAGTATTTTTAGTAGCGTTTTCATTTTCTAAGCAATCACTACTTTTCTCCATTAAAGTAACTTTGTCGCAATGACAAATGCTAGAAAGATGCATGACAGCAAGGACGCACAAGAACTAGGATTTTATAACCTACTTCCACCAATGGTGTACAAGAACAGGAACTATAGACAAGAATACAGTGCATTTTGCTACCACTACACTGTCCTTTAATGAAAACTGTCAGATAATAACATAAACTTATCTGCAAGCTTCTGAAGTGGTTTAGTAATTGCCTCTTATCACTAATATTGTCTTGGGGTATAATCTACTCAGGATGCTACCGTGGTTTCACTATTTTGCAGTTAAAAGTTTATACAAAAGAATTATCATTAAATTAGTCATCAAAATCTCAAAAGGTCATGAGTGTGGACATTTCATTAAATTCAAACAGTGCCTAATTTGTACATTATTTATTGATTTGCTTTTTAAAAATCTGTGACGCAGATGAGGAAATGAGCAAGTTATCTGGTAGTGCAATTCTTTCTGTTAAGTTGGCACAAAAAGATGACAGGCTGTACATTTGGTGCGGGAGAAAGATCTGAAATCATGTGGCATAATTTTCTCATTCATGGCATAGATGTGGTCTGGACCATCAAGAGTAGTGGGCTTCTATGAATCTACATCTTCTGTGAACAATTACACTCAAAGGAAGCTTACTCCACAGCAGGAAACATGTTTCCTTTTCTCCCCTCGTGTTTGGCTATTCTCAATCACCTTTCCTATTTGCTCAGCTTAGAATAATAAATGGAGCATAGACAGAACAGAACATTTGTCTGTGCTCCACGGACAAACTGGCCTGCCATTAAGAATCTTACTACTTTACATTTTAAAGATTTTGATACCACCTACAAGCAAATACAACCTGTTAAATTAAGATATTTATTATCAAATGTGAAATTCTGCTATGAAACCCACTTCGGCAAGCATTGCTGTTGCGTCCTTCAGCAGGTTTCCAAGGTACATCCTGGTGGAAATCTTGACACAGCTCACAGTTTAAACCTTTAGTGTTGTGCCGACACACACATCGACCATGTACCTAGAAAGCAAATACTTCAAATTTAATTCATTGCTCAAAGATCTGTTTCAGTGTTGTTTCTGCAACATAGAAAACAGGTTTATTGGCTTTGACTTGTAACAGGTTCATTCATAATAATTCAGCATTACTAGATTCAACAGTTATGCATCTGAAGTAATATAACAGTGTGATTCACAAGAGACTTGAAATTTCTATGTGCTCCCATAATGAAGAATTGTAAATAGTAAGCTAAGTGCTTCATTTACCTTAAAAACTAAAATCTATGACTTCCTGCTTGCACATATCATTAGACTCAATTCTTATCGATAGTTATTTTCTCAAAGAAAATAGTAGGAACAAGTGTGAAAATAGTAGGAACATGATTTTCTCTCCAAGTCAATTTCTGTACCATGTATTAATTCTCAAGAAAAGTCTCCGAACTTCAACAGTAATTCTGTTCCTGATATTGAAGCATTTATCATTTAATTAAAATTAAACTTGTTTTACTTATAGAGAAGTTATAGCACAGAAAAGGGCCATTCAGCCCATTTTGTCCATGCTGAAACCATTTAAACTGCCTACTCCCATCGACCTGCACCAGGTGCAATAAAGTCACAGAGAAGCACTTACAACAAAAAGTTAAAGCGCCTGTCAAACAAAAATGGAGGGAGAATTCAATTTCTTAAATTAAAGGTCAATGATTAATTTTTAGTAGCATTTTTTCAATCCCATCAAGTGTTTGGTCTTTAACATTGAGACACTGTGTTAAAGAATCTTGGTATTATGAAACAAGAAGCTGTGCTCATCAGGGTCTACTCAATCTTCAACAGATTTTTAAATATTTTGATGATAATCGGAGTAGAGATAGAGTCTACCAAAGGAGGTGTAAGGAGCACCTTCCCTCTGCTAGCCTGCAGGTTACTCTCGGGCAAGGTGTGGCTCCAGCTTAGAACACCCAAATCAGGGTCACATGAAGCCACGGAAACAGGTCATGTTAGCAGCTGGTACACATCACAAGTCCTGGCTATGCGCCTATTGATAACAAGCAGACAACCTCTGAAGATAACAGCTGGGGTCACCTGTCTTGTAGACACACTGCCCAGAAGAAGGCAACGGCAAACCACTTTGTAGAAAAAGTTGCCAAGAACAATCACGGTCATGGAAGAACCTTGATCTCCCATTTCATATGACATGGCACATCATGAATGAATGAATAAATGAGAGTCACATGTACTAAAGCATGACATCAATAAGTGGAGCACAAGAATCCCACATTCAGTAAAACAAGTGAATTATTGATCTCAGACACAAAACAGCTGGGAAGCTGAAATCAGACGCACCAAGAGGGGAGAAAGGAGTTTTTCCCTCACTCATTCTTGCTTACATCTTATCAGCTGGCTAACAGACAGCCTCAAACAACTCAACTGCCATTCTTATCTTACAGCTGGGTTATAACTCAGGAAAAGTAGTAGAACTTAAAAATGATTTTAAGAAAATATCTGCTCGACAGCCTGCAATCTGAGTCCTGCAGAAGGAAACTGCAAATCTATCATAGTTACTAAGAATGTGAATTCAAATACAAAGGTCTGTCTTAAGACGTACAACAGGAAATGGCAGAGTCAGGTCAGGGAAAGTTTTGTCTGGGTTCAATTAAGCTCCAAAGTAAACTCCATTGAGAGGCGGTTTATGACTGCAGAAAAAAAATGCCTGACCACACATTTTGTAACCATATTAGGTCTAGTACCACAGAAATTTGTGCTGCAATATTTAATAGGGAAAAAAAAGCAATGAAACATATTGAATATTAGTTCAAGACAAGTTGAAAATAATTTTTTTTAACTATTTTTGCACTTGCCTTCCCTTCAACATCTTGATCATCAGAATCATGAACGGGAGCACATTCACTGGCATGTCCATAACAGAAACAATTGCCTCGAACCACCATGTCATAGATAGCATAGTAATATTTTTCTTTGATTTCCATTCGTGAGTCTAGTAAGTTGTCCCCCAAAGTATGGAGCTTAGTGAACCTTATCCTCAGGTTAGTGATCTTCAACATATCTTCAAAACAAAATATGCAATTACATAAGAATTTGTTGCAGTATCTCAACAATAGCACAATTTCCTCAAATGCAAACTTATTAATATTAATTCCACCAGAACCCAATACTCATCTTCAAATTGCAACATTATATTAAAAAAAAAGGCTAATAAAAGTAGCTGCCTAACCAATTTATTCACATATTGCGATACGCAGAATAGGCCCTCCCGGCCCTTTGCACCATGCCACCCAGCAATCCCACAACTTGACCCAAGCCTAATCACTGGATAATCTTACAATGAAAAATTACCCTACCAGCCAGTACCTTTTTTGGACTGTAGGAGGAAACCAGAGCATATGGTCACGGGGAGAACGTACAAACTCCTTACAGGCAGCGGTGGGAAATGAACCCGTGTCATCTGTACTGTAAAGATCCCATACTGCCCCAATTAAGTAACTGCATTAGAATCTTTTGTAAATTAATTGCAAAAGATACTTCTATTAAAAGGTGCAAATATCACTAAAAGCACATGTAGAATACCAAATTGAAAAAGACCACATCTACAGTAAACCTTTTTGAACAAAAAAAATTTAAAATGTATTTTATCTATATAAGTTTACACTACAAAGAGGAACAATGAGAGACTTAAAAAATAAATTGAAAAAATTTAGTATGCAGATAAGTAAGATAGCAGAACTGGTGCACATGATAAAAATTCAGCTCGACTAACGCAGGTGTGGATTCTACCTGCCAACTTCTGAATGATTCTCAGTTCTCTATCAATTAAGAACTTCCCATGATAAATATTAATCTGAATGGATTCACTGCCAATTTTTTAATAGGCAACATTAATATTTCAAACTTTGTCAGAAGTAGTTAAGAGGAAGCTGTTTTCTTAGCAAAATAAAATCTCCACCTGTCAATATTTTGCTTTGACAAAATAGAATATGGCTGTTATTTCATGAGGAACGTAACAGACAGAACTAAACAAAAGCTGGAAGTTACGATCTTTTAAAAAATGTCTGTATATTCTAATTCTCTGCCAAAAAATACATCCTGAAAAAGGAACTTTCTACACTTATTAACAGCAAAGAGGTTTTAGTCAACAGGAAGCATGCAAGCCCCAGGGGGGAAGTAGGTCTAATACAAATCCATCTGAGCAGTTGTTAGTGTCAATGCAGAAACAATCAGAAAAACAATGTATAAATATTTAGTGATCCAGATTGGTTGTGGCAGGAAAAGTAAATCATAAGACCAAATTTAACAATTACTTTGTATTCTTCGGCTGTAAGGATCTTCGATTTTAAAGGCTGGATCCAACACACGATAAATGACCTAAAGATAAACAACAATAATTTAAGTGACAGAATGCTCATGTCACAAAATTTGATTCGTGAGTCACATCCATGGAAAATGAGCCTTGAATTTTAATATAATACTCCTTACACTTGCACAAAGTTTCAAGCCAAAGAGACGTAATTATAGACTCATGACAAACCTCTCCTTCTGTAGAAGGTTCAATATCAGAGTAGCGAGAATCACAGATAATGTCATCCACTTTCTTCAATGATCCTGTTGAAATACCTGGGAAGGAGGCCTCACAGTCATAAGCGTAATACCTGTACACCTGCCAAGTCTTCCCAAAATCTGAAGATCGCTCAATCATCATAGCAGCCGGACGAAAAGTCTGAGCACACAAAAGAAAAGAGTCTTTGATTTGATCGTGAACAAGTCTTCATCACGTTCTCTTATTGATAAAGCCAGAGTCCAAGTAAACAACCAAAAAAAAGAGATATTTGAAAGCAACCATTTTCACGAGCACATCTTTTCATGAATACAGCTTCATCAGACAGCCCTTGATTGGCTGACCACTAGCAAATGTTCTAAACTCAATAAATCCTGGCTGCTTCAGAAAGTGTAGCAGAGATGATTTAAAATATTACTGCACTTACGAACAAAAGTTCGAACTCTTACAGGTTAGTGAGAATGGAAATTTTAATATGGAAAAAATCTGGAAACAGGTTGGTATTGCTGAAG
The DNA here is from genome assembly GCF_030144855.1 of Hypanus sabinus. Taxonomy (NCBI): domain Eukaryota; kingdom Metazoa; phylum Chordata; class Chondrichthyes; order Myliobatiformes; family Dasyatidae; genus Hypanus; species Hypanus sabinus. The sequence goes on from NC_082718.1 coordinate 43,794,109, forward strand.
TGGCCATAAAGCTGCAGATCTGTCCAAAACAACCATCAATATCCTCAATAGGGAACATTCTCATCTAATTTGGCAGTGTGCATCTCTGTCTCTGTCAGCAATGCATTTGGCACCAAGTTGTTCTCAGAAATAGATTAGCAAAATCATCCAATGGCGCAAGGTCAATGAGGGATGAGAAATAAATGGCAACCTTGACATTGCTGACACATCCCTAAAATGGTTTTAGTAACACAAGATGCAAGAATCCCTAACTAGAGCCCATCCTATATTGTCATAGCATTACACTCATGCCATAACTATCATGCACAATCATACAAAACCTGATAAATCTATTCCATTTCTTATATGGACCTCTTTTTCAGCAGACTTCATTGAGAGCCTTTTCAAATACAGCAGAGGCTCTCCCAATGTCAGCCACTAGTTGTACAGCATAGTCCTAAACATGCTTGTTTTATATAAAAAAAGAATTTAAGGCAATCTGTGTCACATCACCCTCAGTGGCATCTGAAATGCTCTCAGAGAATGTGACAGAATGCATGCTTGAGCCTGATAAACCCACAAAACTACTCATTAGCACATTGTTGGTACATAGCCAGATTCATAACCCAAAGGACATTTATCTGCACATGGAAAATTCACATTAAGATCACTTTGAAAAAAAGCTCAGTCACAAAGCAAGCTTCACTCATTCTAAAAGAAAATCACTAATAAAGTCATTTCAAGTATTGCTTCACTTATGTAAACATCAAGGCTGTCAGAACATCCATCATTACAATTCAACTCTTTACCTTGAAAGTCATAATGAGGTGGGTAAAGTGAAACTCAGCCTCCAGATCCAGTTGAAGGGAAACATTTTCGACGCCTACAAAAATGATTTTATTTTTGAAAAACTTATTACACTAGTTTAAAAATTTCCAGCGTATGATACTTAGGTTAAGAGACAAAGCAGAAAACAAATTACATGGACACTTGAGTATATATCACAGGTGCTCCATACAACCAACTGGTATCTGCGTTCCAAACAAGCTCACACCACAGAGGAGAGAGAAAATAAAACATAGGTGGTCACATGATAAAAGCGTCATCATGTTGTTAAGAAGGTGTATGGTGTGTTGGCATTCATCAACCGTGGAATTGAGTTCAAGAGCCGTGAGGTAATGTTGTAGTCATACAAGACCTTGGTCAGACCCTACTTGGAGTATGTTCATTTTTGGTCGCCTCACTCCAGGAAGGATGTGGATACTATATAGAAAGTGCAGAGGAGACTTACAAGGATGTTGCTTGGATTGGAGGGCATACCTTATCAGAATAGTTTGAGTGTACTTGGCCTTTTCTCCTTGGAGCATTGGAGGAAGAGGTGACCCGATAGAGGTGTATAAGATGACAATCGTGTGGTTAGTCAAGAGGCTTTTTCCCAGGGCTGAAATGACTAACACGAGACGGCATAGTTTTAAGGTGCTTGAAAATAAGTACTGAGGGGATGTTGGGCCAAATTTTTCACACAGAGAGTGGTGGGTGCATGGAATGCACTGTCAGTGGCGGTGGTGGAAGCGGGTACAATAGGGTCTTTTAAGAGCCTCTTAGGTAGGTACATGGAGCTTCGTAAAATAGGGGGCTATGCACTAGGGAAATTCTAGGCAGTCTCTAGAGTAGGTTACAATGTCGGCACAGCATTGTGGGCCGAAGGGCCTGTAACATACTGTAAATTTCTATGTTCTACATACAGTTTGGGAAGCAGAGTAATGAAACAAAGCACCAAATCCAGAAGGAATGTCATTTATGGTCAAGTGGTTCTGTAGGTGCCACTTTTAAAGATTATGTCAACAAAAGTTTTTACAATGTGCATCTTGTGTGGAACTCTGTGCACTGAGGCATCTTGCTTTAGTAAGTGCACAGCTGAAATAATAATGCGATTAAAGAGAAAATACATAGCATTTTATAACATTGCATTGTAATATCAAAACACTCTTCTCTGTAACTTGCAGAAGCAGTGCCTTGGAAAACTTAAAACTATCTCATTTCAAAATGAAGCCAGTTAAATGAAAGGGCTCAGATGTATGTCCAAGAATACTATTAGAAATCAAAGGATCTAATATATTTCTAAATGAAGGAAGCAAAATGGTTTTCTTCATCCCTGTCTACCTTCAAGTTTTGTTGCTATTGCTGCATATTTTCCCCTCAAATTAGACAACATGTAGAACTCCATGACATTTGATGTAAAGATGCATCTGAGAAGTGGCAGATCACAACACTGCACCATGATATTAATAACAGAACTAGCTTCCTCTACTTACAGCTGTTGATCAGACACAAATGCTGTGGGATCCAAACTGAGTTCCATGGGCCAAATTATTTCAAATGAATCTCATGAGGAATCTAGTTACACTTCAGACTTACTTTTCTAAATAAAACTATCCAAGCCAAACAATTGAGTTAAATTAATGTTTAAAGCTATTCATAAATTTTTACAAAATAATTCATTTATTTTATAAATGAAGATCAAAAGCACTTTGGCTGCACAATGTTTGATTTGAGAAAATATTTGTATCAACCTTTGCCACTGCCTGATTTTAATGTAATATTTAAGTTCGCCTTTCTCTAATGAAGAAGTCACCACAATGAAGTTACAACATCCTCTATACAGATCAACTTTGATCTTTCCAATTAGGAATGTTTCTCATATTTCTTTTTTTCTTCTTTACAAACTCTTTGAATTGCAAGCTTGACTGAGATATTGTGGCGTTACAAAACAATCCCTCAGGCTTCAAGCGAGTGATATTTTGTCTTTTGATCAGAGTCGCAAATTGTTGTTTTAAGGAGGTTCCTCGCTTATTCACAATTAATAGCAAAGGGTGACTGGGCAGAAATGAGCACTGGAAACTTTCACTGATTTTTGTCCACACTCTTCCCTCTACAATCTGATTCCTGGCTTTTCCATAGTTCAGAAGCACCAAAACCAACTGGCAGGAATACAAAAAATAGACTAATCTGGTCAGCATAGTTTATGGGGCACAGAGACATCTTTTAAATCAACAAATCATTAAATTGCAAACTTTAAGTTAATGTTATCGCATTAAGATTTCACTAACAGCTGAAAGCTTGTTAGCCTAAACAAATCAGATTCTAAATACAAACAAGAGAAAATCTGCAGATGCTGGAAATTCAAGTTCCTCCAGTGTTTTTACTGTGTTGCTCAGATTCTAAGTACCTATCTTTGTTAGCAATGAACTTACTCAATTCACAGAGGATCTAACACATACCATTTTCAGACTGCCACCAGGTATTCAGTCGGTTGTGAGCAAAAGTCGTGACCACATTCTCAATTCTGTGACTGTTCTGATTTTCGGCAAAAGGAGTCCGCGAATCACATGAAAAGCATTTCTTTTCGTCCTGTAAAACCAAGTTTAAAATATATTTGTTCTACTTTTCTCAATGAGATCAAAGATATGTCAAAATTATAACAACAGACCAGTATCCCTATTGATAGATTGGAAAAATACAAATCTAACTTCGCCATTCTATGAAGATATTGCTATTGGTATCTATCGCTATTAAAGGTGGAAACAAGAGACACTGTGGATGCTGGAACCTGAGGCAACAATCTGCTGGAGGAACTAAGTGGGTCAAGCAGCATCTGGGGCAGCACTGTAGGCATAGTGGTTAGAACAATGCACTACAGTGCCAGTAACACAGGTTCAATTCCTGCCACTGCCTGTAAGAAGTTTGTAAAGTCTCCTCATGACTCTGTGGGTTTCCTCTGGGTGCTCCAGTTTCCTCCCATAGACCAAGGACGTTCTGGTTGGTAGGCTAATCGGTCATTGTAAATTGTCCCGTGATTAGGCGAGGGTTAAAATTGAGGGGTAATTTGCTGGGCAGTATAGCTCAAAGGGCTGGAAGGGCCTATTCCCCAATTCCGCACTGGATCTCAACAAACAAAATAAATCTGTGGGAAGAAAGGAATTACCAATTTTTCATGATAAAAACCTGCATAGGGAGTGACATGGCTTTCCAACCCACAACATTGACACTTTCTTTCCTTCCAAGATACAGCTCGACCCCCAAGTTCCTCCACCAGATTGCCTATTGGATGGTGCACCAAAATGAGGGCAGATGGGTGGGGAAGTGGAGGGGAAGGAGGGGGAATAAGATTAATAATACTCTAAAGCAAAACAACACTACAATTTGCAGGAATGTGGCACTTCTATTATAGTAACACCAGAAGACTTTTCACACAATATTAAAGTGACAAAACCATAAAAGCTATTAAGACAATCTAAAGTTTTATCAGAGATTTAAAATTTTAAGGATCATTTATTTTATAAAGCATAAAAAAGGTAGGGTGTGGAGACTACCTATAGCAATGGGTACCCAGAGCTCAAGAGCCCAAGGACACCAAGGGGAGAGTGATTAAGATCAAGGCTATGCAAGAGATCTTACAGGGGTACACAAATTCTTACAGATCAAGAACAGGAGAGTCATAGGAGGAAATGAAAATTTTAACCAGATCAGGAATTATAGCAACCTGGGCGTGATTAAGTTGGCGTATCATTAGCACTTCTGGATAAACAAAACGGTACACAATGGAGGCCAGCTAGGATGTCACTGAAATAGCTGAACCTAGAAGTGAGAAAGGGTTCAAGAGGAAATGTGATAAACCACGAGAAGAGGAGGAATGGATAAAATCAAATACAGTTCAGGTAGTAACAGTAAGACATCCTTTTGCTTATGTCTATTTCAGAGCTTTCCAACATTTTTTATGCCATGAACTCCTACCATTAACCGAGGGGTCCATGGACCCCAAGTTGGGAAACCCTGGTCTATCCTATCTATCTGAAGTACATTAATTTGCATTGATTAGTGCTTGGGGAAATAGAAAATAGAACTGGGATAAGCTAGTTCCATAACACAAAGCAGATCAGAAGCATCTCAAATAATATTTAAAAAGAGACAGGTGCTGCCAAATATAAATTTGGCCCGAGCTTATGTTTACAATACTTTATATCTGATAGTATCTCTCACAGTTACATGAAGCATACAGAACTCTGTATAGTCGGACTACAAATCACAATGTGCACATCACAAACATAAAATTAGTTTAAAAAGTTCAGTTAATGTAAACTCACATGAGCTAGATATTACAATTTCATACCATAAAATATTCAAAAATAAACTTTATGACTCCAATGTGAACTGCTTATGGTGGGAAGAATCAAGTGGCCTTTTTGTATGGAAGATCCCAGCACCATAATTACATGTTTTGTGACCATTGATCTTGCATCTTAGGCATTCCCATGCATGTTTCCCAACCACTTTTTCAACAACAAAATTAAAGACTTTTGCAAATCATAGATTACTACTTTCAGCAACTGGTTCATGGCTTTGATTGCTTTTAATTGTAATAATTTTCAAACAATCAAGAACAGACAAGCCAATTTAACCACCAGTAATTTATCTCTGGCTTCTCAGTAAATCAGGTATCATTAAAAAAAAACAATTCAAGAGTTAAAAATCAATTTCAATAGGTACAGTATCAGCTGCTATTTACACATTTTTTTCCTTTTCAAGGATTAAAGCTTTGAACAAAATGTCTATCCTTAAGTAATTTAATAGCAGGTGGCCATGGAATTTGATAATTATTGGCAAAAGTCTAAAATACTAAACAGCTTTATACGTAAGGGAGAATCATGCTTTTTTAATCTTTTGCCTTGGAAAGTACAATTCATTAAACAATTGTGCCTGCACTTAGAGACATGATTTTCAAATAAATCTGTGTAAGTTCCAGCATGTTTCTCAGTAATCTATTAATGTGCCTGCATTGACATGAGCCTCCATGGCAAGGAGTAACCAATGGTGAGGTTTTGATTGTCACTGTCAGCAAACAATGAAGTGGTCACACTGGCCCAATTCCCTCAAGGCATCATGGTTACATAATATATTGAATGAATGGCCAGTGCAACCTCTCAAAATTAATTGTCAGAGAAATTGTCAGAACCATGATCTCCTTTTGCCACGTTGAGGCCACCCTCAGGGTAAAGGAGCAATGCCTCATATTCTGTCTGGGTAGCCTCCAACTTGATGACAGGAACATTGATCTCTCCCCCTTCCCTCTTCTTCTATTTCTCATTCTGGCTTCTTACCTCTTCTCTTCAACTACCTTATCACCTCTTCCTGGTGTCCCTCCTTTGTCCCTTCCTTCCATGGTCCATTCTCATCTCCTATCAGTCCTTCCTCTCCAGCCCTTTACTATTTGCACCCACCTGGCTTCACCTTCTAGCCAGTCAAAGTTCAAAGTAAACTATCAAAGTACATATATGTCACCATATACAACCCTGAGATTCATTTTCCTGTAGGCAATCACAATAAACACAATAGAATCAATGCAAGATCACACACAACACAGTGGACAACAACCAATCTGCAAAAAATATGTGAAAACAAAGAAAAATATTAATTAATAAATAAGCACTAAGTATCAAGAACATGAGATAGAGTCCTTGAGAGCAATTCCAGTCCATTGGGGACAGTTCAACAATGGGGTGAATGAGATTATCCCTGATTGTTGAGGGGTAATAACTGCTCCTGAACCTGGTGGTGCAGGTCCTGAGGCTCCTGTACCTACTTCCAGATAGCAGCTGCGAAAAGATAGCATGGCCTGGGGTCCTTGATGACGGATGGTGCTTTCCTGCAACAGTGCTCTGAATAGACGTGCTCAATGGTGGGGAGGGATTTACCTCTGATAGACTAGGTTTTATCCACTACTATTGTATGCTGTTCCATCCAAGGGCATGGAACCAGTTAATATACTCCACCACACATCTATAGGAGTTTGCCAAAGTTTTAGATGACATGCCAAATCTCAGAAAGCTTCTTAAAAAGTAGAGCCACTGCCATGCTTTCTTCATAATGGCACTTACATGCTGAACCCAGGAGAGTTCCACTGAAGTAACACCAAGAAACTGAAAGCTGCTGAGTTTCTCACCTCTGATCCCCAATGAGGACTGGCCCATGACCCCCAGTTTCCTCCTCCTGTAGTCAACAATCAAGTCAAGTCACTTTTATTGTCATTTCGACCATAACTGCTGGTGCAGTACATAGTAAAAATGAGACGTTTTTCAGGACCATGGTGTTACACGACACAGTACAAAAACTGGACTGAACTACGTAAAAAAAAAACAACAGAGAAAAAAAACACACAACAACTACACTAGACTACAGACCTACCCAGGACTGCATAAAGTGCACAAGACAGTGCACAAATCAGCTCCTTGATCTTGCTGACATTGATGAGAGAAGTTGTTGTTGTGGCACTACTCAACCAGATCTTCAATCTCCCTCCTAAATACTGATTCATCTGCACCTCTGATTTGGCAAACTTAAATATAGCATTAGAGCTTCGCTTCGCCTCACAGTCATGTGTATAGCCAGGAGCTAAAGCACACGGTCTTATGGTGCACCTGTGCTGACGGAGATGTTGTTGCCAATCCAAACTGACTGGGATCTGCAAGTGAGGAAATGGAAAATCCAGTTGCACAAGTTGGTATTGAAGTCTAGAACTTGAAGTTTATTGATTAGTTCTGAGGGGATGATAGTACTGAAAGCCAAGCTGTAGTCGTATGCATCTTTGCTGCCCAGATGTTCCAGGGTTGAGTGAAGAACCAATGACATGGCATCTGCTGTTGACCTGTTGTTATGGGAGGCAAATTGAGTGGGTCCAAGTCACTTCTCAGTTTCATTTTATTTTACGTGAGGAACTTTGTGCACTGGCAAGGACAACATCACAGAGCTGAAGATATAGAACACCACACTGTAAATAAATACTGTATGAAAATATAAATATATATAATATATATAAATATAAATAATAAAACATACTGTGGTGACCCACTTCCCAGCGCACTCGAACCTGCTCATAAAGTGGCACGTGCCGGCATTGAGGCCGGTCCCAAAGAGGGCGCCAAGCCTGCTTCACCAGCAAGGGGAAAAGCCCGCGCACGGGACGGGACTGTGAATACGCACCCCCTACGGCATTCCCGCCTGGGGAGGGCGGGAACAGGAAGGCTTTAAGGTGAGGCCGCAAAATTTGAATAAACCTCTTTTGCAACCGCAGCTCACCGACTACATGTTGTTATTTCAGCGCTGCATGTAGCACACCGCTACAATTGGTGACCCCAAAGGCCCAAATGATGTTTGGACCGGAGATGAACGACGCCACATCTGTTCATGCAGTTTCATTAAAACTGACAAGCTTCTGGACGCTGCGACCTCACCTATGCTTCCAGCAAGCAGAAGCCCAATTCCACATTCGGCAGGTAGCCTCGGATGCCACACGTTACTACTATGTGGTGAGCTCCATCGACCAGGAGACAGCCGCCCAGGTTGAGGAGTTCATTCAGTTGCCCCCGGAGGTTGGCAAATACACAGAATTCAAAGGCTTGCTCATAAGGACTTTCGGACTCTCATGGCGTGACCGAACTGCCCGCTTACTGCACCTGGATGGTTTGGGGGACAGGCCACCGTTGGCTTTGATGAACGAGATGCTGTCCCTGGCCGAAGGACACAAGCCTTGCCTCATGTTTGAACAGGCATTCTTGGAGCAGCTGCCCGAGGACTTATGCCTGCTGCTGTCTGACGTGGATTTCAGCGACCCCCGGAAGGTGGCGGCCTGGGCAGATGTGCAGTGGAATGCCAAGAAGGAGAGTGGGGCGTCTGTCGCACAGATCACCAGGCCACGCTCCCAGCAGCAGACCAGACCATGCCTGGCCGCAGAGCCCACTAACCCCAGAGGCAGGGGTGAGGAGACCAATGAACAATGGTGCTTCTACCACCAGTGGTGGGGCACAGAAGCCCGTCGCTGTAGCCCATCCTGCAAGTTCCTGGGAAACACCAGGGCCAGCCGCCGCTGATGGCTACGGCGGCTGGCCATCGGGATAGCCTCCTGTATGTCTGGGACAAGCAGTTGGAACGCCGCTTTTTGGTCAACACCGGAGCCAAGATCAGCGTCATACCTCTGATGAGTTAAGACACCCGCAGCAGTGAACTGGGTCCCACCCTGAGGGCAGTGAACGGCAGCACAGTAAGGACCTATGGCACCCGTACGATGCGGCTACAGTTTGACTCCAGCCGGTTCACGTGGAACTTCACCCTGGCCGCCATAGCCCAACCGCTCCTAGGAGCGGATCTTTTGCGAGCTCACAGCCTACTGGTCGACCTGCCCAGGAAGAGACTGGTCCACACCGAGACTTTTCAGACGTTCTCCCTGGGTGAAGCCCAGTTGCCAGCCCCACACCTAGACTCCATCACGCTGTCCCGACAACGACTTCACCAGAGTCCTGGCGGATTTCTCATCGGTTCTGGTGCTGCAGTTCATGGCAGCCATGCCCAGATACGGCATACAGCACCACATCCCGATACAGGGACCACCCCTCCATGCCCATGCTCGAAGGCTTCCCCCGGACAAGCTCCGACTGGCGAAGGAGGAGTTCAAGAGGATGGAGGAATTGGGGATTATATGGCGGTCTGACAGCCCTTGGGCCTCACCCCTGCACATGGTGCCCAAAGCAACGGGGGGCTGGGGACCATGCGGTGACTACTGCAGGCTGAATGAGGCTACAACACCGGACCGCTACCGTGCCACACATTCAGGACTTTGCAGCAAACCTGCACGGCGCACGGATCTTCTCCAAGGTAGACCTCATCCGGGGATACCATCAAATCCCGATGCATCCGGACGACGTCTCCAAAACAGCATTCATCACCACGTTCGGCCTTTTCAAGTTCCTCTGCATGACGTTCGGCCTAAAGAATACCGCACAGATGTTTCAGCGGTTAATGGACGCGGTGGGACGCGACCTGGACTTTGCTTTCATCTATTTAGACGACATCCTCATAGCCAGCAGTAGTCGTCAGGAGCATCTGTCCCACCTCCGTCAACTCTACACCCGACTGAGTGAATACGGTCTAACAATCAACCTGGGCAAATGCCTGTTTGGGCTCAACACCATCGACTTCCTGGGCCACAGGATTACTAAAGATGGGGCAACCCTTCTGCCCGCCAAGGTAGACGTGGTCCGCCATTTCTCCCGACCCACCACAATCAAAGGCCTTCAGGAATTCTTGGGTATGGTGAATTTCTACCACCGCTTCCTCCCTTCAGCAGCCCGAATCATGCGCCCTTCTGTTTGCCCTGATGTCGGGTAAGGGCAAGGACATTGGCTGGGACGAGGAATCCGCTGCCGCTTTCATTAAAACGAAAGAAGCCTTGGCAAATGCCCTCACAGCGGACGCATCTAACAGGGCAGTTGGTGGAGTGCTGGAATATCTCATCGAGGGTCACATGCGTTTTTCAGCAAACACCTACAACCACCCGAGCTCAAATACAGTGCTTTCGACCGGGAACTGCTGGCGTTATACCTGGCAATCTGGCATTTCAGGTACTTCTTACCATGGACCACAAACCGCTCACCTTTGCGTTCACGAAAGCATCCGACCCCTGGTTGTCCCGCCAGCAGCGACATCTGTCCTGCATCTCCGAATACACGAAGGACATTTGGCAGGTCTCGGGAAAGAACAATGTCGTGGCGGATGCACCATCCAGACATAGCATCCAGGCCCTGTCCCAGAGGTGGACTACGAAGCGCTGGCAGAGGCGCAGCAGGCAGACGAGGAGATCCCAAGTTACAGAACCGCAGTCTCCGGTTTGCAGCTCCAGGACCTCCCCGTAGGCCCAGGTGAGAGGACCCTACTCTGTGATGTCACCACCGGCCAACCCCGCCCCGTCGACCCGGCACCTTGGCGGCGGCGCGTTTTCAACTCCGTTCTCAACTTAGCGCACCCCTCCATCAGGACAACCGTCCGAATGGTAGCCAACAGGTTCGCTTGGCACGGACTCCGCAAGCAGGTCAGTGAATGGGCCAAAATGTGGATGCACTGCCAACCAGCCAAGGTGCAGCGGCACACCAAAGCCCTGCCGCAGCAGTTCCACCCCACCCACCGGCGTTTCGACCACTTTCATGTGGATATCGTGGGCCCCCCTGCCAGTGTCGCAAGGAGCGCGGCACCTCCTGACTATCGTGTACCAGTTCACAATATGTCCAGAGGCGGTCTCGCTCACCGACACCACCTCCGAATCTTTCGCCCGAGCACTGATTGCAACCTGGGTATCTCACTTTGGTGTACCAGCCCACATTACCTCCGACAGAGGCGCCCAGTTCACCTCCAGCCTGTGGTCAGCTGTGGCCAGCCTTTTGGGGACACAGCTGCACCACACAACTGCCTGCCACCCACAGTCGAACGGACTAGTGGAACGTTTCCACCGTCACCTGAAGTCGGCTCTCATGGCCCGTCTCAAAGGGCCTAACCGGGTGGACGAGCTTCCCTGGGTCCTGCTTGGAATCCGCACGGTGCCCAAGGTGGATCTGCACACCTCGTCGGCCGAGTTGGTATACGGCGCACCCCTGGTCGTCCCCGGAGAGTTCATACCAGCCCCAAGGGGGCAAGAGGAAGAACCCGCAGCAGTCCTGGGCAGACTACGTGAGAAGCTCGGTAACCTAGCCCCCATACCCACTTCACAGCACGGGCAGAACCCGACCTGCGTATCCAAAGACCTGCAGAACTGTAAGTTTGTTTTTGTACGACGGAGCAGATATCGGGCACCGCTACAGCGGCCCTATGAGGGGCCGTTTACGGTGATCAGGAACAATGGGTCCACATTCATGTTGGACATTGGGGGGAGAGAGGTTTTCACAGTGGACCGACTCAAATCGGCCCATGTGGACTTGGCGCAGCCAGTCGAGATTCAGGCACAGCAGCACAGAGGCAGACCTCCCAAACAGATTCTGACCCACACTGAGGACTTTGGGCGGTGTATCGCCGGTTCTGCGGGGGGGGGTTATGTGGCAACCCACTTCCCAGCGCACTCGAACCGGCTCACAAAGTGGTGCGTGCCGGCATTGAGGCAGGTCCCAAAGAGGGCGACAAGCCTGCTTCACCAGCAAGGGGAGAAGCCCGCGCACGGGACGGGACTGTGAATACGCGCCCCCTGCAGCATTCCCGCCCGAGCAGGGCAGGAACAGGAAGGCTTTAAAGCGAGGCCGCGAAGTTTGAATAAACCTCTTTTGTAACTGCTGCTCACCGACTAAGTGTCGTTATTTCAGCGCTGCATGTAGCACACCACGACAATACTGTATAAATCCTGTATAAAATACTCACAATAGATAATAAATACTAAGAATTAATGCATGTGATTTAAAATACAAATACACATAATAAAAATGACAGCTTTACTGTCAAAGGTACTATCCATACTATATATTCCAAATTGGGTGTTGAGAAAGTGAATGGAGGAAGGCATAAGACTGGATAAGGCCCTTCTGGTGCAGGGATCTGTAGTGGTGTCCCTATGGCGTGAGAGTGTAGTATGTGTGAAGTGTCTGTGTAATGTCTTCTACTATTTGTTGAGCCTTCTTTATTGTTCATCTCTTGTGGATGCTGCTGAGTGATTCTTGTTCCTGGCCAATTATTTTACTACTTATTCTGATAATTCTGTTGAGTGGACTGAGGTTCATAGTGCTCACTGCTCCGACCATGCCGTGATGCTGTAGGTTAAGACTGATTCAATGAAGCATTCATTTCTGGAGAATTGATGGCTGGACTTGAAGTTCCTGCATTATCCTAAGGAAAAATAGCCATTGTTGGCACTTGGAGAGTATCCACCCACCCATTGGTCTTAAAGGTGATTTTGTTATGTATCGTTGTGCTCTTCTCAGGTAAGAGTTGTATTTTTTAAATCACCAATTTCTCAAAGCACTTCATCACAATCCTCCCCCTTCCCCCTTCCTTTCTGGCCCTGAGGAGAGGTCTTGGCCTAAAACACCGACTGTTTATTTATTTCTATAGACGCTGCCCGATCTGCTGAGTTCCCCCAACATTTAGTGTGTGTGTTGTTAGAGGCACTTGCAAAATGAAGACAAAACAGGACTGCTGATTGCAGACAATTCTCTCACAAAGCAGCTGTCAGACGCCAATTGATTAGGCCCATTGAAAGATTGGCTTTACTATGCAACTATGGGAAAAGCATTAACTATTTCAACAATTTGTTTATTCATTTAAAAATATTTACAAATCTGTTCTTTGTGTTTATCTTGTATCAGAGAACAAAAAGAACCAAAACCTCACAGCAGAGTACTCACGTGGGCAAATCCAGCATTCAGAATATACATCTGCAGACTGAACAGTATCGATACGTAAAATACACAAACTAGTACCGATCAAGCTAAAACTGATTAGGATAAACTCTGCATCTGATGTAGTCTTGAGCTGGGAATCCCAGATACAAATGCAATGGAAAACACTCCAATTCTTATTTTAAAACATTTGTTGAACTTAAAGGCAAAAACCGTCCCAACTTTTAAGGGGAGGGAGATGGTGCCTTGGATGACTGAGATTTGCCTGTCTCACTTTTGATCTGTATAGCTACAAATTACCATTCTTTTTCCCCTTCTAAGTTACCACCTTCGAACAAAGTTATTTACTTTGAGTGCTGGTTGACAATGTTGCCGTTACTGGTTAGTTACAGAGCACCTTGACCAAGTTAAAACCACTGTAATATGATCTCATCACTTATCTATGTTAATATCAGCCAAAAAGGCATGCAATCTCATCTGGACTGATTGGAAGACACTGCTCGTTTGCTCTGCTTACATCAAAGGACGGTAACCTTCATTCACAACTCTCCGGATTACTATACAGTCAACCACTGGCAGAAATGTGTTCAGAAATATACTGTAGAAATACTTTGTAATTATGTTGCTGGTACTCACTACCCTCGTTTTGCAGGAACCGGCATTTAAACCAGATAGAAATATACACGCACACATTTGTGTGAAGTACTGCTGCACCAGGCAGTTGGGCTATTTACATTACACAGTAGAGATTACAAGGAGAATGTAAAGTTTGCCACTGGCCACATTTCAGTGATGCAAAGCCATTTGATATGGTAAACTGCAGAAATCAATACTCTATGAATTGCAACTGCAAAATGAATTATTCAGTCTAGATCAAGAATGTACAGTAGTAATTTCCTAGGGCTTCAAAACCTCAGCTGAGAAGGACTTTCTTAATATTAAATTTGTGATCTTATACCTTGCAAAATCTTACTCCCCAATAAGTCATGGCTCCATGTCTCACAGTTTTCCTCCAGGTTGTCCTGCTACTCAACCATATTCAAGCCCATTTCTCTCCTGCACAAAGCTTTTAAATCAACCTTGTCCTCCCCTCACTAGCTACTCTGCTTTCAGACTTAAAACTTTCCTTAGACTACCCCAGTTTAACTCATTGCTTTTGAGATTTCTCGGTTTGTATCTGGACCAGAAAATTTCTCCGTAGAATAACTCCTTGGGATCAGAAAAACAAAATCTCCTTCCCTGCCCATTGCCTCCCTCTGGTGCTCCTCCCCCTTTTTCTTTCTTCCATGGCCTTCTGTCCCCTATCAGGCTCCCTCTTCTCCAGCCCTGCATCTCTTTCACCAATCAACTTCCCAGCTTTTTACTTCATTCCTCCCCTCTCGGTTTCACTTATCATCTTATGTTTCTCTCTCCCTTCCCCCCACCTTTTAAATCTACTCATCTTTTTATCTCCAATCCTGCCGAGGGGTCTCAGCCCAAAACGTCGACTGTACTCTTTTCCATAGATACTGCCTGGCCTGCTGAGTTCCTCCAGCATTTTGGGGGTGTTGCTCAGATTCCCAGCATCTGCACCTCAGCACCTCGTTTGTATTGGGATCAGAATAACCCGATCCTGACTCTGGGATCTTTTACATTCACGCGAACAGATAGATGGGTCTTGGTTCAATGCAGGGTTTCCAAACCTGGGACCCATGGACCCCTTGCTTAATGGCACAAAATTCCACAGCACAAAAAAAAGGTCGGGGAGCCCTGGTATAATGTCACATCCATATCAATACTACCAAAGTGCAAGCAGTCTCACTACGATGTATTGAAATAATATGGCCAAAATTGTGTTTGTCTGAAGAAATAAACTTTTTATTCAAGAATTTTCATTGGTGATACAAATAATGTAGTTTGAAGTAATTATTTCAAATAGAAGTTACTGACTTCTAACAGAATAGAACACATTAAGTGCTGGTATCAGAAAATAATTTTATTAACTCCAGATTAGAACCGTGTGAAGCTTTAAAAAAAAATGATCTGGAGGCAAGTTCCTTTAATGATTAAAAAAGCTCAATGAAGGAATCATTAGCCAAGTTCAAAGACTAATTTTTGCTTCCTACGAACAAGTCAGTTAAGTCATTTTCTGTCCTCTGCTTGACAAACCTCATCAGTCACAAACAGAAGTGAGACTTTAAAAAATAAATCTTCAGAACACGATGTTAAGGAGCTGCTCTGGATATTCCAATATGGACTTTTGGTGTGCAGGCTCACAATCCACGCCCATCTATCTGAAAACTCCATTTGTACAAGCTTGCACATGCACAATTCCTTTTTTTTGAGGAGTGCAATTTGACCCACAGAAGAATTGCATCAATTTCCCAATCACTGGGTGTCTTGGGGAATATTGCGGAGCTGTTTTTTAAGTAATTGTGTGACACAAATAGTTAAATAGTCCCCATCAAGATATATTTGAACTATCTTAGGTTATCTTGTACAGGTGTTTGGGCCACGCCTTCACGTGAGACATCACAATAAGGCAGCTCAAGACTAAGCAATTTGTGAATGAGGTAGGTAGTCAATTTAGGTTCAAAAGCAAATCATAGGCTTTACTGCACAAATATTTTTTGAACTGAATGCACCAGTATGGCTTCTTGCTCTTCACTCACACACAAATCATATTCAATAAAACATACATCATACCTGAAGGTGGCTGACAATACAGAAGGGCTCGGGTTTATGTAAACCACAAGTGGAGGTAGCAGAGAGCTTATCAGCTCGCCCAATCAGCAGATCCCCTGTGGCTGGATAACAACTTCCTTCAGCACAGCCATAACTGTATACTGGCTCCTGAGAGAGCACACAATGCCAAAGGGTGACTGGAAGACAAAGCAGAGATGATCGTAAACAGTGGCTTCAAAGAAACAGAACAGTCTACCTATTCTGCTTGGGGCAACTTTCCCAAGGTGTCACACAAGACCCACGCCCTCCTTCCCAAACACCAAAGCCTAGTAATTTCCCCCTCGGTATTGATGCAGCAACAAAGAGGGCAAGACAGCAGCTGTATTTCATTAGGAGCTTGAGGAGATTTGGTATGTCATCAAAAAACACTCGCAAATTTCTACAGATGTACTGTGGAGAGCATTCTGACTGCCTCACTGTCTCTGACTTCTCATTTTGCACAAGATTTTGCTATTACTCAAGATATACAAGAATCTGAAGACAGGTTATAGGTTAGGAATCAGACCACCTGAAGTTTACAAAATGGGAATCATGAATTACTTCATTCAGTTACCAAACTTCCTGATGGCTTCGGTCATGCCACTCTCACTGAAATTGGTTGTGTGCACACCTGCATTCTTTCAAGCTTTGAAATGTTGATATCATTACCAATTGTATTAGTTGTGATGGAGGTAATGGAAGTTAATTAGGATTCGTGCTGATTTTTGTCTGCAGACCAAGAGGCCCATTCTGCATAAAGCAATCTTTCACTCAGCTGAGAATCAGATTACCAAACTGCTTCACGGTGCAGAAGGACAAGCTTGAACTGAGATGGACATTTCAGACAAATTAAAATACAGGCAGGAACATTTTAAACAGAGCTAATAAATCTCAAAAAAATCAAACAGTTTATCTTAAGAACAAGCTCGGATTTCCCAAAAAAGAACTGACTGACAGATCACTTAAAATTTACACCTTTTAATTTAGTGAGTGCCTTTTAGTGAATTAATCCTACAAATAGTGGCGTAAATACTTTTGAGGTTGTAGATACACGTGAAGTAGGTTGAGAATTACTGGCAGATTGGGAGCTCCTTTGAAGAACGGCATTCAACAGCTGGTCCTATTGGAATCACACTACTGTCTGTATCTGACCAGCGCTGTGTATCAGAACTGTGAGCCAACTCCTCACGAACAAGTTTGCGAAACGAGGTCAAGGGTTCTACCGGTAATTTGGGGAATTAGTAACGGATCTGCTACAAAGCATCAGTTGCAGAAGAAGAAGAAAAAAAACTTTTCACTTCACTTTTAACTGTGCGAGCGTTATCCCACATATGAAACAGTTACAAATTTGTTCCCATTTATTTAAACTTTTGGAACTGGGTACAGAGTAGATAAAAGTTGCAGCATGCAGTTATAATTATTATTTAGATTTCAAACACGTCCCTTGAAAGCACTCCTAATTTGTTTGGGAAGAGAAAATATCTTTAATTTCCCCCTCCCCCCAAAAAAACTTACCCCAAATACTTAAACTTCCGAAGAGCAACATTGCCGTACAAATGGTAAGAGTCGCAGGACGGGTTGAAGCCTCTCACTTGTCCCTCAGCCGGCGCCGCTCCCACTCCCACTCCCGCAGCGAACAGACCCCGCACGCATGCGTCCGCCCACTCCTCCCTCCACCCGCTTCTTCCCGCCTCGCTCGGTTACGTTCTGGTGCAAAGGGTCCGCTGGCCGTGGGACATGTTCGATACTGATGTATAATGTTTGGCTTCAAAACAAAAGCCCCGTCTCTAGAGGCACTGTTGTATGTAGACGTAATTGGCAGAAGAGAGAAGCGAGAGAAAACCACAAAGACATGAAAGGGTGAGGAAAAAAAGACTAGCGAGCAACACAAAAGTAGTAAAGGATCGGGATGTGATTAATTACAGATGAGAGAGGGACCCCAAATCCCTATGGGCCTCCAGTTGTGATATCCATTGATTTCAGAGATTCCATCTCAGTTACATTATTGAATGTTGAATGTTTATTCATGTTTTTGTGATTTATCACGCTTTCTCAACGTTGTGATATATAATGTTACTTAACCTGCATTCTGTCGCTGAACACTTTGAAACTCTAGAGTCTAAAGTGTTTATTTAAATAATGAACAGTGTTAGCCTGACATCCGATTTCTGGAACATCACTTACATTATTTTGAAAGAGAAGTGAGGGACTTAAACCTCTCCTGCGAGTGAGCTGCGCTGTTTGCCACGTTATTATCTGACCTTTCTTCTAAGTTGCTGAGATAGTAATCACGCGGCAACATTGCTATTTGGGAATTCGAATAAGTTTTGCAAATTCATCTTACCATTCATTTGGCACTTACTTCCACACTCCATGTATCTCTGATCCTGGTCGAGAATCAACTTGATTCACCAGAGTTTTGTTATTCTGCCTCACCATCTTGTTTTCAGGAGACTGGGTTTGTTTAATATAATTTTACAAAGTGTTTCGGGACATTTATGCTACATATAAAGGAAGAAGTTGTTGAAAACGGTTTAAAAATCTATTTAACATCATCCTTGGTCATTGTTTTTAATGAATAACCATACATCATCTGGGACCCCCCCCCCCCAGACCTCCCACCACTATCTCAGACATGGTCTCTTTTAGTTGCTGCCAACAGGAAGAAGGAGCAGCAGCTTAGGACTTAAGGAACAGTTAGTACCCCTCTTGCTCCATTGAAATGTTCCCACAACCTATGGACTCACTTTCAAGGACTCTTCATCTCATGTTCTTGATATTTATTGTTTATTTATTTATTATTATTATTTCTTTGATTTTGTATGTGCAGTTTGTTGTCTTTTGACACTAGTTGAACACCCAAGTTGGTGCTGTCTTTCGTTGATTCTATTATGGATTTATTGAGTATGCCTGCAAGAAATGAATCATAGGGTTGTATATGGTGATGTATCTGTATTTTTATAACAAAATTACTTTGAATTCACTAATTGATCAAGCATGACCATATACATTCCTATTGATTATTTTTCATCTGTAGATTCCTGATGTCTTTCAGTTATGTTGGTGAGGTTTCCATTCTGTTAGCTATATTCAAAAAGGTTCAAAAATTAATTTATTATCAAAGTATACCACTCTGAAATTCTTCTCCAGATATCCATGAAACCAAGACAGAACAGAACGGTCATCAACCCCCAAATCCCCTGTTCGCTGCATGAAAAAACAAACAAAATGGAACAGGAACATTGACCCCCAAATTCTGCCCGCACAAAAAAACGGGAAGGATCGGGCAACAAACGCAGAGTATAAAAAACTATAAGACTGAGAAAGAGTCCATAGTCCAAGAGGATATCCATATCCAAAATGCGGAAAACCTTGGTAACATCCTCCAGGCACAACGACAGGCCACACAGTCTCTGCTCTCTGGCAGCGGAGTGATCCACCAGTGATCAAAAGGCAGGCTCACCTTCTACATTAGCTTTGATGTTTCGATTCCCCTCGTTGTTTTAATCAGCCAAAAATGGAAGCTTTAATCGGCAAAATGGAGTCAGACGTCAGCTCACACGCTGTCCCCCAGCCTCCTCGCCACAAGGCTCACGCTGCTGCCTCGGCCTCCTGGAAACCTCTCTGAGACAGCAAAGTGCTGGATCGCCAAACTGCAAGTCACAGGTTCCAACAGTTCCAGAAATACATTCAAGATGAAAAGCAGACATAAAAGATTTTAAAAAAAAGAAATAAATAATTTCATGGTCTATCCAGAAGATGTCAAACATGGGAGCACTGTACACAGGCACCATCTTGACTGGAAGCTAAATGGTCATAAAGCTCCCTGGATTTGTTCTCCTTTTTTGAATTCGGGAATATTGTTTCCTGCTTCCTATTCTTCTGGCACTATTCCCTTTTCCAAATATTTTTTATATGTTGTCATCACAATGTAGGCAAAAGCAAAAGCTCAACATTGCTCTGCGTATGGATTTGTTTTTGAACAACCAGGGCTCTGCATTCTAACACTCATTTCATGCTGAAGTAGAGAATGTCGGCAGGTAAAAGAGCTGGAGTACGTCAATCACAACTGAATTTTAGAACTCATCAAATATATTGACAGTTTTTAACATGGAAAACATATAAATCTATTCATTCCTGGATTGTGAGAAAGCATCTGGTCTTACACAGCAGAAAGCTGTGTTCTGTAAGCTTCCATGGGAACACCAATCTCCCACACCCACGCCCTCTCACAAGCTGGCTGGTGCTGTAGTGGACTTTGAGGCAAAATAGTCCTGGTTTCGAATCTGGCCGGCTGCTTTTATGCTTTCCATTTATGCTCTGTTTAACATCGAGCTCGTTTTTTAAAAAAAACAGACAAAATGCTAAAGAAATGGCGAGGAGTAACAACCACCATTGTCTTAGTTAGAGATTAGAAATAGGCAGCATCATCTGACAATTCAACTACTATACATCCATAATCCAAAAAATGAATTAAAAAGAAAAGTTCTCTGAACTTGGATTACACTGGGAAGGCACTATTGCTAGGTCACTCCACAGCCAAGACCATACTTACCATTGTAGAAGTCTTCTGGTGTTGGTACAGTAAGTAATAAGAGTTCCTCCTGCATGGCAAAGGGGAACTTCTCGGGGTCAGTATGACAAATGTCATTACATTGGTAAGATCAAAAAGATGACATTTGATTTAGGGACTTTCTTACTAATTAATAGGAATCAAAGATACAAATACCAAAATTCACAGCTGATAATATAGAAGGAAAGATCAGGATAGAATTATCCCAGATACACTCAGTGGCTATTTAGTTAGGTACAGGAAGTACCTAGTAACATGGCCCAAGTGTATTTCTTGGTCTTCCTATTAGGAAGCAGTCTTAGTTCGTGGTCTTCTGCTCCTGAAGCCCATCCACTTCAAGGATGTTGTGCATTAGGAGATGGTCTTCTGCACACCACTGTTGTAAAGAGTGGTTATGTGAGATACTGTCAGTTTCCTGTCAGCTTGAGCCAGACTGACCATTCTCCTCTGACCTCTCATTAACAAGGCATTTTCACCAACAGAACTGCCACTCAATGGATGTTTTCTTTCTGAATTTTTTTTTAAACACCATTCTCTGTAAACTCCAGACACTGTTGTGCATGACAATCCCAGAAGATCAGCAGTTTCTGAGATAATCAAACACCCCATCTGGCATCAGCAATCATTCAATGTCAAAGAAATGTATACAATATACATCCTGAAATGCTTTTTCTTTGCAACCATCCCTGAAAACGGAGGAGTGCCCCAAAGAATGAATGAGAGTTAAATGTTCGAACCCCAAAGTGCCCCCCAACTCCCCTCCATCCTGTGTGTAAGTGGCAGCAAGCAATGTTTCCCCTTCCCCCACTGGCAAAAAAAGCATCGGCACCCTCCACTGAGCACTCAAGCAAACAACAAAAGCAACAGCAAAGACACAGACTTGCAGTACTCCAAAGACTATGTGTTTGCCCAGTATTTGACATACTACAGGTTCTCTCTCTCCCTAATAAGAGGAGAAGGAGATGTCTCCGTTTCACAGCAAGAGGAGAGACATAACAAACAACTGGTTGGTTTATGATGTTAAAAGTCCATTGCATCACTATTTCCGAGCTCTATGCCCAATGATCTCAGGTCTCTGGGCACTCAGCTAAAGATCTTCCAGCTCCTACGACGCACTGGTCTGGGACACTAACCTTCAATCCACCTACCTCCAGAGACCCGAGATCCTAGGCCTCCAAAGGCAAGCGGAACTCTTAAGCCGCACCCTTGGCAGGTCAGATAGCGGTCAGTCATGGCACCTCGAGAGCGGGTCCCATTCTGCAAATATCTGGAGTCAACGTGTAACTCCAGGTCAGGGTCTTCAAAAGAACCCTGAAAGGGGAAAATAGAGATATTAAAGATGGAAATAAAACTGATTCCGAAGATGTAAGAAATGGAGTCACCGTTTAGCGATATCTTGACTAAGCTCTGCCCTCCGCCTTTCACGGTCAAAGTCAATTAGATCACGTTTCTTCCCCGTACTGATGTTTGGTCTGAACAACAACTGGCTGGTGTGTTCAACCTCACTTTGGCAGTCTGAGGTATCCACCTGCTTCAAGCAGGTTTTACTTATACTGGTGCCTAAGAAGAATGCTGCAACCTGCCTTGATGACTACTATCTCGAAGCATCTAAATCCACAGTGTTGAAGTGTTTTAAGAGGCCAGTGATTAAACATATCAGCTCTTGCCTGAGAAATGACTTGGATCTGCTCCAATTTGCCTGCCAGAGTAAGAAGTCCACAGCAGATTCTGTCTCATTGGCTCTTCACTCAGCTCTGGAGTATCTGGACAACAAAGGAGCATCCATCAGGATGCTCTTTATTGACTACAGCTTGGCATTCAATAACATCATCCCCTCAGAACTATTCAATAAGCTCCACCAAGACCTTTGCTTCAATACCTCCTTGTGTAATTGGATCCTCGATTTCGCAACTTGCACACCCTAGTCAGTTTGGATTGCCAACAACATCTCCTCCATAATCTCCATCAGCACAGATGCACCACAAGGCTTTGTGCTTCGCCCCTGCTCTACTCGCTTTATACTTATAACTGTGTGGCGATGCCATGTAAAAGTTCTCTGATGACACTATTCATAGGCTGAATTAAAGGTGGTGATGAATCAGCAGATAGGAGGGAGATTGAAAATCTGGCTGAGTGGTGCCATAGCATCAACCTCTTACTCAATGTCAGCAAGACCAGGGAACTGATGTTAGCTTAAGGAGGAGGAAACCAGAAATTCATGAGCCGGTCCGCATAGGAGAATCAGGGGTGGAGAGATTCAGCAACTTTAAAGTCCTTGGTGTTATCATTTTGGAGGACCTGTCCTGGGCCCAGCATATAAGTGTAATTATGAAGAAAATATGGCAGCGCCTCTACTTCGGAGTTTGTGAAGATTCGGCATGATATTTAAAACCTTGACAAACTTCTATAGATGCGTAGTGGAGAGTATATTGACTGACTGCATCACAGCCTGGTATGGAATGCCCTTGAATGCAAAATCCAAAAAAAGTAGTGGATACAGCCCAGTCCATCACAGGTAAAGTCCTCCCCACCATTGAGCATGTATATGCAACGTTGTTGCAGGAAAGTAGCATCCATCGTCGGAGTCCCCGACCACCAAGGTTATGCCCTCTTCTCACTGCTGCCATCAGTAAGAAGGTACAGGAGTCTCATGACTCTCACAACCAGGTTCAAGAATAGTTATTACCCCTCAACCATCAAGCCCTTGAACCAAAGGGGATAACTTCACTGGACTTCACTTGCTCCTTTATTGAAATGTTCCCACAACCTTTAAACTCACTTTCAAGGATTTTTCATCACATGTTTTTGACATTTTTTGCTAATTTATCATTATTATTATTATTATTATTATTTCTTTCTTTTTATATTTACTCACTGGTTGAACATCCAAGTTGATCCGTCTTTCATTGATTCCATTATGGTTATTATTCTATTGTGGATCGTTTGAGTATGCCCTCGAGATGAATCTCAAGGTTTTATATGGTGGCACGTGTACTTTGATAATAAATTTACTTTGAGCTTTGATTATATCTGCATGCTTTTATGCATTGAATTGTTGCCACATGATTGTGTGTTTTGATATTTGCATTAACAACCAGCTGGACAGTTGTACCTATTGAAATGACTATTGAGTGTATAAATGCAAAATCCTGGAAATCCAAAATGAATCAAAAGTGCTAAAGCTAAAGCAACAGGTCAGGCAGCATCTGTGAAGAGGTCAAATCTTATGTCAGAACTTCCCCAAACATCAGACAATTGAAAATCACTTGACTGGGGTTTAGTAATCCCGGAATTATGAATTGATTATATATCCAGCTCCACCTATAAAGATGAATTGTATGTAACTTTGGTCTTAAAATGTACAATAAACTATGAGAATGATGATTCAAATTTGTTTCCATAACATTTAGTGAAATATTGTTAAATTATTGGATTAGCATCAAGGATCTCAGATTATTAGGCTACTAATATGTGAACTAGAGAATTTCAAATCAATTTAATTTTGTGGGGAAAAAAGCTAGTGTTGGTAATAGTGAGAACCAGATCAGCATAAAATTCCAATTGTCTTGAGGAAGGAAATATGCCATTTTTACCAGTTAGATCTGTTTCTGACTTTCAGACATACCAATGTGGTTAATGTGTAGCTGTCCTCATAAATGATTTAGCAAGCTAATCAGGGCTGGTTGCAGTCCGTGAACAGAACATGTGGTAGCTTTGCAAAAGATGTTGATTTACTGTGAGCAAGGTTTTAAAAACATATATCCTTCAAAGCTGCAGAAAATCAATTTCATCAGAGGAGATTAAGGGGAGGTTTCCTTATTCTGAACAAAGACATGAAACACTGTTTAGAACATGAAACATAGAACAGTTTATCACAGTACAAGATCTCCAAGATCATTTTAACGCTTCCTTCCCACATAGCTCTCCATTTTTCTTTCATCCATGTGTCTATCAAAGAGACTCTAATATATTTGCCTCTACCATTACACCTGGCAGTGCATTCCACACACTTACCACTCTGTTAAAAAAAAAACTTACCTCTAACATTCCCCCATACTTACTTCCAATCACCTTAACATTATCCCCCCTCTTATTAGCCATTTCTGCTCTGTGTCAAAATCTCTGGCTGGTCCATTTGATCTATGCCTCTTTTAAGTCATCTCTTATCAAACTTTGCTCCAAAGAGAAAAATTCTAGCTCGCAGAAACTTTTCTCATAACACCTTCTTCCTAAAGCAGGTTGAATCCTGGTAAATTTCCTCTGCACCCTCTCTAAAACTTCCACATCCTATAATGCGGCATCAGAACTGAACACAATACTCCAAGTGCCACCCTAATCAGAGTTTTATAGAGCTACAGCATTTACCTCGTGGCTCTTGAATTCAGTCCCCCAAATAATGAAGGCCAACAGACCATATGCTATCTTAATCACTCTGTCAACTTTTGTAGCAGCATTGAGGAACGTGGATCCTAAGATCCTTATTTTCCTCGGCACTGTTAAGAATTTTGCTAATAATCCTGTACTCTGCCTTCCAGTTCAGTCTTCCATAGTGTATCACTTCATACTTTCCAGATTGAACTACATCTGCACTTCTCAGTTCAACTCTGCATCCTATCAATGTCCCACTGTAGCCTAAAACAACTTTCCACACTATTATCAACACCACCAACCCTCATGTATTCTGCAAGCTTATTAAAATACCCTTCTACTTCCTCATCTGACATAAAAATCACCAAAGCAGGGGTCTCAGAACAAATCCCTGCAGACTACCACTAATCACCGACCTCCAGGCAGAATATGTGCACAAACCAATTCTGAATCCACGCTGCCAGGTTTTCCTGGGTCCCATGCTTCCTAGATTTCCGAATAAGCCTTCCATGGGGGAATCTTATCAAATACCTTGCTAAAACATACCATGCTATCTTCATCAATTTGTTTTGTCACTTCGT
Source organism: Hypanus sabinus (assembly GCF_030144855.1). Classification (NCBI taxonomy): domain Eukaryota; kingdom Metazoa; phylum Chordata; class Chondrichthyes; order Myliobatiformes; family Dasyatidae; genus Hypanus; species Hypanus sabinus. The sequence goes on from NC_082718.1 coordinate 43,819,515, forward strand.
TGAAGAATTCAATCAGGCTCATTAGGCATAACATGTCCCTCACAAAGCCATGCTGACTGTCCCTAATCAGACCATGCTTCTCTAAATGCTCATAAGTCCTGCTTCTAAAAATCCTTTCCAGTAGTAGTTTGCTTATCACTGATGTTAGACTCACTGATCTATAATTTCCAGCGTTATCCCTATTCCTTTTCTTGAAAAAGTGAATACCATTTGCCACTCTCCAATCTTTTGCTGCTACTCCTGTGACCAAAGACCTCAGCAATCTCTTCCTGTAGCAACTTGGGGTATATCCTGTCCAGCCCCGAGGACCCATCTAACCTAATGTTCTTCAGAAGTTCCAGCTCATCCTCTTTCTTATCATTGACATGTTCCAGCATATTAACCTGTTCTAAGCTGACCTCACATCTGTCAAGGTTCCTCTTACCATCAAATACTGAAGCAAAGTATTCATTAAAGACCTCCCCTACCTCCTTCAACCCTAAGCATTTATTTCCTCTTTTATCTCTGATTGTCCCTCCCCACACTCTAGTTATCCCCTTGTTCTTTACGCCTTGGGGTTTTCCTTAATTCTACTTGCCAAGGCTTTAACACATCTTCTTCTAACTCTCCTAAGAATCTTCCTAAGCTCATTCACAGCTATCTTATAGCTCTCTGGAACCCTGTGTGATCCTTGCTTCCTAAAGCGTAAGTGTGCTTCATTTTTCCTCTTGACTAGATGTTCCACATATGGTCCCTCCACCCCACCATCCTTTTCCAGCTTCAATGGGACAAACCTATCCAGGACTCCATGCAAATGCTCCCTAAACAACCTCCACATTTTAGTTTGTACATTTCCCTGAGTTCATCTGTTCCCAATTCATGCTTCCCAAATTCCTGCCTAATAGCATCATAACTTACCTTCTTCCAATTAAATAACAGATTCTGGTTAAATAGGACATATTGGCATCAGTGTGTTTTGGCCCAATTAGCCGAAGTTTCATGGAAATAGTTAAAAAGGTATGAAAAAGTCAAAGTATTGTTTATCTGAGTAACAAATTATATATTTAAATGAAATACAGAACAATTTAGAACACTGGTAATACTACTACAGCACTATAAAACCTTGTATTAGTTTCTAACAGCTATTGACAGAGGAATTCATCCAGTGTACTTCATCCATTTTCTTTTGAGTATAAATGAACAAAATCAGCACAGACACCTAGTGTAGAATATGGACTCTCTTCATTGTCTTCCTGCTTGAAGTAGTGTCGTAATCCAAAAATAAATTTACTGACATCCTGTGTAGTCACCAGCTCAAGTTCGGATGCGTCTTCTTCACCTCTTTCCTTGTCTTCGTATTTCCTGCTTTGGTCTGAAATTTTTTTAAAATGATCAAAAATCACTGCTTTTTGAATCAACATCTGTTGGCCTACGTGGATAACATAACACAAACACAGGCAACTGATGCTGTTTATAACCTGTTTGCTCTACGCTGCGTGTCGAACAGTCATACAAGTGCATGTGATTGATGCTAGTTAGAAACTGTTAGGCAACAGGCTCCTATTCCAATTAAGCGGCGTAGTGTCCCAAAAAAACCAAAGCAGATCCCAGCTATTTACTCGACCAAGTTTTGTTCTGTAAGGTTTGTCCCAAATAAAGTGGCTCCCCTGATTAACTGGTGGCCCAATTAACAGGAATCCTCTTTCCCATACTATATTCTTCTATCCCTCTCCAATGCTATGCTAAAGATCAGGGAGCTGCAGTCACTGTCACTGAAATGCTCACCCATCAAGAGATCTATTATCTGGCCAGGTTCATTGCCTAGTACTATAGTACTCTCCTCTAGTGACTCTGTCCCCACATTTTGTGTCAGGAATCCTTCCTAGACACACCGAACAACATCAAGTCTCTATAATGGCCACAAAGTCGTAGTTCCATGCTCTGAATTTATCGCCCTTGGTTCTGATATTTCTCACATTAAAGTAGACATTTCAACCCATCCAACTGACTGCATTTATGCCCTATTCTTTGCCTGTCGTCCTTCACAGTCTCTCTACTTCTTGCATCTACCTTTACACCAACTGCTTTGACCTATCACCCTGGTCCCCATCTCTCTCCTAGCCTAGTTTAAACTCTCTTCAACAGTTCTAGCAAACCTGCTTGCAAGGACACAGATACAGGGCATGACTGCGCAGGTGCGTGGAGGTCAGCCAGTGAGAACGGCGGGAAGAGTTTAAAAAGGACAGTTTTACACAGTGGGCATCAGAGGAGCGGGTGCCAGAGTAGGGGGAAACAGAGTAGGAAAGCTTAGGCGATAAGGAGTTGAGGCAAAGTAGGTTATCTGTGTGGAATACAGACAGACAGTGTGTGTGTGAGGCCAGTTTTCTGTGCTCAGTATCAGATGTGGGACTTCCTGGAGACTCCCAGCCTCCTGGAAGGCCACATGTGCATCTAGCTGCAGCTTCTTAGGGACTGAGTTACGGAACTGGAGATGCAGCTCAATGATCTTCGCTTGGTCAGGGAGAGTGAGGAGGTGATAGAGAGGAGTTATAGGCAGGTAGTCACTCTGGGGCCTGGGGAGACAGATAAGTGGTTAATAGTTAGGAGAGGGAAGGGCAGGAAGCAGGTGCTAGAGAGTACCCCAGTGGCGGTGCCCCTTAACAATAAGTACTCCTGCTTGTGTATTGTTGGGGAGACAGCCTACCTGGGGGAAGCAACAGTGTTCGCGCCTCTGTCACAGAGTCTGGCCCTGTGGCTCAGAAGGGTAGGGAAAGGAAGAGGATGGCAGCAGTCATAGGGGACTCTATAGTTATGGGGTCAGACAGGTGATTATGTGAGCGTGGGAAAGAAACGCAGATGGTAGTTTGCCTCCCAGATGCCAGGGTCTGGGATATTTTTGATCGCATCCACGACATCTTGAAGTGGGAAAGAGAACAGCCAGAAGTCATGGTACATATTGGTACCAACAACATAGGTAAGAAAAGGGAGGAGGTCCCTTTTAGGAAGTTAGGAAGGAAATTGAGAAGCAGGACCTCTAAAGTAGTAATCTCAGGATTACTACCTGTGCCACAGGACACTTGAGTATAGGAATAAAATGAGGTGGAGGATAAAAGTGTGACTGAGGGATTCGAGCAGGGGGCAGGGATTCAGATTTCTGGATCATTGAGACCTCTTCTGGGGCAGGTGTGACCTGTACAAAAAGGACAGGTTGCACTTGAATCTGAGGGGGACCAATATCCTGGCAGGGAAGTTTGCATAGGCTATTGGAGAGAGTTTAAACTAGAATTGCTGGGGGTGGGAACTAAACTGAAATGACAGAGGAAAAGGTGGTTGGCTCACAAATAGAGAAAGTTTGGAGGAAGTGCGAAAGGGAGGATAGGCAGTTGATAGAGAAGGGACGCACTCAGACCAATGGTATGAGATGTGTCTATTTTAATGCGAGGAATATTATGAATAAAGCGAATGAGCTTGGAGTGTGGATCAGTACTCGGGGCTATGATGTCATGGTCATTACAGAGACATGGATGGTGCAGGGACAGGAACGGTTACTTTGAGTGCCAGGCTTTAGATATTTCAGAAAGGACAGGGAGGGAGACAAAAGAGGTGGGGGCATGGCACTGTTGATCAGAGATGGTGTCATGGCTGCAGAAAAGGAAGTTGTGAAGGGGTTGTCTACGGAGTCTCTGTGGATGGAAATTAGGAATAGGAAGGGGTCAAGAACTCTACCGTGTGTTTTTTATAGACTACCCAACAGTAACAGGGACATCAAGGAGCAGATAGAGAGACAGATTCTGGAAAGGAATAATAATAACAGGGTTGTTGTGGTGGGAGATTTTAATTTCTCAAATATTGATTAGCATTTCCCTAGAGTGAGGAGTTTAGAAGGGGTGAAGTTTGTTAGCTGTGTTCAGGAAGGTTTCTTGACAAAATATGCAGATAAGCCTACAAGAGGAGAGGCTGTACTTGATCTGGTATTGGGAAATGAACCTAATCAGGTGTCGGGTCTCTCAGTGGGAGAGAATTTTGGAGATAGTGATCAAAATTCTATTTGCTTTACCATAGCATTGGAGAGGGATAGGAACAGACAAGTTAGGGAAATGTTTAATTGGAGTAAGGGTATCAGGCAGGAACTTAGAAGCATAAATTGGAAACAGATGTTCTCAGGGAAACATACAGAAGAAATGTGGCAAATTTTCAGGGGATATTTGCATGGGGTTCTGCGTAGATACGTTCTAATGAGACGGAAAGGATGACAAAGCTTCCAAAAACTAGGTAATGACAGAGATCTAGAAGATTATAAGGAAGGAGCTTTAGAATGAAATTAGGAGAGCCAGAAGGGGCCGTGAGAAAGCCTTGGCAGACAGGATTAAGGAAAACCCCAAGGCATTCTACAAGTATGTGAACAGCAAGAGGATAGAATGTGAGAGAATACGTCGAATCAAGGGTGACAGTGGAAAAGTGGAACCGGAGGAAATAGCGGAGGTACTTAGTGAATACTTTGCTTCAGCATTCACTATGGAACAGGATCTTGGCAATTGTAGGGATGACTTGCACCGGACTGAAAAGCTGGAGCATGTAGATATTAAAGAAGAGGATGTGCTGGAGCTTTTGGAAAACATCAAATTAGTTAAGTAACCGGGACCGGACAGGATGTACTCCAGGCTACCATGGGAAGTGAGGGAGGAAATTGCTGAGCCTCTGGCGATGATCTTTGCATTATCAATGAGGATGGGAGAGATTTCGGAGGATTGGAGGGTTGCAGATGTTGTTCCCTTATTCAAGAAAGGGAGTAGGGATAGCCCAGGAAATTATAGACCAGTGAGTCTTACTTCAGTGGTTGGTAAGTTGAGGGAGAAGATACTGAGAGGCAGGATTTATGAACATTTGGACAGGCATAATATGATTAGGAATAGTCAGCATGGCTTTGTCATAAGGCAGGTCATGCCCTACGAGCCTGATTGAATTTTTTTGAGAATTTGACTAAACATATTGATGAAGGTAGAGCCATAGATATAGTGTATATGGATTTTAGCAAGGAACTTGATAAGGTACCCCATGCAAGGCTTATTGAGAAATTAAGGAGGCATGGGATCCAAGGGGACATTGTTTTGTGGATCCAGAACTGGCTTGCCCACAGAAGGCAGAGTGGTTGTAGACGGGTCATATTCTACATTGAGGTTGGTCACCAGTGGTGTGCCTCAGGGATCTGTTCTGGAACTCCTACTCTTCGTGATTTTTATAAATGACCTGGATGATGAAGTGGGTGAATGGTTAGTAAATTTGCTGATGACAGAAAGGTTGGGGATGTTGTGGATAATGTGGAGGGCTGTCAGTGGTTGCAACGGGACATTGATAGGATGTAAAACTGGGCTGAGAAGTGGCAGATGGAGTTCGACCCTGATAAGTGTGAAGTGGTTCATTTTGGTAGGTCAAATATGATGGCAGAATATAGTATTAATGTTAAGACTCTTGGCAGTGTGGAGGATCAGAGGGATCTTGGGGTCCGAGTCCATAGGACACTCAAAGCTGCTACATAGGTTGACTCTGTGGTTAAGAAGGCATATGATGCATTGGCCTTCATCAATCGTGGGATTGAGTTAAGAGCTGAGAGGTAATGTTGCAGCTATATAGGGCCCTGGTCAGACCCCACTTGGAGTACTGTGCTCAATTCTGGTCGCCTCACTCCAGGAAGGATGTGGATACTATAGAGAGGGTGCAGAGGAGATTTACAAGGATGTTGCCTGGATTGGGGAGCATGCCTTATGAGAATAGGTTGAGTGAACTCAGCCTTTTCTCCTTGGAGCAACGGATGATGAGAGGTGACCTGATAGAGGTGTTCATGATAATGAGAGACATTGATCATATGGATAGACAGAGGCTTTTTCCCAGGACTGAAGTGGCAAGCATGAGAGGGCATATTTTTAAGGTACTTGGAAGTAGGTACAGAGGAGATGACTGGAGTAAATTTTTTGGTGAGTGTGTGGAATGGGCTGCCAGTGGCAGTGGTAGAGGTGGAAATGATAGGGTCTTTTAAGAGACTCCTGGATAGGTATATGGAGCTTAGAAAAATAGAGGGCTGTGGGTATGTCTACGTAGTTTTAAGGACATGTTTGGCATAGCTTTGTGGGCCGAAGGGCCTGTATTGTGCTGTAAGTTTTCTATGTTTCTAAGGACTTTGATCCCCCTTGAATTCAGGTACAACCTGTCTTTCTTGTGTAGGTCATACCTTCCCCAAAAGTAGTGATCCACATATCTGAAACCCTGCATCAAATCCTTCACGCATTCATCTCCCTTAATCATTCTTATCCATACTGTTGCATAACACAGACAGCAATCCCAGGAGAAATACAGAATTTAAACATGGGCTTTTGGGGATGAGTAAAAGTTTTGATTAATATGATAAAATACATAAGATGGATGAAAAAGTGAGTGGGTAAAATATTGTTGCAGAAAGTGTAATCATGAAACAGACAACAGGTAGGGTATATCATTTGCAAACCTTTAATGTCTTCAACCATGTATTTTGTGTTTTCTTTTAAACTCGATTTTTACTCAGAAACCTAGGTTTCAAGGTGGTTGCAAAGTTGAACTGTTGTCTATGCTGCTACAGGTTAAATATATCAAAATTATTTTGCATGATTTAGGAAGTAGCATCACTACAGACTTCAGCAAAAAAAAAGCCAATGCCTGCTTAAGACAAATTAAATAATTTATCAATAGCTCAACAAACAAATGGAATCAAATAGAGCTGAAGTAACTGCTACTAAAGTAACCTAAAAGAAGTTTAGATATACTGTAATACTAAGTGTTCCCTGCAAAGCATAAATATGGCTGTATGCCACATACCAAGGCACTAACAGCCACTGTTACTAATCAATTCATGGTATGGATTAGACATGCATGCACAATTTGGCCATGTCATCAATTTTGTTTAAATGGGCACTGTAAATGCTAGAGGGCAGTAACACCCATACAGAAACAGTAACCTGTACGTAAAAAATGTGATCTATAAGCCCACTCCCAGTTATCTGAGGCCTTAGTTTCATGTGCACAAAACCTTATGACCTGGAGACATCCAAAATACTTACCTGCATAGTCTATTTATGTGTAGCTGCTGAAATTTTGTAATTCACATAAATTACTCCAATTTAGTCATCCCTGAGGTGATGGCATGAATGATATTTGTCAAAGTTATAAGAAAATCCAAAAGAATGCATTGGGACATGAAATTAATGCATGTGTGGGCCTAGTAGGAATAATGGTCAGCTTAGATGCAGTGGGCCGAAGTGTCTGCTTCTATACTATACAACTGTTTGACTTCATGGCAGATCATCAAGCAAGAAATAGAAGGTACAAGAGCCTCAGAACTTGTAATATCAAATTCAAGAACAGTTACTACCCTCAACCATCAGGATCTTGTAAAAAGGGGATAAATATGCTCACCATCCGCTGAGATGTAACCACAACCAATGATCTCACATAAAAGACTCTTTATCTAATGTTATTTGTTGCTGTATATTTGTATATGCTGTTGCACAGTTTGGTGTCTTCTAAAACCTGGTTGATCTTTCATTGATCTTTGTTACGAACGCTGTAACTGGGTATCTTACCAGCAAAGATAGGAGTATCCGTTGGAGTCTGGTGATACTATTTTTAACGGTATTTATTAGTAAAAATACACAAAAATAATATCAATGCAAATATACAGATAACATACGTCATCAATACTAAACCTAAAAGTGCGGGTATAATAATAATCAATAAGAAATAAGCTCTATCGTTGTCTAGGGGATAGTGAATTGTCCAATGGAAATATAAAGTTCAGTTCGGTTCATACAGGCTGTAGTAGTTGTTGTTCGCGGTGTTGCAATTGTGAGAGAGAGAGGAGAGGGAGAGGGAGAGAGAGAGAGAGAGAGAGAGAGAGAGAGAGAGAGAGAGAAGTAACAGCTATTGACTTGCTGACTTTCCTTTTATGATCTTGATCCGTCGATGCGTTGTTGTTGTGGCCATTCATGTATGACCCCTCCATCCTTTAGCTAGACCGTTCCATGGAGGACTCGTCACCCAGGCAAGGGTGGACACACACACAATCCCCCACCGGTCTCTTAGTGTCTCTCCTGGTGCGTCTGAGGGGTGTTCCCCAGACCCTACTTTTATCCCCACTCATGGGGGTCTCAGGTGTCAATCAGGTTGGGATGATGCAACCCATCAACCAGACCACTCTTTTTGCCCCCTGAGGGGTTTCAATGAATAGAACAGTACTCAATACACAATTCTTCTCCAAGAGACAATAGCAGTAATCAGTGGTTCCATTCCGCTTTTGTTAGGAGGAGACATTCCACTTTTGTGTATCCCTGCGTTGTCTCTCTCTCATTACTGACATGAGCTGTTTATCTCTCTCATTTCCTGGGTATCAGACCCGAAATAATAGCGATTTTGCGATTCTCAAAAGGTGTGGGGGGGGCGACTTTGTACCCTTCTGCCCCTCAGAGTTGCTCCTCATTCGTAACATCTTGTTATAGTTACTGTTCTATTTTTGCTGAGTATACCCACAAGAGAATGAACCTCAGGGTTGTATATGGTCACATATATGTACTGTAATAATAAAATTTACTTTGAATTTTGAAATATAACTCCAGAAATTTGATTGCACCATATCTAAAAGCTACAATATCCAGTTTCAATTTTACCTGGCGCAGATTGTGCTGGAGATCATTTTCAGAAACAAATTTGACTGTGCACTTCTTTGTGCAGTCATGTTAGCAAGTCTGATGTTTTCCAGTCTAGGTAGAGAGAGTTAAGTGCACCAATTTCCTGGGACTTCACATCACGGATGACCTCACCCGGTCCCTCAATATTACCTCCCTGAATAAGAGGGCACAGCAGCAGCTCCAGTTCCTAAGGAGGAGATTGAGACTAAGTGAGGCTTTCCCCCCCCCCCCCCCCATCTGAACTGCATTTTACAGAAGCACCATTGAGAATGTCCTGAGAAGCTGAATCACCGTCTGGTATGGGAGCAGCAGAGCTTGAGACTGGAAGTCCCAAAAAAGTACTGTGAGAACAATCGAGAGGATTGTAGGGGGTCTCCCTAGCATCCATCGGGGACATATATCAGGAGAGCTGCATGTACAGGTCCTTAGTATTGTCAAGGATCCCACCCATCCATCCAGCATCCTCTTTGACTTTCTACCATCAGACAGGTGACTCAGAGGCATAGAGACAAGAAAACTCAAGTTTGGAAATAGTTTCTTCCTTCAGTCCATTGGGGTTCTGAATTCCTGCTACATTGTATTCAAGGTGTCATTGGTTAATTTATTTTGTACCCTACAATGTTAATTTATGCACTTTATTTATGCGTAATTTATTTGGAGATTTTATTCTTAGGGTGAGTCGGATTCCTTGAGCCAAGAAGCAAAGGTATGCCTGTAAACAAAGATCTACTTCCACAGTGTCCCTGTGTGGACCTCTCCCATGAACAAGATATTCTATTCCTAATTCATTTTCTCCAAGGTTGTTATTGCTGAGGCATGTGACATTCTGCAGGGAGGACTCTTCAGACATACTTTCATACCTAGACTGCTTTCTCTTTGAAGATCATGTCCAGATTGACTGTAATTGCAATCATTCTTCCATGACAGCATTGAGGGAATGGCTGGTCTTTGATATCTAATGATACCTTGTGTTTTCATCTGTAGGCTTATGCTTGGCGACTCTTTCGTTTCCTCTTTCTCACCTCATCTCTTAAGTAAGGATATTTCAGAAAGGCTCAGTGGGAAGCCCACGATTAGATCTCTGGAAAAAAAGGAAAAAAAGGAAGCTCAGTCATTGAGTGAAAACCATTTGCAGTCTCTAAGAATAAAAAATGGGAAAAATATGTATCATTATATATTTCCCTGTGTTAACTTGCTGAAGATTAAAATCCTGAAGATAAATTGCAAGGCCCTTTCCATGTGTGTGGATAGGCCAGATCAAGTCCCACACAGAAAATGACTGAATATACTTTTGTCTGTTGAAAAAGCTATTGCGCACCATTTGAAAACCATTAAAATAACGTAAAATATAGTTGTTAAAACTTTAGAACTTGTTTTAAATTACTATAAGCACTAAACTGTGCTTAACTGATTAAAAACAATGTTATTCATGCTGTGACTGCTCTAAATAATATATTGTACTGTTCCTGTACCGGCTGTAACTTAGTGTAGGTTCAACAGGTCTGATGAGGTAGAGCAGCAAACTTGTGTTCAACTGCTGCTGTATCTTACCAGGTACATCAAAGTGCTACTGGCAAATTACTGATGAAATATCTCCAGCATATTAGGGACTCTGGTGTTCAAGTAGGGGAGGTGGGGTGGGAGGAAGGTGGAATAGAGATGCAGGCAGTCTGGGGAAAATATTTACAAGATATTTCCAACTTAGTTAGATCCTTGCCTTTCAACCAACATAAATTGGACTGCTGAATTAAACGGTGGAATTTCTGTGTTAGCCTTTGTCCCCAGGATCAAACTTTTTCATACATCGACCATTTTGAAGGCCAACAGTCAGCTTTACTAAAGCAACTCAGATGAATCTGCTTTAATGTCACATGATCCTCTCCCATCTGAGGGAATTGGAGCTCTTGTACATCAACAAGTTTTATTATCAGGGACATAACTAAGACTTGTATTGCAGGTAATGGTGAGATTTCACACTGGTGCCTATATACCTTATGGTTAATTGGATGTGTATCCTGGGTGTCCACTGAAAGAAAAATAATTGCCAAGTTTCTCCTTAACTGCCTCTTTCCAGGGGTCAAAGAAATATTGCTCAACTTGCATCACTGCCTTCAATGTGCCAACACTGCCACTGACTTAAGAAACCTTAACCAATGAGACCAAAGAGACCAAAACCATTTGGGATGGTTTTGAAAAACTCATCCTTGAATTGGAAGTACACAGACGCTGTGTGTAAATGACAGAAGAAGTGTAGCACATTACAAACTACCACTTGCATGCCTTGTGAGAACCCAGATAAATGGAGCTATTTTTAATATCAAGGGACTACCCAAAAGAGTGAGGAATTAAACAAACTAGTATGTTCTTAATGAAAATTTCCCTTTGTACGTGAAAGCTACAGAGAAGATAGTTGCATAATGAAGTAACACACAGAAAATGTTGGAGGAATCAGAATCAGAATCATTTTTAATATCATGGACATATGTCGTGAAATTTGTTAACTTTGCCGCAGCATTACATGATAAATATAGAAAAAGATAATTATATATATGTATGTTAAAATAAGTAGGGTAAAAACAGAAATAAATAACAAAGAAATAATGAGGTAGTGTTCATGGGCTCAGTGTCCATTTAGAATTTGGATGGCTGAGGTGAAGAAGCTGTTCCTGAATCACTGTGCGTGTGCCTTCAGGCTTCTGTACCTCCTTCCTGATGGTAACAGTGAGAAGAGGGCTTGTCCTGGGTGGAACTGAGCAGGCCAGGCAACATGTTTGGAAATGAATAGATAGTCAACGTTTCAAGCCAAGATCCATCTTCAGGAATGAGAAAGAAAGGGAAGATGCCAGAATAAACAGGTAGGTAGAATGGAAGGAGGCTAACTGGAAGGTGATAGGTGAATCCAGGTGGGTGTGAAAGGTCAAGGGCTGGAGAAGAAGGAATCTGATAGGAGAAAAGAGTGGACCATAGGAGAAAGGGAAAGGGGAGGAGTCCCAGGGGGATGTAATCGGCAGATGAGAAGAGGTAAGAGTAGGGAATTGAGGAAATGTTATTTTATCAGCACATGGTAAAATATAAATCAGTACAAGTTACAGGGTTGACAAAAAATTAGAAGAACAAAAGCAGATCACAAGAAGAAGACAAAGGGCCAAACAGCATTTGTGAAGGCAGAAATTCTAAGCTGACATTTTAGGTCAAGACTCTGCATCAGTACTGAGGAGGAAGAGGGAAGATTGACAGTATGTAGGAGGTGCAACATACAGTATATTATATCAACATGAGGGGGTGGGATGTAGGCTGGTAAGTGCTGTAATTATCTTTTTGAGCTTTCATGTGAGATAGAAAATAAATCGTTAAATCAGGGAGTTATTGCTGGTCCCAAGATTTTGTTTAGGCTGCAGGTTGAGAAGACTAAGCTATGACTCAGTTACAAGAAAATTTTTAAATTGAACTTTGATTTGTTACTGTGCCTTTTATTGCTTATCTAAGTTAAAAGGAAATCACGATGCAATTGGGACAGATCCCTTTTGCAATAAAGTCTGTGAGAAAATAATGAAGTTAGCATATAAAAATCAGATTAGAGGACTGCATGCTTTTTAAAATGAGTTTCCAAAGTAAGGCTTTCAATTTGTATCTGTCTGGAACTAAGGCAATGTTTGTTGGAGTTTCCTGTTATTTAAGAAAACACACGTCACCCTGTCTGAATAGTTCCATCTGCAACCACCCTGTCCCTGTCATACAATAGTTCCTTTAGTACAGTAGTTATTTCATTGTGACTTTCCATTCTGGAATTTGGAGTGAACCTATTTATTTGCTTCACCACACACAGAAGCCATTTTCAAACAGTGCAAGTTCTTGAATATCTTTCCCAAAGTTTGTGCAAGTTAATTTCTGCAAAGCACATAAGCTGAATTCAGAAAATAATAAATTAAAAGATACTGTTCAAAGACAAGTATCTTCTTATTTACTTTTAATTTGTAATTGTTCAATGAAATACAGGATAAATAAGAATACTTATCAATACAACTACAGTACTATAAAACTGTGTATTAGTTCCTAATAGTTATCAATGGAGGAAATCATACATGCAGAATATGTTGCTGCATTCTTTTGATTAAGTGTAAGCGTACAAAATTAGCGCATATAGCTGATGTAGATAATGGATTGCCTTCATACAATGCTTTTGACAATTGCATCCTCCTGAATTATGTTAAGAAGGCACTATCAAATTGGTCACCCCTCTCTTATCATTGATTGGCTGAATTAATTCTATTAAAATGAATATTTTGCCTAAATTTTTTTATTTATTTCAGGCTGTACCTGCTTTTAGTCCTAAATCTTTTTTTGATTCTCTGGATTCTATTATATCTTCTTATATATGTAAAAATAAAATTTCTCGATTAAATGAAGTTAATCTTCAAAAAGCTAAAAAGAATGGACTTTTTTTTACTGGGCAGTCAATATACGGAATCTTATGTTTTGGTTATATTATATTAATCGAGAGGACTGTCCAGTCTGGGTTTCTTTAGAATCCTGTTAATAAATTTTCTATCATTTCTCTTCTCGGATCCTCAATTCCTTTATCTTCACATAACTTAACTGATAATTTTGTAAACACACTTTGAGGATTTGGGTACAATTTAGAAAATATTTTGGTTTATTGAGTTTTTCTCTTTCAAGTCCCATGTTTTCTAACTATTTTTTTAAAGCTTCTATGACTGATGTAGTTTTTAAAGAATGGAATAGATTGGGTATTAAATGTTTTCAGGATTTTTTTGAGGGTGATAGTCTCTCTTCATTTGAACATCTGTCAGCTAAGTATAGCCTACCCAAAACATATTTACAAATATTTCGATATTTAAAAATTAGAGACTTCTAATGTTTTCAAGTACATACATTTCCTAAAAGTCCAGATAAGAATTTACTTGATACAATTTTTAATTTGAAACCCTTTCATAATGGATCTATAAATAATATTTATGTTGGGAATGAGAAATATTCCTTTAGACAAAATTAAAATTCTCTGGGAACAAGATTTAAAGATTCCAATTTCTGAGGATACTTGGAATGAAATTTTTAAATTGGTTAATACCTCATCATTATGTGCCCGTCATTCCCTTCTACAATTTAAAGTGGTTCATAGGGCCCACATGACTAAACATAAGCTGTCTTGTTTTTATTGGAAGGAAGTATTCCAAACTTTTTTGGTGCTTTTTGAAGTAAATTTTAAGCCTATCCTTTGACTGCCTTATTTGGTATTGTTGGAGGAAATTATATTATTTTGAAATCACATGATTTGCACATTTTGGCTTTTATTTCTCTTATAGCCAGGAGGGCATTGTTGCTTAAGTGGAAGGATGCCACTCCGCCTACTCACACTCATTGGTTAAATGATGTTATGTCTTGCTTAAATTTAGAGAAGTTTCGCTGTTCAATTTCTGAACCTAGACAAGATTCTTTAACTTTCTGGGGAACTTTTTTGAATTATTTTCAAAATCTTTGATTTGCTATTAAGCACAGATGTTGGCTAATAATAAGTTTTACTAAATGTTAAGGACTTTTTCCTTTTCTTTTTTTTAAACCAAACAGCTGTTTTTTTCTGGTAGTGGGTTTAGAGTTTTTGGTATAATAAAATTATCTTTTTTCTGTGTTATGTTTAAATTTAATTTATATGGTTTTAGGGTAATGAGACTATATTTGTGATTCCAATATATTGTAATTGTAATCCTACTGTACTCTGTATTCTTTTATGTAAGAAATTAATAAAAATATTGAAAAAGAAAGATAATTGCATCCTCCAAATCTCAATATAACACTCAAGATGATTGTTAATACCTTTAAATTCTTTGTAGTTTCTTAGAAGTAGTTGAAGTAGTGAAATCATTCCATTTTTACTCTCGGCTATTTCTGTCATCTTGAAGCCTGGTTGCTTGAAACTGTAGTGAGCAAAACAATTCTGAATTGTCTCACTGCTTATTTTTCGTCAACTATCAGTAACAATGTCACTGCTTTTTGAACACAACTGATACTATTTATACTATGCTCGGTCCACCAGAGAAACCAGGATCTCCCAGTGGCCACACATTTTAATTCCACGTCCCATTCCCATTCTGATATGTCTATCCATGGCCTCCTCTACTGTCAAGATGAAGCCACACTCAGGTTGGAGGAACAACACCTTATATACCGGCTGGGTAGCCTCCAACCTGATGGCATGAACATTGACTTCTCTAACTTCCGTTAATGCCCCTCATCCCCTTCTTACCCCATCCCTGACATATTTAGTTGTTTGTTTTTTTTCCCTCTCTTTGCCCATCACCCTGCCTGTTCTCCATCTCCCTCTGGTGCTCCCCCCCTTTCTTTCTCCTGAAGCCTCCCGTCCCATGATCCTTCCCCTTCGCCAGCTCTGTATCACTTTCGCCAATCACCTTTCCAGCTCTTAGCTTCATCCCATCCCCTCCGGTTTTCTCCTATCATTTTGCGTTTCCCCCTCCCCCCACTACTTTCAAATCTCTAAGTATCTCTCCTTTCAGTTAGTCCTGACAAAGGGTCTCAGCCCGAAATGTCGACAGTGCTTCTCCCTATAGATATTGCCTGGCCTGCTGTGTTCCACCAGCATTTTCAAACTCGGCTCTGAATGACTCGCAGTGTCAACATGTGAACTGGTGATTAGAAGCCATCTCTTTGACTTCATTGATTTTGATCTGCCAAGGTCTGGGCAAGCACCTTATTACACATCTTTGAAAGAAGAAAGATAAGAGATCTGGGTGTGGTGAATAGAAACAGTGGGTCAGGATAAAGGAAAGTTAATGATGAACATATGTACACTCTACAGCTTGTAAATTAGAAGGGTGTAATGTTTAGCATAACACTTTATAGTACCAGTGATCCAGGTTCAATTCCCAACACTGTCTGTACATTCTCCCCATGACTGAATGTGTTTTCTTTAGTGTTGCTCCAGTTTCCTCCCACAGTCCAAAGACGTACTGTTTGGTAGGTTAGTTGGTCAATGTAAATGGTCCCATGATTAGGCTAGGGTTAAATCGGGGTATCTGGGTGATGAGGCTCAAAGGGCCAGAGGGGTTTGCTCCACACTGCATCTCAATTAACAAGTAAAGCAAGATGTGAGTAGGATAATTAGATATGAAGTTGCTGCCGTCTTCTATGGTTAGAGACATGGATTCAGATATGACTGTTCCGATCTTCAACTTTTGCAAATAATGGCTCCTTGCAGAACTTGAGTTGATGCTTCCACTCACCCCGCTTTTCTCCTGCTTGTGGTTAATCAATTTGTTTGCAAGAGAAAGTGAGAATGCTGGTGAATATGCACCTTGCAAGTGATAAATAAGTGAAGTGCTGGAGGAACTCAGCAGGTCGAGCAGCATCTATGGAAGGAAAGAAACTGCCGACTCTTCTGTTGAAGTCCCACGTCATTGAGTCCTGATATAGGCTCTCAACCCAAAACATGACAACTCCTTTCCTCGCAATTGCTCGCTCCATTGAGTTCCTCTTAATCAAAATGAGAATCAGGTTTATTATTGTTGTCTTACAGGACATGAAATTTGTTGTTCTGTGGCAACAAGACAATAGACAGTAGGTGCAGGAGTAGGCCATTTGGCCCATCTAGCCAGCACCGCCATTCACTGCGATCATGGCTGCTCATACACAATCAGTACCCCGTTCCTGCCCTCTCCCCATATCCCTTGACCCCGCTATCTATAAGAGCTCTATTTAACTCTCTCTTAAATGCATCCAGAGACTTGGCCTTCTGGGGCAGAGCATTCCACATAATACAATACAAAGATACAAAATTTCTACAGGTGACAATAAAAACTTCAAAGTTCAAAGTAAATTTATTATCAAATGACATATATGAATTGAATTGACTATTACTTACAGCCTTCAAATACATGAAGAGTAAAAATCTTTGTTACGTCCATTCAAATGTGCAATATGCAATTATAGTAATTTTTAATAAATATTATGTATAAGAGGATAGTCAATATAACATAGAAAAACAGAAGTGTTAGCATGAATTAATCAGTCTGATGGACTGGTAGAGGAAGCTGCTCCGGACCCTGTTGGTCTTGACGTTTATGCTGCGGTACCATTTCCCAGATGGTAGCAGCTGGAACCGTTTGTGGTTGGGTGTTTTGGGTCTCCAATGATCCTTTGTGTCCTTTTTACACACCTATCTTTGTAAATGTGCTATATACAATCCTGAGATTCATTTTCTTGTGGGCATACTCCATAAATCCATAGAATAATAACCATCACAGAATCAATGTAAGACTGCACTAACTTGGGCGTTCAACCAGTTTGCAAAAGACAACAAACCGCAAATACAAAAATAAATAAGTAATAATCATAAATGAATAAGAAATAAATATCAAGAACATGAGATGAAGTGTTCTTGAAAGTGAGCTCATTGGTTGTAGGAACATTTCAATAATGGAGCAAATGAAGTTGTTCCCTTTGCTTCAGGAGCCTGATGGTTGAGGGGGTAGTTCTGAACTGTTCCTGGTGGTGTGAATAATGAGGCTCCTGTACCTTCTTACTAATGGCATCAGTGAAAAGAGAGCTTGTTCTGGGTGACTGGGATCCCTGATGATGGATGCCGCTCCCTTGTGGCAGCGATTCATGTAGATGTGCTTAATAGTGTGGAGGACTTTACCCGTGATGGTCTGGGCCGTATCCACTACTTCCTGTAGAATTTTCCATTCAAGGGCATTGGCGTTTCCATACCAGGCTGTGATGCAGCCCGTCAGTACAATCTCGACTACATATCTCTCGAAGTTTGCCAGTTTTAGATGTCATACCAAATCTTCCAGCTTCTAAGGAAGTAGAGGCACTGCTGTGCTTTCTTCATAAGTGCACTTATGTGTTGGGCCCAGGACAGGCCCTGACTGTGACTAAACCAAAATTTAGTATTACCCTGTGCAAACTCAGAGATGCAGCACTTGGTAATATTAATTGTTCGTTTAGGCATAATACAGTTCACAGCATTAATCTTCATGGAATGTAGGTCTCCAGCTCTCAGCCAAATGTGAAGGCCTGTATTTTTCACAGTTGTGTGACATCATGAATAGAAAGTTAACTGTGAAGGTATTAATAATAGCCAATTGGAAAGAATCCTTGGACCATCTAGTCTCTTCCACACCAATGTGATACATTGTCCCCCTGCTATTTCCTAGGAAGTAGAGAGTGACCGGAGTAGATTCATTAACATGATTAGAAAATGAGAGATCTTTAAATGACCGGGCCACGCGGATATTGCTGTACTTAAAGCAAGAAATATTACTTTCACTTCTGACCCAGCAAACTGATGGATTAGGCAGGAAAAGCAGAATATCACAGAAAGAAATTGTGCTGTTTGGTTTGACAACAGAATCAGAATTAGGTTTATTATCACTGAATTATAAGAGGTTAAATTTATTGTCTTGCAGCAGCAATACAATGCAAAGACATAAAATTACCATAAATTGCAAAGTAATTAATTGGTGCAGACGAAAAGGAGTAATGACATGCTGTTTATGTGTTTGTTCAGAAATCTGATGGCAGAGGGGAAGGAGCTGTTTCTGAATCATTGAAAGTGGGTCATGTCCCAGATGGTGGGGGTCCTTGGTGATGGATGCTGCTTTCTTGAGCCACCGTCTCTTGAGGACGTACTTAATAGTGGGGAGAGCCAAGTCCATGATGGAGACACCCTCCTATGACCCTGTGCATTGGGACCTCAATACCAGGCTGTGAAACAACCAGTTTGAATGTTCTTCACCATACATCTATGGAAGTTTGCAAAAGTCTTTGATGACTTGCCAAATCTCCACAAACATCTAATGAAGTAGAGCTGCTGGTGTGCTTTCTTTGTGATTGCATCAAATGTTGGGCCCTGGATAGATGCTGATGCCCAGGAGCTTATAACTGCTGACCTCTCAATGATTACTGACATCCTGAAGTCAACAATGAATTCCTTGGTGTGGCTGGTGCTGAATATGAGTTAGAAGCTATAACACCACTTAACCACCTAATCTGTCTTACTCCTGTATGCCTCCTAATTGCTATCTATTTTACCAATGACAGTGGTATCATCTGTGAATTTATAGATGGTGTTTGAGCTGTGCTTGAGCCATACAGTCATGAGTGAAGAGAGAGTAGAGCAGTGGGCTAAGCACAAATCCTTGAGATGTGCCAGTGTTGATCGTCATTAAGGAGGAGATGTCTATGCCTTTATTCCTACCAAATTGAATTGAATTAAATTGAATTGACTTTCTTACTTACATCCTTCATATACATGAGGAGGAAAAATCTTTATCTTACGTCTCCATCTAAATGTGCAATGTGCAATTTATAGTAATTTATAATAAATAGTATATACAACAGGACAGTCAATATAACATAGAAATACAATTGTATCAGCATGAATTAATCAGTCTGATGGCCTTGTGGAAGAAGCCATTCCGGAGCCTGTTAGTCCTGATTTTTATGCTGCAGTACCGTTTCCTGGATGATAGCAGCTGGAACAGTTTGTGGTTGGGGTGACTTGGGTCCCCAATGGTCCTTCGGGCCATTTTTATTCACCTGTCTTTGTAAGTGTCCTGAATAGTAGGAAGTTTACATCTACAGATGTGCTGGGCTGTCGGCACCACTCTCTGCAGAGTCCTGCAATTGAGGGAAGTACAGTTCCCATACCAGGCAGTGACGCAGCCAGTCAGGATGCTCTCAATTGTGCTCCTATAGAAAGTTCTTAGGATTTGGGGGCCCATACCAAACTTTTTCAACCATCTGAGGTGAAAGAGGTGCTGTCAGTACAGTTTATGACTAACCTCTACTGACAGGTCTCTTGATGAAATCAAGGATCCAGTTGTACCTGGATGACAGAATTGAGTGGAGCATCATCACTGAGGCTGTGTACAAGAAGGGCCAGAGTACCTTTACTTCCTGAGGAGCCTGAGATACTTTGGAGTATGCAGGCCTCTCCTTCACATGTTCTACCAGTCTGTTGTCACCAGTACAATCTTCTATGCAGTGGTGTGCTGGGGCAATGGCATTAGCACAGGTGATAATGATTAGAAAGGCTGGCTCTGATATAGGAGTCAAACTTGACACTCTGGAGACTGTGGTAAAACAAAGGACCCTACGGAAAATCTTGGCAATTCTGGACAATGTTTCCTCCCCTCTGCGGGCCACCTTGGCTGCACAGAGGAGCACTTATAGTAAAAGACGAAGACAACTGCGCTGTTCCAAAGAGCGCTATATGAAGTCAATCTTACCCTTGGCCATTAGGCTCTATAATAAGTCAACCTATAGCAGGGAAAGTGATGACCCCCTACTGTTAGACTGCTTGTGGTAACTTATTTTTTATTCTTTCTTACTTCTCTTCTAGTACTTGTATATTAGTATATCTGTGCACATAATGCTACTGTGATACTGTAATTTCCTTTGGGTAAGGTACACTTTTGGGTCTGGGGCCTTGTTGAGTGGGGGGGGGTGGTTTTGCCCTCTTGAAGGATGTTCTGCCCCTCTGAGACAGAGATTACACGGTAACTGAACGTGGATTCACACAGGTGTAGTGTTACTCTCCCTTTGAAAATGTGCGGCGCTCATCAGGAGGGAAGCTTCAAAGCTCAAAGTACATATATTATCAAGGTATGTATAAATTATACAACCTTGAAATTTGTCTCAAGACAGCTACAAAGCAAGAAACCTGAAAGAACTCAATTAAAAAAAGACCAGCACCCAATGCGCAGAGGAAGAGGAAAGACAACATGAACACAAACAGTAAAAAGAAAGCAACCATTTATGCTGTTAGGTCTCCCCTCATAGGAAGCAGTGGCATGCAGCCTCTGCCACAGCTGCCATGCATCTGATTGTGTCTCAAACGTCACACAGAATCACCTTTTACGTTGACTTGTTGGCCTTCTGTTGCTCATACCTGGAACACTTGTGAAGTTCTGGATCGCTCTTACTTCAGATTCCAGCATCTGCCGTTTCTTGTGTCTCTTTCATGACTGAGCAGGGTGCATTGTGTGAAGCTTATGAATGTTAGAGATCGTTGATTGGTGAGCGTTGGAAGTGTGGTGGTTTGGGCCGTGCCCATGACAGTAGTAGACCATTTGCTTCGTAGATGTTTCCTGAGCTGCTGAGTTTCCCCAGCATTTTGTGTGGGCTGCAGCTGTTGGTGTTTTAAATGAATGCACATTTGCTGATGACTTGTGGACTTCGAATTATTGAGTCATTGAAGAGTTTTCAGAACTGCATTCAGGCCCACGGGACTTGATCCTGGAGTTTGGCAGCCATGACGTTATCCTCCCACAGCCTTTGCACTTTGTGGTTGGAGAACTTCCTGGCTCCTGCAGTTGCAGGAAATCTCTCTGCCTTTGCATCTCCACATTAAGCCCTGGTGCTGAGCCTGAGAATAGTCGAGCATGTTATCACTCGTTTGTATCACTCCATTGTCTTCCAGGTCAGCCTGAGCTCCCAGATGCCTGTCAGACAGAACCTGCCATGGCCACAATGGAGATCGCAAGCTAACATCTGCAGATGCTGGAAATCCAGGCAACACACACAAAATGCTGGAGGAACTCAGCAGGCCAGGCAGCATCTATGGAAAAAAGTACAGTCAATGTTTTGGGCTGACTGTACTTCTTTCCTAGATGCTGCCTGGCCTGCTGAGTTCCTCCAGCATTTTGTGTGAGTTGCACAACCACAGTGGGTCTTCATTAAGTGTGGTGTGTGGATTCTTGTTGACTTAACGTTACAGACTTAAGTTTCACATTAAGATGAACTTTATTACGTTAAGTACTGAGAAAAAAACTTAACAAAGGTACTGAGTTATCTGTGAAGCTTGTCACGAGTATCGGAGCTTCTCTTTTAGGACAAAGCTACCAGCTGTTCTTGCATGATTCGTTGACTGTTGAGAATTTTCTCAAATGTATTGGGAAATTACCCAAATTTAATTTAAATCCCTCTCAGTTACCAATCTGATGCCCTTGTGTGGAATTGGCTTGACCACATTCCAGTAGTGTCCAGTCTGTATTTCTGGTTATAATCAGCCATGTTCTGATTAAAAAGTGGAGAGGCTCAAGTGGTTAAGTGGCCCACTCCTGACCTTCATTAGTATGTTTATGTTTTCCCAATGCTAGATTCAGAGCCCATTTCCATCCTGATTTTCTGCAAACTTCATTTTATCGTAACCAACTCCTCATATCCATTTGCCTCTGCCAGAATAACGACCATAGTAGGTTTGGTCTGGATTGTCTTTGCTTGTAACCTTTGTAAATAACAAAGGGTCAATTGATTGAGGCTACATCCACACTACACCAGATAAATCCATAACCGAAGCTTTTTCTCTTCACTTTTACACTAAAATGAACACTAAAACGGCATTTTCGTCCCCCGAAACCGGAGCTTTTCAGAAACGCTTTCCAGGTTGGATATTTTTGAAAATGCTGTTCAGGCAGATCAGTGTGGATGGGGTAACCGGAAACTTTTGAAAACGCTGTCAGACGGCAGCGCACTATTTCATTGTTTTCTTGAACGCAACCTAACTACTTCAGAACAGATGGCAATGAGACTGAAGCCAGAAGAGTTAGAAATGTACTCACCAAATACTTTGACTGAATAAATAAGTATACTGTACTCACTTTGCCCTATTTTCTGTCCTTGCTCGTATGAAGGTGGTTTACCTATGTATGCAAGTACTTCTCTGACAATAGATGTGTAACAGCCTAATGTAACATTTTATGGAAATACAAGATAACGCTGATGCAGACATGTTTTATACATTTAACAAGGTGCTTTATCAATGCAACAGAGTTAGTCAGTTTTTCAATGTTCGTCGTCAGCCGGGTCAATCTGTCCGTGAACTCCCTGTTGGTTGCTGCTGTATGCTCCAGTATTTGTTTTTTTTTAACTTTTAAGTTCTCCTGTGCGAAAGCCAACAGCTGTCTGTCGTTTTAAGTTTTTCTAGTCTGTAACTACACAAACGCGCACTTTTACGGTGAGATTCGACACCAAACATGTCACTTGTTTTCGGAAGATGAATCCTGCGCATGTGCAGGAGGAGGAGATTCGCCGAAATCTCCGTTTCAGTGTGGATAGAGATATTTTCGAAAACGCATAGTGTGGACGCCTATTGTTTTTACGCGTAGAAAGGCCACTTTACAAAAGACACTTGCACATTTTCTCACTCCTGCAACATTCCCTCAGGTAATTACGAGATCAAAAATCCTTATTGCATTTAACAAAAACACCCCTATGCTAATGTTTACATATCAGCTTCACAACTTTTTGATCCTTAGCTCATTTAGTTATACTTCCTGTCATGTTACGCACATGATTGCAGTTTCCAAGTAAATAGAACAAGGGCGATTTATTTGATACTACAAGTTAAACTCGCTGCTTGTGAAGCAGTGCCAGCAGTCGTGCAGTGGAGGAGGTAGGATGCCAGTTCCACATTGTCCACTCAAATGCATGATTGTTATTGGCTGCATGCCTCAGCAGGGAGCCAACTGGAGGCAGCACAATGTAGGCAGACTTCTTGCTTTGTAAAAACTTTTGCACTGAAATCCCTGTGCCTTGTAGTCTCCCATTATTTTATATTTCTAACAGGTTGTTTTTTGAAGTGAACCTATTTTGTTCAGAAGATATGTACTGAAACACAAGAAAACTGAAAAAAAACTAAAACAGAAAACTATCAAGTGGCATTTGAAGCTTAAGTTCAATTACATTGCAGAGACTTACATACCCAGCGGTTCTTAAGGTTGTCATAGCTGGGGGTAGTAGTGGGGATAAGCTCCCAATACCTATAAAGTGCTCCAGGCATGTGTCTCCAACAGCCTCTAACAGAGGCCTTTATGTGTGGCTTAGCTACTAGGTCCAGCGGAACTGTTTCTACTGACAAGAGAAGGGGCAAAGGTGGACCACTGCCTCATAACCCATTGCTTCGGGCAGGTGGGGTCCGTCAGCCTTGGACCGCAGCCCGCCTAGAAGGAAAACTCTGATTTTAAATCTTGGCTGCCTTGCGGACATACCCACCCATGAGAAAGACTTTGGGAGTAAACCCCAAGGAAGAAATCGGAGCCAGGGTGCTTAAGGCAGTTTGATGTTGTTTAAAACTTCACTCTGGCAGCCTCTGTGATGACACTGGTGCCAAGCTATAACAGTGCTTGCCCTTCCCTTGGACTACATAAGTGACATGGAGAGGGGGAGCCCGCTGCATGGGCAACATCTAGTTCTTCAAATCTTCCCATCCAGGCTTGCACCCTGGAGAGGACACAGTCCACCAGAGGCACAAACCCATGATCCCCTGGGATCAACAACTGCCTGCTATTTATACCCATCATATAAATGCCATGAAAGTTATCTTTTTGCATTTCACAAGAACTTGGGTAAAGTCGATGAAAAGCTAAAGAAGGAGAGAGTGATAGGGATGACTGAAGTTCTGGCCAGTGATATGAGCTTTAATTAGACATTTATAGGGGGTAGGTTTTGAGGATAAGACTATGACTACTACCGTACAGGGTGAAGGCAAGGAAGGCTTAAATTGGACAGATGTTATTTGGGAAGAGAGGCATGGGTTGTAGGGATTACCCAGATAAAGAAGAGCCTACTTTAGACTTTGCAATGTTTAAAATAGGCTTTCACCTGGACTCAACTGCCGGACCTGGAGACAATCTACAACTCTCAATGAATTGTGGCGTGTTCATAACATCATTGAAGTCCCATCCCATTCCGGACATAGTCTGTTCAATCTCCTGCCATCCGGGAGGAGATACAGAAACATCTTAGCCAAGACAGTAAGCTGAAAAACAGCCTCTTCCCATGGATTGTTGTGCAGCTGTATAATGCTACACCCCAGTTTACCAATGGCCTTTGAGTGCTGTGGTCTATCAAAGTCAATTGGAGCATGTAAATATGGGGATTTTTAAAAAAAAATGAAGCCGTACCATATGCATTGTAAATATCTGTTTTGCATGGATTGGAGTAGTACCACAATCTTATTGTCTTGAGCAATGACAATAAAGTTCTATTCTATTCTATTCTATTCAGAGACCAGGAGGCAACATAAGTCATAGCAATGGCAAAGCAATCATACTGGGCTAAAGGCAAATTAATGTAAGGTAAGAAAATTTTTTAATGTGTTACGCAATATCAAGGATAAAGGACCACCAAGGAAACCATTAGAGTGACTGACTTTGAAAATGACAAAGATATAGGTGTTTAGCAGTGAATAGTGGACAGAGCAGGAACAGTGGATGTTGTTATGATAGAAGAGCGACTTTAATACTGAGAATGCTGTAGAATCGTTCACAAGTAAGATCTGGGGGACATGAATAGTGTGTTCAGACAGGGGCAATGGGATGATGAGGGAACAAAGATGGTACTGTAACAGAAGACAATGATTTCAATCTTCTGAGCATTTGTGAGGGAGGGTGGCAGAATGTAAGGGAAAAGAAAGCAGGGTAAAGAATATAAACGAGAGTGTGTTGCCCTGAAATATGCCTAGAGGTAATGTTTGAATATTCCATTTCTTTAAATTTCCATGTGGGCAGAATAACAATGGAAGTACTGTATTTTTGCTAATGTTTTCCATAGTTATGTCATTTGCACACTCCACTCAATAGCTTTCTATGTTTTATGGTTAATATGTATGTCTCAGTAATGTGTATTTCAGCTCCTATCTATGAGCACGCAATTCAGAGTCCATAATGCTTAACAATGCCCTTGGGCTTTCGCGTGTTTCCAATGTAGCGGATCACTCTGCTTTATCCGGGAGCATTGCTCTTTTCCCAGAATCAGGAAGCTATGGTAAGCCATCATCTTTGTAGTCCTTCCCGTGAAAAACCAAACTACTGCAGAACAAGCCAGAACTACTCAGCGGGTCAGGTCGCATTTGTGAGAGAGAAAGACAATTTTGAGATGGTATCACCACCGCATATCCGAAAGCTCTATAACACATAATGAGAACTGCCCAACCGGCACCAGCCCACACACCATCAAGGACAGATGCAGAAAGGCGCTGGAAGAAGACTAGCAGTATTATGAAGGATCCCACCCATCTTGCTTATGGACTGTCTCTCTCACTCCTATCAGGGAAGAGGCTACGCAGTATTCATACCAGGATCACTAGACTCAAAAACAGTTATTTCCTCCAAGCCATCAGGTAGATTGACACCACTACTCATTAACCAACCCACCACTATTTTATCATTTCCTGTCAGAGTCACCTAATTTACAAATACTCCTGTACGTAGCATCACTTTAGGTACATACAATCAATCTATGTACAGTATGTAAGCTTATCTTATGTATTTATTGTGTTCTTTATGCTTATTGTA
The DNA here is from genome assembly GCF_030144855.1 of Hypanus sabinus. NCBI lineage: Eukaryota > Metazoa > Chordata > Chondrichthyes > Myliobatiformes > Dasyatidae > Hypanus > Hypanus sabinus. Next base: position 43,845,541 of record NC_082718.1, read on the forward strand.
TTTTTTAATGCTGCGTTGTATCTGGAGTAACAATCATTTCGTTCCGTACTGATGAAACAAAGTAAACAATCTTGAATTTTGAAAGATTCTGCATACATCAGGTTGCTTGTTATGGAAACCATATCCTCAGTCACTGTTGTAGATTGGGATGGAAGTGAGATGGGTCAAGCTAAAAGTCATCAAAAAATTTAAGAACAAGCCGGCAGGAGCGTACATGTGTAATATGTCTATTTAAATCCCTCTTCAAAAGCAGTCAGATTTAAATTCCTATGCATAGCCCTGCCCTCAGTCAATGCACTTCACATTCACAAGACTGCAGTGCACCCACCATTTATGCAGCAGTGGTATCAAAATGTATGTTACATGCCACTTAACACTACCAACCATGCCTGTGCTCTTCATTTGGTACGGGGATGAGAAATAAATTTTCAGAGGTTGGCTGCCCTCACTCAAAGTAATTATAACAGTCTGACTCTAAACACTTGTGAGAGAGGAGGATGATTATCAGTACACCATTACTTAAATTCAAGCTTCCAAATTGTTATGTTTTGTAACTTCTAAGCATTAAACTAAATTAAAGGAAGATATGGGAGTCTAAAATGCAGATCTAACTTCAAGTTTACTTTAAGCGAGGTGCACGTGTAGCAAGTGGTAGTGTGATGAAGTATGCAATTAACATATGTTTACATATAACCTGTAATTAATTATTTAAACGACCAAGAGACTTTGATTCAACATTACAGCACATTTTTATATGTTAAAGAGCAAAGGTAACAGGACAATTTCTATAGTTACAATGCCCTCAATATGCTTCTTTTGAGTTGCATGTGACAGCTTCAAATGTCTGGTAATTACTGTTGTACCCATCCATACATATGCAGACAATCAGTTAACTGCCCATTTCCTGGTCTGTCTGGTCTGCATTTTCTTGTTCTGAGCTGAATTTTAAATTTAATCTATGTGGATCTGAATCCATATTCAGATCTGAAGGTTTGTCTCCAAAGTCAATATTCGCTAAATGTCCTAACCCCCAAAACGCTTTAACATGAGGCAGTATCTAAGGAGGGAATAAATAGTAGTAATAGTGTTGCTAAACTATAGTGATAAGGGTTATACTGGTTGGTTCAGGAATCGAAGCTGTTCTTGAACCTGGTGGCGTGGGTCTACAGGCTTCTATATCTCCTGCTCAATGGTAGCTGCAAGAAGATGACATGGAAGAGAAAATCTGCAGATGCTGGAAATCCAAGCAACACACACAAATGCTGGAGGAATTCAGCAGGCCAGGCAGCATCCATGGAAAAGAGTCCAGTTGACATTTTGGGCTGAAACCCTTCTGCAGGACTGGAGAAAAAAAGCTGAGGAATAGATTGAGGTGGCGGGAGGGGAGAGTAAAACTCAAGGTGATAAGTGAAACCTAAAGAGGAGAGGATGAAGTAACGAGTTGGGAAGTAAATGGTAAAAGAGACAGAATGCCCTGGAAGAACAGAAAAGGGAAGGAGCATTAGATGGAGGTGATGGGTGGGCAAAGAAATAAGAGAGGGAAGAGGGGATGGGAAATGGCGAAGGAGAGGGGTGGTGGGGGGCATTACTGGAAGTTTGAGAAAATGACATGGTGCGTATGGTGGGGATCTTTGACCATCAATGTTGCCTTCTTGAGGTCGTGCCTCCTGTTAATACTACCAATGGTGGGGTGGGATGTCCCTGTGATGTACAGTGCAGGCACAGCTTGAAAATTTACAAAGTTGTTCTGCAAATTGCAGCTGGACCTTAAGTGTGAGGCTAAAGTTTACTCCCACGGTGACAGTGGTTTTGGTGAAATTTGTTCTTCACCAAATCATGACACTGTGATATAAATTCAAGGCAAAAACGCCAAAGGTATACTGCCCTCTTGTGGCTGGAATGACAGACTTCTGGATCAGACATCTGCATATGATGGATGCAACATTCCTTCTAAATATGTAGAAAAGTTACATTTACATGGAAGCACAGCATGGCTTAAAAAAGACACTACCCATTTGCATTGTTCCAGCAAGGACAATTATGGTTGTATATATTCACAATGTAAATAATTTAAAAATATTTTAAATAAAATTACTTTGCTTTAATGGCAAATTAGTAATCATGTTTAAAGGTTTTAATTACATAATTATTGCTGTATGAAACAGCCTTTAGAGAGGCATGCACCTATTGACTCAAGATTCAAGATTGGAAAATACAGTGAAGCACATTGTATTAACAACCAACACACCCGAGGGTGTGCTAGGGGCAGCCTGCAAGTGTTGTCACTGTTATGCACCAGCAACAACAGATATGAAATTGAGTCGGGTTTTTATAAATAAAGAACAAAATTAATTAACCTACTCAAAAACATCAAAAAGTAAACAAACGACTAACTTAAATGGAAGTTAACTGTGTTATGCGTCTATCGTTATCAAACAGTCGAACTTAGAGACAATTCTTAATAGATCTTACTCAAGCCTAGTCTTAAAGTGTTAGCATAATAAGTCCATATGATTCATAAAGTAAGTGAGACCTCCCAAACCAGCGATGAGCAAGTCTTGAAAAAAAAGTCAAAACTGTTGACGCAGATCCCAGCCGAGAAATGCCTTTTCCGAAGAGATCCCCAAAGATAAGATTTCTCAAAGTAACTGTCCTTTCACTGGAGGTGGTCACCACACAATATCCGAGACCATGCAGGGGTTAACCAAAGGTGTGTGCCACAATCCACATCAATCACTTCGAGACACACAGAATGCCTTTGATTTCTACCCAATTCTTTGGGTTCGTACGAAGCTGGTAAATCTTCACTCTCTCTCTTCTTCTACGATTACGTAACCACCGACTGTGACTCCCCAACAAAACAACTATGCAACAAACTACGGTCTCCCCTTTTATACTGGCTGGAACATGCCATCACGTGACATCATGTCACCCCACTATCAGGAGACAATTACATCATGCTCACGAGAAACTCACGGGACAGGTAACATCACACGTTCTAGCACCACCATTTCTTGCCCACAATACTTGGCAGAACCAATATAGACCTAAAACCCATGTAGGTGTATGCAAATAAAACAGCAGAGGCATTTTAAGTATAAGAGAAACCACAACAGCACCTTTATTGTCTTCCAAGCTTAAGACACAAAGTGTGGTTAAAAAAAACTTTGTGCCATTACATCATCACACCTGATCAGCTTCTTAAAGTGATTCCACCAGGATTCACTAAAACTGGCATTGAGAGCCTCTCCAGAGATCAGATGAGAGGCATAGCTCAAGTCCCATATTCCATAGGTGGAGGAACAACGTGTGCCTCTGGCTTATCCAGAGGTGTGTTGACACACTCATGGTCATGTTGTAACAGCAGGGGCATAGTAGCGGAATCCCCCAAACTTTGGTGGGCTGGTTTAAGGCGATGTACCTAAATACATTCAGGTTTACCTCTCCTATCTATGATAAAAGTCTTTTCTCTCCATTTCAGAATGTGGAATGGGCCATCATAAGGGGGCATAAGGGGATGTTGGTGTGCATCATGGTGGTTGAAAATGAATAAGGTGAAATGCAGGTCAGCAGGAACCCAAGGGTGCTGTTTGCCATGATAGGAGGTAGGAACAGGTGCAAAGGAATTGAATTTACTGAGAAGTCTGGAACACTGTTGAGAGGCTGACCTGGCTGTTGTGGTATCAGAAATAAAATCAGCTGGCACTCGTAACAGCTGTCCGCATACCTACTCAGACAACTGCAGGTCCTCTTTTGGAGCAGTTCTAAGCCCTAGCAGGACCCATGGGAGATGATCATGCCAACACTCAGCTGTCAGAGAAATCCTCAATGCAGCCTTTAAGGAGCGGTGAAACTGCTTGCCTAGGCCCCATTGGACTGTGGGTGATGTGCTGTGCTGTGATGTAGCCTAATACCAAAGTTCTGGGCCATCGCAGCCCATAGGTGTAATATGAACTGGGGGCTGAGGAAGTATCAAACCAATCACCCCAGGTGCTGAGGAACACATGAGCCACGTCTGTGGCCATAGTCTTTCTTTACTTTTAACTTAATGCATTCTTAATAAGCCAACACAGTTTATGTACAGTATATGAAAACCACTTTTGCTTCCTCATTCAGTAATGTACCTAGGAAGTTTTGAAGTTTCTGGCTGCACTAATCTTCTGAACACATGACTATCGCCAGGTGGCAGCATTCGCTTATGGACATCTCCTCACACTGAAAGACCAGTCTCAGGCAAAGTAGAGTGTGGCTTTCTCTGAGCTGATGATGTTTGCAGCAGCAGTTGATCCATCATGTCCTTCCTAGAGGACCTGCAGGAAGTTCTGTGTTCACCACGGCCTGATGGATTGTCGTCAAAGGTGTTTTTCAGCAGAAAGTTTTCTCTTAAGGACTGGTAGTGAGGCCAGGTCCAACTGAATGTAACATTATGTAGGATGAGTTCAGGCCCATCTTTCACAACGTAGTGGACAGGCAGGAACTCAGCACGATCACAAAACAAAGAAGCACCGTGGCACCCATCTAAAGAAAACTCCCATTCAAGAAGACCACCAGAGGTGCGAGAAAAAGAACAAATCAGGCAGACAAAAAAAAGCGAACAAATAACACACGAAGCATTAGACATCAAACTGTTGTGTCCCCAAAAGTGAGTCCACGGTCACTGAGCCAATCAGTGCAGCACTGTGTCGATGGCTGCAGACCTCAATCAAATCGCTTGGCATTTGCGTACTTTGATTCTGTATACAGTTTGCTGTAGCTGCACAGAAAGGCAGCCGTCAGGATGAGGGCAATATTTGACATACTGTTTCCTCTATTCCCTAGAGAAGTGAACATCTTGACTTGTGGGATACACACCACTTTGGGTCTCCAACATTGACCTTTTCATGATGGCCATCTTTGTGTGTGGCTGCATTGAGTTGTGTGTAAAATCAAGCCAAGCAAATCTGCAGTTAACATTGTTGCCCTGCACCTCTTTCCATCTTTCTTTGAGGTACTTATTGCTGGATAGGAATCCGATTTTCACATAGAAGATAATTTTCATGCCTACATCGTGATGAGAATAAACTGCTGTATTTAACATTGACACTTGCTTATGGTCCCTCTAGAATTTCCTCTTTATTGAATTTGCACACAGGTTGCAGCAGCACAAAGTAAGTACCACTGGGCTGATCTAGCAACCAGTTATGGACCATTGATCCAGAAAAAAATGTTTGATTCCCATGAGAGCAACTGGAGAATGTAAATTCAAATAATTAAATGATTTTCAGATTTTCAAAAGCTGGTCTCAATTACAGTAACTGTAGTTTCTGATTTTCATCAGAATTCTTCAGGGAAGGAGACCTATCATCTTTAGCTGATTTTGCCTGAATGTGACTCCAGAATGTGGTTGACAGTAGTCCTCCTCTCCAAATCAGCGGGGAACAGTAAATACCGGAGATGGCAGTCACATTACCTGTACAAATTTAAAAAAATACATGAACCTCAGGCATTTAATTTGAAATACATACATTTGAACATGATCCTAAAGTGTCATCAAAACTGGAAGATGAATAGAACTGAAAAAGGATCAGTACAGCACAGGAAAACCTCCTTCAGCCCGCACTGTTGTGTTGAATTAATTAAATTAATAACTAATCCCTCTGCCTACACAATGTCCATATCCCAATGTCCTCTGAGCATTTGTGTGCATATCTACAAGCTTTTAAAATGCTTTCATGGTATTTGCCTCCACTCCCTGGCAGCACATTCCAGGCAAATGCTTCCTTTGAATTACATATCATTTTCAGACATCTTCATCTTCACACTCGCACTCCAGATGCCCAAAATGAATGTTAATTCCCACTCTGGGCTGCACTCATGCTTGTTCAGGTATCTGAGGTCAAATGGGTGTTTCTTTGTTTGCAAAAAAACCCAAATGCAGCTCCAGGAAGACCATTGTTTAGAGCTGCATTACAATCCACATTCAGGTCTGAAGACTGGCTGCTGTTGAAATTGATATTTGTAATATGCCATAACTCCAGAATATGCCTAACACAGGCATCCACCAACCTCTGTGTAAAACCCTTGTTCAACAATATCTCTTTTGAACTTAACCCATTTCACTTTATTCATGCCCTCTATTATTAGGCATTTCAAATCTGGAAGAAAGGATACTGGCTATCTATCTATGACTCTCATAAACTTCTGTCAGGTTTCCTCTCATCCTCCACCTCTCCAGAGATTAGGGAACCATTAGGTTTATGTCTGTATAAAGGTAGAACATTGTTGATTGGGTTTATTCCCGACTAATAAATAAGGAGAAAAAATACGCAGCACTCACCATTCAGGAATGGTTGAGGGGGGTAAGCTGAAAAGGACCAGACACATCAATAGATACTTGGTGAAATCAATAGCACTTCTGTTTTGGATGTTATGATTGCAGAATGAATCTGAAATGATGCTCAGGGTTTGCTACACAAAGTATTAACATAGAACTCATCAGAGGGAGACTTGGAAAAACACATGAAAGGCAGATCTGCATCTAAGGGTGCTTAGATGTTAGGTCTGCAGTTCTAAAGCATGAAATTCCATCTGACAGCCTGTTAACTTTGAACTATACAAATGTTAACAGTTTGCAAGAACTCCACTATTTTTTTTAAAAGGTTTATCAATTGCCAGTAATTAGTTGAAGGTAATTTTTTTTCCAGTCATTGCTGCAAATTTACAAATGTTTGCTGTTGTCCATCAGGCTCTTGAACAAAAGGGGATAACTACACTCACTTGCCCATCCATTGAGATGTTCCCACAAACAATAATCTCATTTTAAGGGCTCTTTATCTTGTTATTTCATATTCTCATTATTTATTGCTATTTACTTATACTTGCATTTGCAGTTTGTTGTCTTCTGCACACTGGTTGATCTTTCATTGATCCTGTTTTAGTGACTATTGAATAGATTTGCTGAGTATACCTGCAGGAAAATGAATTTCAGGGTTGTATGTGGTACGTACTCTGATATTAAAAATTACTTTGAATTTTGAACTCAGTGCCTAAATTGTGTGGTGTGTGTTTTGTTCATTTCAATGCTGCTAGAAATAGTGGTAGATCTCAGATGAGGAGGCCACCCCCATGGGGTGGAGCATAGCAAGGAGACTGTATGATGGTCAGACTGTGAAGGAGAACTGCCTGATGAGAAGAGTGAGAGGACCTTGCAGCAGAAGGACATTCCTGTCCAGGGTGTTCCCTGGAAACACCTTTCTGAACACAAAGCAAAAAGCTTTGACTAATAGCCAATCTGGACATTGGAAGTTTTCAGGGGAGGGGATTTCAATCAGGTCCACTGCCCAAGTGCAAGGGGCAGCAGCAGACCTCTACAGCGGAAAAGAGCTTTGACCAGTGGCCAATCTGTGTTTGGGATTAATTAGCAAGAGCAAATTAAGGGAAGGTGGGGGCAAACATGGCGGTTGCCCTCTGAATGGACATAGTCAGAGTGGTAACCTGCTTTGCTAGGATAGTAGAGATGCCAGGCAGGATAGATGAATGCTCCTCTTGCAGGATGTGGGAAGGCAGGGAGACCTCCGGTGTCCCTGACAACTACAACTACAAGAAGTGCATCTGGCTGCAGCTTCTAACAATCTGCGTTAAGGAGTTGGGGCTGGAACTGGATGAACTCTGGATCATTCAGATAGAAAGGACATATAGAGAGGTAGTTACACCCAAGGTGCAGGGCACAGGAAACTGGGTGACAGTCAGGAAGAGGAAAATGGTTAAGGAGCCAGTGCAGAGTACCCCCCTGCGGCTATCCCCCTTAACAACAGGTATATCACTTTGGATACGGTCGGTTGTGGGGGGGGGGGGTGACCTAACAGGGGAAAGTCACAATGGTCAAGTCTCTGGCACTGAGTCTGCCTCTGTGACTCAGAAGGGAAGGGAGAGAAGCGGCACACTGTGATGATAGGGGGTTCGTTATTTAGGGGAACGGACAGGAGATTCTGTGAGTGAGAATGAGATTCCTGGATGGTAATGTTCCTTCCTGGGTGCCAGGGTCTGGGATATCTCAGACTGAGTCCTCAGCATTCCTAAGAGGGAGGGTGAACAGCCAGAAGTTGTGTACCAATGACGTGGGTAGGACAAGTGATGAGGTTCTGCATAGGGAGTTCAGGGAGTTAGGTGCTAAGTTAAAGGGCAGGACCTCCAGGATTGTGATCTCAGGATTGCTACCTGTGCCATGTGCCAGTGAGGCTAGAACTAGGAAGATTATATTTTATTAACTGGCTAAGGAGTTAGTGTAGGAGGGAGGGCATAAGATTTTGGGATCATTAGGCTCTCTTCCAGGGAAGCTGGGACCTGTACAGAAGGAATGGTTTGCATTTGTACTGGAGGGGAACTAATATCCTAGCAGGAAGGTTTGTTAATGCTGTACATTGGGGGTTAAACTAGAGTTGTAGGGGGATGGGACCAGAGTGCCAGAACAGTTAGTGGAGAGGTTGTGGAGGCAAATGTTTGTAAGACCACAAAGTTAGGAATCAACAGGTTGAGGATGGTGCAACTAGTGTCCTGAGCATATATTTCAATGCAAGAAGTATCATAGGAAAGGCAGATGATAGTGCTGAAGATGAGGTAGCTGGTTTACAGAGGCAATGTGCAGTGAGGAGAGTCTGTTGACAGGGCAAAATTGCAGTCAGAAGGATGAGTTGCAATGTAAAAGGTAGACAAAATCAAAAAGGGTGAATACAGGACTGAGGGTGTTGTATTTGAATGTGCGCAGAATATGGAATAAGGTAGATGAACTTGTAGCACACTTGAAGATTGGCGAGTATGATGTGGGCACCACAGAATTTTGGCTGAAAGAATATTATAGCTGGAAGCTTAATGTCCAAGGATACACATTGTATCAAAAGGACAGACAGGAAGGCAGAGGGGGTGGCTTTGCTGTGTTGGTAAAAATGAAATGAAATAATTAAAAAGAGGTACATAGGGTTGGAAAGCATTGAATCATTGTGGATAAAGCTAAGGAACTGCAAGGGTAAAAAGACCCTGATGGGTGTTATATACAGACCCCAAACAGTAGTGAGGATATGGTCTACAAATTACAATGGGAGGTAGAAAATGCATGCCAAAAAGGCAATGTTACGATAGTTATGGGGTCTCCAATATGCAAGTAGATTTGGAAAATCAGATTGGTGCTGGATTCCAAGAGATGGAATTTCTAGAATGCTTATGAGATGGTTTTCTAGAGCAGCTCGTGGTTGAGCCCACAAGAGGATCAGCTATTCTGGATTGGGTGAATGAACCAGAACTGATTAGAGAGCTCAAGATGAAAGAACCCTTTTGGGCAAGTATTCATAATATGATCGAATTCACCCTGAAATTTCAGGAAGAGAAGCTAAAGTTAGATGTATCAGTATTACAGCGGAGTAAAGAAAATTACAGAGGCATGAGAGAGGAGTTGGCTAGAATTGATTGGAAAAGAACACTGGCAGGGATGATGGCAGAGCAGCAATGTCTTGAATTTCTGAAAGTAATTTGGAAGGCACAGGAAATATACATCCCAAAGAGGAAGAAGTATTCTAAAGGTAGGATGTCACAACTGTGGCTAACAAGAGAAGTCAAAGCCAACATAAAAGCCAAAGAAAGGGCATATAATAGAGCAAAAACTAGTGGGAATCTTTTAATACCAACAGAAGGCAACTAAAAAGTCATTTACAAGGTAAAGATAGAATATTAATGTAAACTAGCCAATAATATTAAAGAGGATACCAAAAGTTTCTTCAGGTACACAAAGTGTAAAAGAGAAGTGAGAGTGGATGTTGGACTGCTGGAAAATGGTGCTGGAGAGTCAGTAACAGGGGATGGTGGAATTTCCAGGTGTAAGGGGTCATGAAGTGTGAGAAATTGCCATTACTAGAGAGAAGGTTCTTAGGAAACTGAAAGGTCTGAAGGTTGGTAAGTCACCTGGACCAGATGGTGTACACCCCAGAGTTTTAAAAGAGGTGGCTGAAGAGATTGTGAAGACATTAATAATGATCTTTCAAGAACCATTAGATTCTTGAATGTTTCCAGAAGACTGGAAAATTGCAAATGTCACTCCACTCTTCAAGAAGGGAGAGCAGCAGAAGAAAAGAAACCATGGGCCAGTTAGTCTGACTTCAATGTATGGGAAGATGTTGGAGTTGATTATTAAGGGTGATGTCTCAGGGTACTTGGAGGTACATGATTAAATAGGTCGTAGTCAGCATGGTTTCCTCAAGGGAAAATCTTCCTAAAAATCTGTTGGAATTCTTTGAAGAAATAACAAGCAGGATAGTCAAAGAAGAATCAGTTAATGTTGCGTACTTGGGTTTTCAGAAAGTCTTTGCCTAGGTGCCACACATGAGGCTGCTTAATGAGTTTTGAGCCCATGGTATTACGGGAAAGATTCTAGCATGGATAAAGCAGTGGCTGATTGGCAAGAGTCAAAGAGTTAAAGGAAACCTTTTCTGGTTGGCTGTTGGTGACTAGTGGTGTTCCACAGGGGTCCGTGGTAGGACTGATTCTTTTTTCATTATATGTCAAAGATTTGGATGATGGAATTAATGCCTTTGTTGCAAAGTTTGCAGATGATATGAAGATAGGTGGAGGGGCAGGTAGCTTTGAGAAATTAAAGAGGCTATAGAAGGACTTAGACAGATTAGGAGAATGGGCAACGGAATGACAGATGGAATACAGTGTTGCAAAGTGTATGGTCATGCACTTTGGTAGAAGAAGTGAAAGTTTGACTATTTTCTAAATGGTTCAAAGGAGGCTCATCCAATGGCTTGTCATATGAAGATCGTTTGATGGCCCTGGGCCTGAATTCACTAGAATTTAGAAGAATGAGAGGCGACCTCATTGAGTCCTTTTGAATGGAGAAAGGCATGGATGTGGAGAGGATACTTCCTATGGTAGGAGAGGACACAGCATCAGAATAGAGGGGCATCTTTTTAGAACAGAGATGAGGAATTTCTTTTGTCTGAGGGTGTTGAATCTGTGGAATTTTTTGTCACAGGCAGCTGTGGAGGTCAAATCTTTATGTATATTTAAGGCAGAGGTTGATAGATTCTTGATTGGTCAGGGAGGGCATGAAGGGATACAGGGAGAGGGCAGGAGATTGGGTGTGAGGAAAATTGGATCAGTTATGATGAAATGGGGGAGCAAACTCAATGGGCCAGATGGCCTAATTCTGCTCCTATATCTTAAGGTCTTATGAGGCGTCTACTGTGTGTTCCAGAAAGGATATTCTGACTGAAGTCTGCCACCTGCAGTGACATGATGATATCTTTAGTGTTTTGGCAAGGTTGCTGTGGAATGCAGTTTTCTGCATTGGGACCTCACTAGCCTCGAGTGAAAACATTTGTACCTTTTTCTCTGAGTCCAAAGATTGTCATTTAACTACAGACAAGCATGTAAACCCATTGGTTCACTACTCAGACCTGACAGTATTGATGCAAGTGCCAACCTTATCAATGTAACAAAATCTCATGGTCCTCTCCAGTTTATGAACGCCCAGCTTATGTAAAGTCCATACATGCAAACAAGTGTTCGGGATGGATTTGCCAGCAGCTTGTGGTGGCCCGAGCCATGTTCTGCCAGGTGGGGACTTGGTTTGCAGCCTCATTTTTGACCTGCGAATTGTTCAGGCTGTGATCTGTTCACAGGGACTGAACATTGCTGTAACTTGAAAAATGTCGAAGTGGTTGCTGAAAGGTATGACGAGAGGAATCAAGAGGCTGATATGAAGGGTTAGGATTCATGTCCAATTTGTGAGTTTTCAAAAAGTGCAAGTAATATGATAAGCACAGAGCATCCATTATTGAAGATAGCCATTCCCAAAGTAAAGAACAGAATTTGGAACAACAATATGTCTGGTTATACCACACAGTATACTCCGATTTATCTGCACTGCACTTCCATGACAAAATGGAGAAAAGCTCGGGACAAAAACTTTTCCAAGAGTTTTCCTGATGAACAATTTTAGCAAAACAAAAGAAGCTGGGTACTTTGCTGTCTGGGGCTTCTGCCTATCTGTTGAAGTTAAATAGTTAACTGTTAGTATCTTGGAGAACATTCATTGTTCGGTTTTGTACCTTGGGGGAGCAATAGTTGCAAGGAATAAAGCAAAGAAAAAGATTTGGTTAAGTAAAAATACATTTGTTGACAAGAGCCTCGTTAATATGTATTTATTGTAGGTGTGCAATCTTTTATTTAGTTTCAGCTTTCTTCAACTTCCACTTGTTACAAGTTCAGAGTTGACAATCAAAGAGTCAATGCACAATGATTTGTGTAGAATAATTTTATGGTGCTTTTGTGATTCAGTTGCAGAGAACAGAATATAAGCCCATTCTCATGAAATCTCATCTTGTTATATTTAAAGAATTTTACTCAAAATTTTGAGAAGGCTTAAATTTTAAAAGTTACGAAGAGAAACTGACAATAAAAAGGTGCACTACTGCTTGATTATGGTAGACAGTTATTGTAGAAGATGATCTTCTCCTCAATAAACTCTTTAATACTTGTCACATTTTCTTCTAATTTGGACAAATAATCTGAGTTCTCTTTCAGTTTTCTATTTCTGTCCTTCATCTGCTCTTCCAGTTCTGTAAATGCAGAAAAAATTAAAATTTTTAATTTATTATCTGCAATCCTTGCTGTCAGATTATTGGCCAACATTTATTCTCTCTTCATCGGCTGCTGACCACACTATATTCAGATTGTAGCAGTATAAATTTCAAATTTATTGCATAAAGAAAACCTGCAATTCAATTTTGGATGTGTTGACAAGCAAAGTTAAACTTTTATGGAAAGTTAATGATGTTTAGGAAACTCATGACTAAAGTTTCAATTGTCTCTATATTACACAATTCCATTATGCTCCAGATAATGGCCTTATCATTTCAGACAACTTGCAGAATCATAGAGTACAGTTTAAACTTCTAACAATAAAGATAGATCAAAGGAATACTAGCTCCTGTATTCAGCTGGAGGTTCTCGAATACTATGGCTAAAAGACCATTCAGATCTTAGGGTTGGGAGGAAGTCACTGTGAATTAGGAGGGGACCCAGGGGGAGGTGATAGGCAGGTGAGAAGAGGGAAGAGGCTAGAGTAGGGAATGGATGGGGGGGGGGCATTTGTTTACCAGAAGGAGAGATCAATATTCATGCCATCAGGTTGGAGGCTACCCAGATGTAATATAAGGTGTTGCTCCTCCATCCTGAGGATGGCCTCATCTTGGCACAAGAGGAGGCCTTGGACTGACATGTCAGGACAGGAATGGAAATTAAAATGTTTGGCCACTGGGAAGTTTCACTTGTGGCAGATGGAGCGGAGGTGCTTAATGAATCGGTCCCCCAATTTACAGCAGGTGTCACCAATGTAAAATAGGCCATGTCGGGAGCATTGGGCACAATAGACAACCCCAGTAGATTTGCAGGTGAGGTGTTGCCTCTGGAAGGACTGTTCGGGGCCGTGAATGGAGGTGAGGATGGAGGTAAATGGGTTGGTGCAGCACTTTGGCCACTTGCGAGGATTAGTGCCGGGAGGGAGATTAGTGAGAAGGGAATCACGGACAGAGTAATCCTTGTGGAAAGCAGAGAGAGGGGGAGAGGTAAAGATACACTTAGTGGTAGGATCCCTTTGGATATGGCGGAAGTTTCGGAGAATGATGTGTTGGATGGTAGGTAAGAACAAGAGGAACTCCATCACCGTTAAGGTGGTAGGAAGATGGGGTGAGTGCATATATTTGGGAAATAAGGAGGTGTGTGTGAGGGCAGCTTCACTGGTGGAGGAAGGGAAACTCCATTCTGGAAAGGAAAGCTGCATCCTGGGAACAGAGATGAAGGACCTGGGAAAAGGGAATAGCATTCTTATTGGAGACTGGGTAGGAAGTAGCATAGTCAAAGTAACCGTGGGACTTGGTAGGTTTAGAAAAGGCGTCAGTCGACAGTTTGTCTCCAGAGATGGAGACAGAGATCCTGAGAAAGTGGAGGGAGGTGTCAGAAATAGACAAAGTGAACTTACGAGCAGGGTGGAACATGGAGGCAAAGGTGATAAAATTGGTGAGCTATGCATGGGTGCATGAAGCAGCACCAGTGCAGGTGTCCATGTACCATAGTAGAAGTTGGGGAGTGTTACCAGGGACGGCTTGGAACGTGGACTGTTCTACGTAGCCAACGAAAAGGCAGGCATAGCTGGGGCCCCTGCAGGTTCCCATGGCTAACCCTGGAGTCTGGAGGAAGTGGGAGGAGCTGAAGGAATAATTGTTGAGGGTTGGGACCAGTTCTTCTAAACAGAGGAGGGTGATGGTGGAAGGGGAACCGGGTAATTCTTTTTTGAGATAGAAGCGGAGAGCTTTAAGGTCTTCTCAGTGGGGGATAGACATGTGCAGGGACTGGGCAGCGATGGTGAAAATGAGGCGGTCAAGGCCAGGGAATTGAAAGTTAGTGAGGAGATTGAGAGCATGAGAAGTGTCGCAGGTGTAGGTGGGAAGGGGCTGAGTCAAGTTGGATAGACTGGAGTTGAGGTATGAGGACACGAGTTCAGGAGCAGGCTGAGACAATGGGCTTACCCAGACAGCAGGTCTGTGGATTTTGGTTAGGAGGTAGAAGGGACCAGTGCGGAGTTAGGGAACTATGACTTTGGTAGCAGTGGATGGAAGTTCTCCAGAGTTGATGATGTCAGTGCTGGAACTGGAAACAGTTTTCTAATGGTCCAGAGTGGGATTTGTTGTTACATTCACTAATATTAATGCGGCATGTGGAACTTTCTCCAACATAGAGACTGCAGCCTCAGGACTTACAGAATTTATCTCTCTGGGCTGCTTCTGCCACTACTGCTTCTTTCCTGACAACTTCTTAAGCTCCCCAATTTTCTGGAACTCTCTTCAGGTTTCACCTCTTCCACTAAAATTCTAAGAGTGCATAATGTTTGCAAAGTCAACACTTATTGTCATTTTTGGTTGTAGTAGTAGGTTTGTCTGACAGTACTCATTTTAGAAATCATACCAACATTATGTGATTACCTTAACAAAATATGTTGTGTATTTCACCACTTGTCTTCTTTAAGGTTTGATTAATAGCTGAATAAAATGTCAATATAATGTAAAGAGGCAAGACTCCATGTAAATTGTCAAACAAATTTACCATTCTATTGAATTAACAATGTCCCCCTACCTGTAATCCTCCTCAGTTTGCTTTCTAAGTCTTTTGCCAGATCACTTGCCTCTCGCAGTAATTCTTCTGCTTTTTGTTTTCCATCCTTTGGAATCTCTTGTATGCTCAGATTGATTAATTTCACATATGCTTCATTCAATGTTTTAAATTCCTGCAATGAACAAAATGTGAAAATGCCTTTTAAATCAGCAAATAATTTCCAAAATGTATTTAAAGGAACAATTGTTAGGAAAAATAGTTAGGAGAAAGTACACCATTAGGAGTTTGAGGAGGTTTGATATATCACCAAAGACTCTTACAAATTTCTATTGACAGCCACTGGAGAGCTTTTTGACTGGTTGCATCATAGCCATGAAAGCTCCAACGCACAGGATTGCAAACGGCTGTAGAGAGCTTTAGCAAGCTCCATCACAGGCACAACCCCACTTTATCAAGACATCTTCAAGAGGTGATGCTTCATGAAGGCAGCATCGATGATTAAGGACTCTCACCATGCAGGATATACCCTTCTCTTGTTACTACCATCAGGGAGGAGGTAACAAAATCGGAAGAATCACAGTCAATAATTCAGAAACATCTCCTTCCCTTCTACCATCAGATTTTGAACAGTCCATGAAGCTAGGTCATTACCCCTCATTTTGCACTTGTTAGTTACTTTGCAATTTATGGTACTGCTGCTGTAAAGCAACAAATTTCGCCTCATTTAAGTCAGTGATAATAAATTTGATTCTGTTCCCAAACCAAACAGCACAATCTCCTTCTGTGACATTCTGCTGTTCTTCCTTAATCCATCAGTTTGCTGGGTGAGAAGTGAAAACAAAGTATGATAATAAGTTCCTGCTTTAAATACGGCAACACCTGACTTCTAGATCTTTCCTTCTGTAACCACATTAATTGATTACTTGCTACTTCCCAGGAAATATCAGGAGCAGTAAGCAGTTTGACCCTTTGAGCCAAGGTAGAAATTGGCCTTCATCAAGATCAAGTCAACTTTTATCTTGTCACCATTTTCCTGCACTGTCCCTTTATTTCTTGATTCCTATAATATCCAGAAATATTTAAATCTTTGTTTTGAATGACCGATGTGACTATAAAAAAGTCAAAAAATTCACCAGTCTCTGAATGAATGAATTTTTCATCCCAGCTCTTATTCTGTGACGGAGACTCTGGTTCTGGATTCCTCAGCTGGGGGAAATATCCTCCATGAATCCAGCCTGTTAAATGCCACAGGAACTTTATAAGCTTCAGTAGATCTCCTAACATACTTCTCATTGTGTTGTGAGCTTGATCCCTTTGAACATTAACCCCATCTAACTTCTTACCATTTAGAAATAATATTCTCACCATTTAAAAATAAGCAACATTTCCTGTTTCGAGCATCAAAATGAAAGTTTTCAAGTTTTTCCACTTTACTTTGCATCTGCCTTGTTCTTGTCCACTCACTCAGCTTGTCTGTACCTCTAAGAAGCATTTTCATAACTTTCTCCATACTCAACACTAAATATGACATCTGGTCAAGCCAACTACATCATTGATGTAAATTGTGAAAATCTGAATCGGCATCAGATTCAGGTTTATTATCACCGGCATGTGATGTGAAATTTGTTAACTGAGCAGCTGCAGTTCAAGGCAATACATAATCTAGCAGAGAGAAAAAATAATAATAAATAAAACATAATAATAAATAAACAAGTAAACCAATTAAGTATATTAAATAGATTATTAAAAAATGTGCAAAAACAGAAATACTGTTTATTAAAAAAGTGAGGTAGTGTCCAAAGCTTCAATGTCCATTTAGGAATTGGGTGGCAGAAGGGAAGAAGCTGTTCCTGAATCGCTGAGTGTGTGCCTTCAGGCTTCTGTACCTCCTACCTGATGGTAACAGTGAGAAAAGTGCATGCCCTGGGTGCTGGAGGTCTTTAATAATGGACGCTGCCTTTCTGAGACACCGCTTCCTAAAGATGTCCTGGGTACTTTGTAGGCTAGTGGCCAAGATGGAGCTGACTAGATATACAAACTGGTGCCCAAGATGGATGTGGAAGCTATGGAGAGGGTGCAGAGGAGATTTACCAGGATGTTGCCTGGTTTGGAGAACAAATCATATGAAGCAAGGTTAGCAGAGCTGGGACTTTTCTCTTTGGAGAGTAGAAGAATGAGAGGGGACTTGATAGAGGTCTACAAGTTTATGAGAGGCATAATTAGGGTGGATAGTCAGTACCTGTTTCCCAGGGCACCAATAGCAAACACCAGGGGGCATATGTACAAAATTAAGGGAGGGAAGTTTAGGGGAGACATCAGGGGTAAGTTTTTTACACAGAGGGTTGTGGGTGCCTCGAATGACTTGCCAGGGATGGTGGTGGAGGCTAAAACATTAGGGGTAATTAAGAGCCTCTTGGACAGGCACATAGATGAAAGCAAAATGGAGGGTTATGGGGTAGTGTGGGTTTAGTACTTTTTTTAAGGACTATATGGTTTGGCACAACATGGAAGGCTGAAGGGCCTGTACTGTGCTGTAGTGTTCTATGGAGCTGACTAGATATACAATCTGGAGCCCAAATACTGATGCTTAGGGGTAATCCTCTAATTAGAGCCCACCAGCTGGAATCAATCATCAAACTTACTGCATGGAAACAAGTAATTCAGCCCAACAAGTCCACACTGGGACCTGTAAACCTCCTCTCTCCTTATCTCACCTATTCAATATTCTTTAATTCCTTTCCAATTATTTGTTTATGCCTTTTAATTCATTAATACCTGGCAACTGAGTTACTTCCTGGGGATTAAATGGTTTAATAAATAGCAGAGGCAATAGAACTTCAGAAAAATAAGATTAAAGCACGTACTTGTTCGGCCTCATCAGCATTCGTCTTGGCTTCATTCGCTTTTTCCATTGCCTTTTTACTTGCTATCTTGTTGTTTTCTGTCTTGTTTCTTAGTCCTTCAATGTCATTTTGAAACTTAGCTATATTGTTCATGAGATTCACGAGATTGTCAGAAATTGATTTGATTTTGTCATTAACCTATAAGTAATTAAAACATGAAAGACAAAACATATTAATTTCACAAGAAATTTAGCTGTCTTCTGCTAACTAGCATAAGATGTAGAGAAGGTGCTAATAAAATCCTCCCCTCATACAAAATAAAAATTGGATAGAGAACTTAGAGTGGAAACTGAAGAGATTTGACATGCTGACGGAGGATATGATTAATACTTAATATAATTAATTATGAAGTATTTTGGAAATATAAAAAGTTGAAAAAATTGCAGAAGTGCATACAAATGGAAAATCAGGATGAAGGAAGGGAAAATACTAAATGTGTGTTTTGCTTCTGTTTACAAAGAGCAGTATGGTAATGGAAGAGCTTTGAATAGCATGACTAGAAATAAAGAGTACTATTGAAAAGAAATTGATCCTAGTGGCATACTATACATTGTACCACTTTCACTCCAAGAACAATTTGAGGAAGCTGTGGCCATAGTCTTCCAAACACCTTTGCATGCCAAAGGATGAGATGGCTATTGGTGAAATATTTATGTCCAAGAAGGCCCATCATTTAAGAACTGATGTTTACATTAAAAAATAATCTGACGGGAGGGATTAGTAGAATTAATATATAACAATGTTCTAAACGCAATAAAAAAATAAAAAATTGTTACATTGCACTTACAATTAGCAAACCAGTAGGATTTCCCTGAAATCTATACAGAGTTTTTATAAACAGTGTGAAAAATATTGACCTAGAGATTGTGAGATTTCTTGACAGCCTTTAATCCTTATCCATACTTACAAAGATATACAGTCATCTATGTATTGCATCCATCAAAGATGGTGCCATTGTGTGGCTATGAATCCCAAGTTTAAAATTGACCCCTTAAATTGTAAAATAGAATTGAAAGCTATGACCTATGTTTGATTTTGAGAAACTTGTGTAACGCCCTGGGAAAGATTTCCCTGCTAATGTAAAGGTTGTTCTGTTGCAGCAGTGTTTGGGTTATGACTAGAGATAACGGGGGCTTTGGAATGTGCGCCGTCCAATGAAGGGAGCGTTTTTCTCTGGTTGTGTGCCTGAGAGTGGGTTGTTCATGTTCTTTTGTTCAGTGGAAGATGGAGAAAGAAGATGCCAGAATGGAGAGTCGTAGACTGCAGGATGGAGTGGGCTGGGAATGGGTCGATGCCTCCCGAGGGAAATCGATGAAGGACTAACAGATGGGAAACCATGAGCTTCAACGTGTGCATTAGACTGTTTCATTAAAATGGGCCCTTTTCTTTTTGTTTCTTTACTAACTGTCTAGTCAAAATAAGAATTATGAAGCTAAATCGTTTAATTGCAAATGGTGTTCTGTTTTTTTATTTCGTGGTACTGAATTGTAACAGGGGAATACATCACGCAGCATCCACACAAACAAGAGATTTTGCACCTCAGATTTCACACATTTAGCAGGGCCAGAGACTGTCTTCCCTAGACTAACACTGCCGGCCGAACCTAAGGGTTCACTTGGAAAATATACATGTAAAGTATCATTGTTGGGATTCAACATTGATCAAAATGTCATTTGGATTTTTGGGAATGCCAGAGTTCCCTGTAAAGCAAATGGTTCCGGGACATCTCCATCCAAGGTAAACCTCTTGATTTGATAAGAGAAGGAAAATCTATAGTTTAATATTGTACACTACGGTCAATACATTCTAAACATTTCTTGAAACATAAATTAATTAAAATAATCTTTTTGTGAATATCTGGTTTTAAATATTGGAAATTAAAATTTATTCAGGATTAGTATCCTTCCAATTCAATCCAGTTTCAGGAACAGCTTCTTACCAGATTTCTGAATGGACAATGAGCCCATGAACACTAAAGCATTTTTTCTCTCTTTTTGATTAATTTATACACTTATTGTAACTTATAGTTTTTTATTACGTATAACAATGTACTGTAGCTGCAAGGAACACATTTTATGACATATGCTATTGATATTAAACGCAATTCTGATTCTGAAGTTACCTGTGAAATTTTTGTTTTTGCACTATTTAAATCCCTTGTGATTATATTCACTGTTCCTATAACATTTCGTTGTACTTCTTTTATCTTGTCCAGTTCTTTCTGCAGTTCTTTTGTGCTTGGAATCTCTTGAGCTCTTTTCCTACGAATACACACATAACATTTACTATCTGTGTACAAGAAAAGATCAAGATGGAGTCAGAGAGCATAGAAACAGGCCCTTCAGTCCACCAAGTTTGTGCCAAACCTCAGTCATCCATTTAAGCTAGTCCTGCATTTTTCTACTTTTTGTTCTTTCCATGTTCTCATTAACTCCCCCCTATGTTCTACCTACCCACTAGGATAAATCAGAGTGAATAATTAACCTCTCAGCCTGCATGGTTTGGGGATGTGGGAGGAAGTCCACATGTCACAGGGAGAACATGCAAACTCTATGGCATCGGTGCTGCTCTCTAGTGGAGTATAAACAGCATTGCATCTGACTGAGGTTTGCTCTTGCTGACAGAGTCATGGACTCAAAATAGGGCTATATTACTTTTTTATGTGATTATATGTCGACTACTATTCTATACGTGTAACATGTTCATTTGGCTGTGTATCCCTGTTGGTACTGTGTTTTGCACCTTGGCCCTGAGGACACTGATCTGTTTGGGTGTATTTATGGGTATTCATGTATAGTTGAACTATATGAATGGGACCCAAGGTCAGGAATGAACCCAGTTCTCTGCACTGTGAGACTGTAGCTCACAGTAACACTGTGCTGGCCAGAACAATACAGTAAGGCAGTCAGATTCTTAACTGCTGTTAACAATGCTAGACTGGATCTTTTATAGAGGAGGAGTTTTAACAATGAGCTTCAGTTAGATGGTGTGCACATTGTATATCACTGACCATTTGGGTATCAGTCTTTAGGAATTGCTGTCATTTATTTGATACATTGGATACATTGGATGTGTGGCTGGCAACTTGCGAAGGCCAGTGTGTAGAGCCAGGTATGGGGAATTTAATATTGGATCTGAGGAATGATAGATACATATCCTTTTGGAAGAGGACAGCGAGGCTTGAGAGGAAGTGCGGCGGCGGCCATTTTCAAATTGTCCAATTGCTTCTCAGATCGGAGTTCTGAGAGGCGGGACTGCGCAGGCGCGTGAAGGAGGCCCGGGAAGGAGGGAAGATATATAAAGAACGCCGCCTTAAGAAGCGGGCAGCGGAGTGAGCCGGGCGCAGAGTGTAGGGCTTGGGCTCAGAGGGCTTAGGCAGAAGAGGGCATAGTAGGCTTATCTTTTAGTTCTTGTATTTTCAGTTATTTGGGAGGTATGAGTGTGAGGGCAGCTTGTTGTTCTCGGTGTTGGATGTGGGAGATCCTGGAGTCTCCGAGCCTCCTGGACGTCCACATCTGTGCCGAACTGCAGCTCCTGAGGGACCGAGTTAGGGAACTGGAGCTGCAGCTCGATGACCTTCGCCTGGTCAGGGAGAGTGAGGAGGTGATAGAGAGGAGTTACAGGCAGGTGGTCACTCCAGGACCATGGGAGGCAGATAGGTGGGTTACAGTCAGGAAGGGGAAGAGGCAGGTACTAGAGAGTACCCCAGTGGCTGTACCCCTTGACAATAAGTACTCATGTTTGAGTACTGTTGGGGGGGACAGCCTACCTGGTGGGAGTGACAGTGGCCGAGCCTCCGGCACAGAGGATGGCCCTGTAGCTCAGAAGGGTAGGGTTAGAAGAAAAAGGTCCTTAGTAATAGGGGACTCAATAGTCAGGGGCTGAGACAGGCGTTTCTGTGGAGGTGACCGGGAGTCCCGGATGGTAATTTGCCTCCCTGGTGCCAGGGTTCGGGACGTTTCTGATCGTGTCCAAGATATCCTGAAGTGGGAGGGTGAAGAGCCAGAGGTCGTGGTACATGTAGGTACCAATGACATAGGAAGGAAAGGGGAAGAGGTCCTGAAACGAGAGTATAGGGAGTTAGGAAGGCAGTTAAAAAGAAGGACCGCAAAGGTAGTAATCTCGGGATTACTGCCTGTGCCACGCGACAGTGATAGTAGGAATAGAATTAGGTGGAGGATGAATGCGTGGCTGTGGGATTGGAGCAGGGGGCAGGGATTCAAGTTTCTGGATCATTGGGACCTCTTCTGGGGCAGGAGTGACCTGTTCAAGAAGGACGGGTTACACTTGAATCGTGGGGGGACCAATATCCTAGCGGGGAGGTTTGCTAGGGCTACAGGGCGGACTTTAAACTAGTAAGATGGGGGGGGGGGTGGGAGACTATTTGAGGAGACTATGGGAGAGGAGGTTAGTTCACCAGTGGAGCAAGTAAATAGACAGTGTGTGAGGGAGGAAAGGCAGGTGATGGAGAAGGGATGCGCTCAGCCCGAAGATGTAGGGGAGAAGAAAGAAAAGGATAATAAATTTGAATGCATTGTTAGGGATGGAAAGAGAGGAGGAGATGGAGAGAATCTTAAATGTATCTATAATGGGAAAGGTGCAGTAACACTGATAGGAGTGTATTATAGGCCACCTAATGGGGCGCGTGAGTTGGAAGAGCAAATGTGTAAGGAGATAGCAGATATTTGTAGTAAACACAAGGTGGTGATTGTGGGAGATTTTAATTTTCCACACGTAGACTGGGAAGCTCATTCTGTAAAAGGGCTGGATGGTTTAGAGTTTGTGAAATGTGTGCAGGATAGTTTTTTGCAACAATACATAGAAGTACCGACTAGAGATGGGGCAGTGTTGGATCTCCTGTTAGGGAATGCGATAGGTCAGCTGACAGATGTATGTGTTGGAGAGCACTTCGGGTCCAGTGATCACAATAGCATTAGCTTCAATATAATTATGGAGAAGGACAGGACTGGACCTAGAGTTGAGATTTTTGATTGGAGAAAGGCTAACTTTGAGGGGATGCGAAGGGAGTTAGAGAGAGTGGATTGGGTCAAGTTGTTTTATGGGAAGGATGTAATAGAGAAATGGAGGTCATTTAAGGGTGAAATTATGAGGGTACAGAATCTTTATGTTCCTGTTAGGGTGAAAGGAAAGGTTAAAGGTTTGAGAGCACCAAGGTTTTCAAGGGATATTAGAAATTTGGTTCAGAAAAAGAGGGATGTCTACAATATATATAGGCAGCATGGAGTAAAGGAATTGCTCGAGGAATTTAAAGAATGTAAAAGGAGTCTTAAGAAAGAGATTAGAAAAGCTAAAAGAAGATACGAGGTTGGTTTGGCAAATAAGGTGAAAGTAAATCCAAAAGGTTTCTACAGTTATATTAAAAGCAAGAGGATAGTGAGGGATAAAATTGGCCCCTTAGAGAATCAGAGTGGTCAGCTATGTGTGGAACCGAAGGAGATGGGAGAGATTTTGAATGATTTCTTCTCTTCGGTATTCACTAAGGAGAAGGATATTGAATTGTCTAAGGTGTGGGAAACAAGTAAGGAAGTTATGGAACCTATGACAATTAAAGAGGTGGAGGTACTGGCGCTTTTAAGAAATTTAAAAGTGGATAAATCTCCGGGTCCTGACAGGATATTCCCCAGGACCTTGAGGGAAGTTTGTATAGAAATAGCAGGAGCTCTGACGGAGATCTTTAATATGTCATTAGAAACGGGGATTGTGCCGGAGGATTGGTGTATTGCTCATGTGGTTCCATTGTTTAAAAAGGGTTCTAGAAGGAAGCCTAGCAATTATAGACCTGTCAGTTTGACATCAGTGGTGGGTAAATTAATGGAAAGTATTCTTAGAGATAGTATTTATAATTATCTGGATAGACGGGATCTGATTAGAAGTAGCCAGCATGGATTTGTGCGTGGAAGGTCATGTTTGACAAACCTTATTGAATTTTTTGAAGAAGTTACGAGGAATGTTGACGAGGGTAAGGCAGTGGATGTAGTCTATATGGACTTCAGCAAAACCTTTGACAAAGTTCCATATGGAAGGTTAGTTAAGAAGGTTCAGTCGTTAGGTATTAATGCTGGAGTAATAAAATGGATTCAACAGTGGCTAGATGGGAGATGCCAGAGAGTAGTGGTGGATAATTGTTTATCGGGATGGAGGCCGGTGACTAGCGGGGTGCTTCAGGGATCTGTTTTGGGCCCAATGTTGTTTGTAATATACATAAATGATCTGGATGATGGGGTGGTAAATTGGATTAGTAAGTATGCCGATGATACTAAGGTAGGAGGTGTTGTGGATAATGAGGTGGATTTTCAAAGCTTGCAGGGAGATTTATGCCAGTTAGAAGAATGGGCTGAACGTTGGCAGATGGAGTTTAATGCTGAGAAGTGTGAGGTTCTACATTTTGGCAGGAATAATCCAAATAGAACATACAGAGTAAATGGTAGGGCATTGAGGAATGCAGAGGAACAGAGAGATCTAGGAATAACTGTGCATAGTTCCCTGAAAGTGGAGTCTCATGTAGATAGGGTGGTGAAGAGGGCTTTTGGAACGCTGGCCTTTATAAATCAAAGCATTGAGTACAGAAGTTGGGATGTAATGCTAAAGTTGTACAAGGCATTGGTAAGGCCAAATTTGGAATATTGTGTGCAGTTCTGGTCACCGAATTATAGGAAAGATATCAATAAATTACAGAGAGTGCAGAGACAATTTACTAGGATGTTACCTGGGTTTCAGCAATTAAGTTACAGAGAAAGGTTGAACAAGTTAGGTCTCTATTCATTGGAGCGTAGAAGGTTGAGGGGGGATTTGATCGAGGTATTTAAAATTTTGAGAGGGATAGATAGAGTTGACGTGAACAGGCTGTTTCCATTGAGAGTAGGGGAGATTCAAACTAGAGGACATGATTTGAGAGTTAGGGGGCAGAAGTTTAAGGGAAACACGAGGGGGTATTTCTTTACTCAAAGAGTGATAGCTGTGTGGAATGAGCTTCCTGTAGAAGTAGTAGAGGCCAGTTCAGTTGTGTCATTTAAGGTAAAATTGGATAGGTATATGGGCAGGAAAGGAGTGGAGGGTTATGGGCTGAGTGCGGGTAGGTGGGACTAGGTGAGATTAAGGGTTCGGCACGGACTAGGAGGGCCAAGATGGCCTGTTTCCGTGCTGTGATTGTTATATGGTTTTATATATATATATATAAAGGTTGCTAAAAATTATCGTATGTTCCAGCTTTTTCAGAGGTTATTTGAGCAATAAAGATGATTATAAATAAATCTCAATTGTGAATTTCCATTCCTACAGTGAGGGTCTCTGTTATTTACTAAGCTCAGTGTCACAAATACCATTGTGTTTTGTCATTACCTATAGCCTTCTTTATTCTGTTTCTCACACATCTGAGTTTCACCTTGTACAAACTGCTTCCCAGTTCAGTTTTTCTCACAGAAAATTCTTCTTGGCTCATTGCACTGCCCTTCTCCCATCCCTTTTGGCACTGCACTGTAACTAGGGCTTTGCTCTTGTTTCTGATTCTAATGACCGATTCTACCCTCATGCCAGACTGCACAGTGGCGCAGCTACACCCCTGCCACACAGTACCAGCCCCAGGATTCAATCCTGACCTCGACTGATGTCTGAGTGGAGTTTGCATGTTCTCCCTGTGATTACATGGGTTTCCTCTGGGGCTGTTCCTCCCCACATCCCGAAGCCATGCAGTTGTGTGAATGAGTGGTAAAATCTCAGGGTGGGTGGGGGGGAGGGTTGATATACAAGTGGGAGAATGAAAAATGGGATTAATGTAGGCTTATGTAAATTTACAATTTACATTCAACACAGACTTGCTAGGGTGAAGGGTTTGTTTCCCTAGTGTACAATATCTCTACATGACTCTACACTCATGACTCTCCAGACCCACCACCCAAGGCAGAATGTGTTGTTTTCCAATCTTCTCCTTTTGGAGCTCCCTCATTTTTGCCTTTAAATGGGCAGGTAGTGTTGAGGAAGCAGGGTGTCCGAAGAAGGACTTGGATAGATTGGGAGGATATGCAAAGAAGTGGCAAATGGAATATACTGTAGGGAACTGTGTAGTTGTGCACTTTGGTAGAAGGAACTAAAGTGTAGACTATTTTCTAAATGGGGAGAAAATTCAAAAGTCAGAGGTGCAAAATGACTTTGGAGTCCTTATGTTAAAGGTTAATTTGCAGGCTGAGTATGGTGTAAGGAAGGCAGATGCAATGTTAACATTCATTTCAAGAGGACTAGAATATAAGATCAAGGATAGACTTGCCCACAAGAAAACAATATCTGTTGCATATATGTACTTTGATAATAAATTTACTTTGAACTTTTTTAGATAGTAGGGTTCAAATATCCTCTCTGCAGCATGCTCCCCTACCAATTTTTATGTAATCTGCAAACTAGAAAACTTGATCCCACCGCCAAATTATTAGTATGAATAATAAGTAGTTCAGGGTCAAGAATGTATTATTTATATTCTGTCTTCACTGTGATATGTTTCTTAAATCCATGTTAATAACTTCCTCTTACACTATGAGCTCTTATCTTGTTTCCTCATTCATCAGAAATTTTACTAACAACCTTTTATGTGACATCTTGTTGAATTGAGAAGGCAACATACTCAGCTTTCATTGCACGCTTCAAAAGTAACTTTGCTTCTTGAGAGCGGTTATTTAGCCTTTCCACTTCTTTATCAACATCTTTAATCTCAGAAAGAATGTCCTGAATTTGCTTTGTTTTGTTCTTCACTTCCTCAGGAGTAACGGGTAACTTGATGGAAAGGACATGGTTCACAATTGCTTCAAGATCCTCAGGAGAAACACCATCAGCTTCAGTTTGAGGAAAAAGCATAAAAATTGTGTTACCTTTGTGAAAGAACAAATAGCATATTTCATAAACAATCTGGGGCAGAATAAAGATCTTTGTAGAGTAAATTCATCCTGTCATTACTTTTACTAAATCAATAGTTTGGCAGAAATTGGGTTGGTGTGATTAGCTGAAAGTCTTTAGCAATGTAGACACACAACATATAGCACACACAAAATGCTGGTGGAATACAGCAGGCCAGGCAGCATCTGTAAGGAGAAGCACTGTTGACGTTTCGGGCTGAGACCCTTCGTCAGGACTAACTGAAAGGAACGATAGTAAAAAATTTGAAAGTAGTGGGGGCAGGGGGAAATGCAAAATGACATGAGAAGACCAGAGGTGGTGGGATGAAGCTAAGAGCTGGAAAGGTGATTGGCGAAAGTGATACAGAGCTGGAGAAGGGAAAGGATCATGGGACGGGAGGCCTCGGAAGGTGGGGGGGGGGGGGGGGAGCACCAGAGGGAGATGGAGAACAAGAAGAGTGAACAAAGGGAAAGATGAAGCCACACTCAGGTTGGAGGAACAACACCTTATATACTGGCTGGGTAGCCTTCAATCTGATGGCATGAACATTGACTTCTCTAACTTCCATTAATGCCCCCCTCCCCTTCTTACCTCATCCCTGACATATTTAGTTGTTTGTTTTTTTCTCTCTCTCTCTGCCCATCACTCTGCCTGTTTTCCATCTCCCTCTGGTACTCCCCCCTCCTACCCCTGTCTTTCTCCCGAGGCCTCCCGTCCTATGATTCTTTCCCTTCTCCAGCTCTGTATCACTTTTGCCAATCACCTTTCCAGCTCTTAGCTTCGTCCCACCCCCTCCGGTCTTCTCCTATCATTTCGCGTTTTCCCCTCCCCCCACTACTTTCAAATCTCTTAGTATCTTTCCTTTCAGTTAGTCCTGACAAATGGTCTTGGCCCGAACCGTTGACAGCGCTTCTCCCTATAGATGCTGCCTGGCCTGCTGTGTTCCACCAGCATTTTATGTGTGTTGTTTGAATCTCCAGCATCTGCAGATTTCCTCATGTTTACACATTTAATAATTTCATCATTTCAGTACAATGAATTAAGCGTAAGTAATTACAAGGCAGTCTGTCTAAAAACAAGCTATTAGCAATTTTCCAAACAAGGTATTTGCACTACTGGGAGCAGAGCTTAAACGTTTCCAAACTTCTCTCAAAGTAGTAAAGCAAGGAAGAGTAGAGTACCATTTCACCACAAAGCCATATCTTTTCACAATCAGATATAATATCCAAGAGCAGGGGTCGGCAACGTTTACCACTAAAAGAGCCAATATGGACCCATTTCCCACAGAAAAGAAAACACTGGGAGCCACAAAATGAAATAACACTGCATACAACGGGTTTTTTTTGCCTTTATGCTATGTATAAACAAACTATAATGTGTTGCATTTTTGAAATTGATGAACTCCTGCAGAGAAAACGAAATTACATTTCTGCATGCAACAAAAACATTTTGAACTCCGAAAAAAAGACGTTGGGTTGAAGGTTACTACATAGGTAGCCTACCTTGGATCGAAGAATTAAAAGAAAGCGCGCACTGGCGGGTGTCAGGCATTGGCAGTTGTGATGTATATTAATAGCGATAAAAAACACGTTGTAGCGGTGTAGCGCTACATGCAGCGCTAAAATAAAGACTGCAGTCAAAGGTAACTTTATTCGAACTAAACAGCCTTGCTTTAAAGCCTCCCTCAACCCGTCCCCATGGGCGCGGATGCTCCAAAAGACACGTACTCACAAACCCCCGTAGGCTATCTCCCTTAGTCGGAACGGTGGCTAATTGTTCGGATGTGCCAGGAAACGGTGTCTCCGCAAAGTACAAGATCACCATAATCTTCAAATTTCGAATTACATTTCAAAAGCTAACAAACCACGGGGAGCCGCATCACAGAGATCAAAGAGCCGCATGTGGCTCTGGAGCCGCAGGTTGCCGACCTCTGTCCAAGAGAATCTGGATTTTTTTCTCTCAGCCCCACCCAAATAAAACTTATAGAACTCCAGCACAACAGCATCATCTAGTCAGTCAAAACCAGTTGCCTTTTATAGGATGGCATTTTAATGCTCCGGAATCATAATTTTGTTTATTAATCAGAAATCCATTGACTTTACTCTTCTTTGTTCTTTAAATTCAGCTTGTTTATTCTCATCAACTCAAACCCTCCAATTTTCCCACTATCTCTCTTTCCTTAATTGTTTGACTGTTTTCTGCAAAAAGTTGTCTTGTGGCAAGTTGTCTTGTGATACCGTAAGTGTCTTAACTAGATCTGTTTGGAAGGAGACCCAGTTGGGAAAGGGAGTATGTACCTGTGAGAAACTCTTTCACTTTTCTGATGATGTCTTTAGTTTCTTGCTTTTCCCTTTCAAGTTCGTCCTTGGTTTTGCCTAACTTGCCTAATAACTTGGTCGCCTTCTCTTTAGTTTCTTGTGTTCTGTTTCTGATAGAATCAAGCTAGAAGGAAGAGAAAAGGAAAAGCACTTTACTAGTACACAAAATCAATGGTGTTTTCTGAGTTACTTGACAGAACAAATTGGATTAAATTGATTTCTTGAACTTCTGGTAATTGCCACCCACCCCCATCCCATCTGCTTTACCATTTCTCCTGTTTTGCTCACACATTCTCTCCTTATCTGGCTGGCACCTCCCTCTGGTGCTCCGCCCTCTTCCCTATCTCCCATAGTCTTCTATTGTCTCCTTTCATATTCCCCCTTCCCCAGCCCTTTATCTCTGTCAAGAATCAACTTCCCAGCTCTTTACTTCACCCCTCCCCCTCACCTATCACCTGCCACCTTGTACTTCTTCCTCCCTCGCCCACCTACTCAGTCTGACTTCCGCTCCCTTCCTTTCCAGTCCTGATGAAGGGTCTCGGCCTGAAACTTCGACTGTTAACTCTTTCCCATGGATGCTGCTTAGCGTGCTGAGCTCCCCCAGCATTTTGTGTGTGTTGCTTTGGATTAAGAGAGGCTTTTATCCAAATAAACTATAAAATTCAAATACCTTGCTTATTGTATTCAGCATTTTATTAAGGAGTTGGGTCATCTGATCACTTGTTCCTTCAGCTTTGTTTTTTGTAACGCTTGCCGTAAACAATAAATCATTACAGGCTGGGCCACCACATATTTTATTTCCAAAATCATCATGACATAAAGCTCCTCCACATGGATCTTTATCACAGGACAGGTTACCCTGAGCTCCACATATCTAGAGATTAATTAAAGCACACAAGATAGACCATGACAAACAAAGAGGACAGAAACTTGTTTCAGTTACTGGAAGCAAACAATAGAGGTGAGCAGGGAGCATTCTGTTTAATTCAGACAAAGTCTAGTAATGGTTAAATCAAACAATGAACCAGATTTTGCAATCTGCCTAGCCAAAACAAATTGCTGACAGAAAAAAATTGTTAGCAGGCTCGATCATGTTCATTTTCTGCAACAAAAGCAATGTTCAAATTCAAATTAAAGTTCAAGTTTAATCATCTTTCAATCAACTATGAGTACAGCCGAATGAAACAGCACTTCTCTGGGGCCAAGATGCAAAACATACACAGCACATTCAAAATAGTGAACAAAAATAATAATCATGCAAAAGAAAGCAAATATATATAGCTCAAGTCCCTGAGCGACATGTCCTACAAATTCCACAGCTTGAGGCTTAGTCCTCACTACAATGGAGGCCACGCAGCTCCTTGCCATCTGTTGCACCACCAAACAAGGGAAGCAGGACTGTGAAACCTTACATTATTAATGTTCACCAGGATCTTGCAATCTCAAGAGAAATGTCCAAGACAATCAACCACAGTTATACTGCACACCACCTTCATGCACCAATTCCGATGACTTCCTGTAGCAGGCAGCAACATGGTCTGCACGGTTAGTATTCATTTCCAGAGGGCTGGCAAGGATGTAATGCTGGGACATTAAAAGGCATTGGTCAGACCATACTTGGAGCTTTGGAGCTATCTGAGTGCAGGATGCATGATTACAGAACTGTGTTGAAGTTACAAACAAAAACCTTAAAAAGAGCCAGGAATGGTAATGGGCACTGGTTTTTAAAATTATCAGTGAGGCTTTGGGGGTGACACTGAGACCTTGCCTGCTTATAGCTGTATTCGGTGTGGCAGATGACGTTTTGGGTTTGAATGCAAGCCAGTCAGATATCATTGCATTTACATCACTATTGGCCCATAGAAGAACCTTGGTGGCCTGGAAATCTGCCACTCCCCCATCTGCTGCTGCTTGGT
This sequence comes from Hypanus sabinus, assembly GCF_030144855.1. Taxonomy (NCBI): domain Eukaryota; kingdom Metazoa; phylum Chordata; class Chondrichthyes; order Myliobatiformes; family Dasyatidae; genus Hypanus; species Hypanus sabinus. The sequence continues at coordinate 43,876,720 of NC_082718.1, forward strand.
TAGAGGACGTAATGTTTTTTTCTGAACTTAGAAAAGATTAAATTCACTTTGAGGGGGGTCTGTGAAAAAGTTATATTCGAAATGGGGACCTTTCTTGTCATATTTTGGGAGTCTTAAGGAATTATCTACTAGTTGAGGGCATTTGATTGTACTTGGGAAGTTGCCTCTCTTTTAACAGGGTGTTTGATGAATTGTAATATGAGTGTATTTTGGATAATTTGATATATTGTGAATGTGTGTGGGCCTTCACCTTGAAGTAGTGTGGGGGTATGGCTGTGAAATGTCCGTACTTGTATTAGTGAATTGTTGTATTGTAAATACATTAGCTGCCATGGTATGTTTGGGGAGGACAGGTGAGGGGAGGTTTGTTTAGGGCTAAGATATAAAAGCAAAATGGAGGAAAATGTAATCTATTATGTATTCTGTATTGCGTCATTCCTTCAATAAAATATATTTTAAAAATATAACACTGCTGACATGTCTGGTCCAGCTAAGTATTTTAGCAGTCATGACTACCTGGCATTTGCGATTAAAGTATATACCTTGATCTTTTAAACAGTAGGGTCTTAGTCAGTCTGACTGGTTTTGAGTTATTTAAGAAGTTAAGTATTACATATACATAATAATAAGGGAGATTCATAAATTGAATTGTATGCAGGCAGTCCCACTTTATGGCAGGGTTCTGTTCCTGAGAATTATCCATAACATGAATAGTTCATAAGTTACAACTGTCAACAAACATTTGGAACTTTACAAAGTAGGTCAAGTCAAGGAATGAAATGTATAGACAAGTGTTTAAAGTTTCTTTGGAGATTCTTTCCCATTTCACAATAAATCTGTGCAGAATAACTTAGAAAATGTCTAGTTCTTCTGTAGATCGAAACAAGAGTTCAGGTTTCGAATGGGACAGGCATTAAAAAGCTAGAAATCCATATAGTTGCCCAACTTTAAGCAGAATTGGAGTTAATCCTAAAATATAGAAATAAAACATCTTACTATGGTAGTGCAGCAGTATACAGATTGAGAAATGTGATTTATTGACAAAACATATAAAGACAGATTAAGGAAGCCATCCAGTTTAACAGGCTCAGTCTGCTTTTAAAAGAGCTGTGCAGATTGCCTGATTCCCACATTCCCATGGCAAATATTTACTTTTCAACTATATTTCTGGCATCCGTTTGAGAATTCCTCTGGAATTATCCTTCAAATCAGTGAGTTGTAGATCACACAATTTACTGTGTAATATTCTTTATCCTATCTCTGATTGCCAAAAACAGATAATCAAACAAAGTATATTCCTGATCTCTGCAGCTCTAAGGAGAGGAAAATCAGCGACTCTGGCCTTTTCTTACCACTGAAGTTCTTGACCCTGGTGCCATTCCTGTATCACTTCTCACCATCACTAAGGCCTCTTCATACGTTCTAAGCCACAGTGCCCTGATTTCAGTGCAGTGCCCTAGCCAGAATGTAACTCCCTTACTTGATTCAAGACCTCAACAGTTCATATTGCTCCTTAAAGCATTCTTAGCTTATCCTGCTATCTTGAAACGCCTTCAAGTTTCTCTATGTTGGCATGTTATTTAAGATTATGTCATTAACTTCAGCCTCTCCTCATTCTTTGCCCCAAATGTAACACTTCCTCAGCATTTAATTTTACCTGCCTTGCTTCTGCTCAATATACTTCTGCTAAAATTTGCAGATCTTTGAATAAAGGCAACGTGTTTTCAATTGCTGAGTCTCTTTCAGGCCAATACTGGCAAAGTTTTGGACACTGAAGAAAAGAACGCAGGCAGAAGAGTGGACGTGAAGTACTAATGAACAAGGCTCATGGAATTACGTAGTTTACTGTTCCTTTCCTTTACTTATAAGCTTGTGAGTCCTGTTCTGAACTGAAACCAATTGCTTAACCACTCTACATTTCCATAAAATAGTTTAATAGATACAGAACTCACCAGGTTGTTTGCCTTTGTCAAATCCAAAAGTTCAGTTTTTTGCCTCAATGCATTAAGTTCGTTGTTATAAATCAATAATGTATTGTTTAACAAGGCAGTTGCATCCTTTCTTGTAGATTCTGAGATACTCACTAATTCCGAAACATTTGCTTTCTGTTGAGAGTCTTTTGAAATTTGGTAGAACATTTTAATGTCTTCAAAGCTACCTGTTAACAGTAGTAAGTAATGATACAATTACCCCTTGAATATAATTTTTGATCACTATTGTAAAATCGAACTGAAGAAAGGTTAGCAACTCTTCCATCATTGGACTAAATTATCTTTATAAGCTATTAAAACTGATCTGCACAAATGCACCTTGCATGAGATTATTTATTGTTTTCTTTGTGTTAATGTAGTATTTAATCATTACTTAATTGATTTTGAAAATATGTGATGCCAATAAAAATAGATTTGTTTTCACTCAATATACAATATCCCAATCAATTAGCTAGGTTTGAAGTGATTTCTGGCCTAGAGATGTATGTATTCTGGCTTTTGTTAGCTTCATGAAGTCAGCAAAGAGAAAATATCGAACAAAAGAAGATGATTCTTCCCCAAATAAAACAAACAGCTCAGGCAGTTTCCCAGTAAACTTTATCACATTTAAGTTTGTTTCATGGGTGAGAATTTGTGAGCAGTCTGTGGGAGATCCATAAAGACCCATTTACCTGAGAAAGAAATAGAAGCCAATAAATCACCAGGGTTTCTTCAGTCTGTGCAGCAGAGTTGTTAAGGATACTGTAAATATGTCAAATATCCATCTGTGGTTAATTTTCAATGCAGTCTACACAATGATAGTGACGCAGCATTTAGTCCTATAGGGATAGGTTCATCTTTGCAATCCACAGGAGCCACCTACAGCTCTACATCATCTAACCCACACTTCATCTTCTTTTCTGCTTGCATTCTTTTTAAGTGGTTATTGCTGATGGAAGTGAGAAAAAAGGGCCAAATGGACAAGGTTCTCATTAACAAAACCAGTTTATGATTGCAGTTATTGTCCTCCAGATGGAATTTATATTTAATTTCGGAAACATACTGGTTTAGTTATTTTTCATGTCAGCCGTAACACATTATTGAGCTAAACTAAAAACGTGCTAGGATTGTGATGTATAAGTAAACCACGCCCATTGATTGCAGTCCAAGGTATCATGCTGTTCTTTGGCTGTAGCCCTAAGTGGAGGGCCAAGTATCATGGCTGGAGGCAGTAAGCCTGAATTCAAAAAATTAAACCCTGCCTGCACTGTTCAAAGGGACATGCATTTCAGCAGATGTTGTTGCTCTCTGGTGTTCTACCACAAGAACTGATCTGAGAAACTGTCAAGAATGGCCAGTCTCTGTGGTTTTTGAACATTGCATGAGAGATTGCAACAAAGGAGGTGGTAAGATGTCCTGTATATCAGGGGGTCTGTAGTCCCTCTAGGATGAATCCAAGGCAATAAGATGTCAGTCTCCTCCTTTCGATTGAGGATGCCTCCCTTCCTCTCTGGTCCTCTGGGTTCTGAACCACTTAATGAAGTCAGTTTGGGACTACAGACTCCGTCAGATGAGCAGAAGATGCCCGAAGGCGCAGGTGAGGGATGGCCCTTTGTGAAAGGCATCTTAAGTCTATCCCTTAGGCTAGGAAAGTGCAGCTTAAATCTCATCCTCTGGCATAAAGCAGATCAATGTCAAATGTGAAGCCACCTTCGCCAGAAGTCAACAGCATGCAGCCAGCCTCGCAGCACCTTTGGGGTGAAACTATGAGGGGCTTCGGTCAGGAAAAGGTATATAGAAGTTAGGCCTAAGTGAGTGGAAAAAGAATGATTAGCTGGTATTTCTGTTCAACTTGGCAAGCAATGATTTAAAGAAAATAATCCTAATGCATACTTTCTGTTAGTTTTATTTCTTCATTGATGCCAAGGTCATGATCAATAACAGAAGACTGGTAAGATTTGAGATTCTGTTTGAATGAGCATCTGAGTTTGTTTATTTGTAGCAGAGGCAGGTCAGTTGGTCATTTGGTCTTTCTATAGCTGGAGGGATATGATAAGCTGTTGAAGCGGTTAGGTTGCACAGTATACATCAAAATCATAAACCACAATTTTGTTCACCACATCAATAATCCGCTCTGTTCCATCATGGAAGTCTCCCATAGTTCAATGGTTCCATTTAATATCAGAGAATGTATATGGTATACAACCTGAAATTCTTACTCTTCACAGACATCCACAAAAACAGAAAACACCGAAGGATGAATGACAGAAAAACGGTAGCACCAACAGCAGTAAAGTGTCAACCTTCCCCCCTCTCATCCCCCCACTTGTTCCAGCAGGAAGCAGCAGCCCCCCCCCCCAGTACCCTCCAAGCAAGTAATAGCAAAGCCCCCCAAACCGACCAAGATCTGTCCATCAAAAACTATAGTCCAGCACTTTGACATGCCATCGGCTGTCTCTCTCACTAGGTTGCTACATGTCATTGGGCAATAGAGCCATGAGTATTGTCAGAAGATAGTACAGAGCAGAGATCATCTGATTTGTTAAGGTCTCTTAAAAGTTAATACCGCAAGGAAATATTACAGAATGAAGGCATCTCATCTGCTCCAGATACCTAGCATTGATCTGCACAGTACTGTATGGATGGTGAGTAAAGAGCTGGACAGTGAGAGGACGTAACGCCGGTTTTGATACATCTGAAGGATGACGTGGACACCTGTAAGTGAAGAGCGTGCAGCCAATGACACTTGGCACTGTGGGGAAGCATCATTTCTTGCAGAACCATGTCCTCAATGAGTCTGCTGTTGCCTGGGACGAAATAAGCCTTTCTTTTACAGGGAATGTCAGAGAACTCACTCATGTTACTGTAGGTGGAAAGCTAGAAGGTCTATAAGCCCTTGCACGTGGAAGGATGCTGATGCTTATAGGAATGTGGCCATGGTGACCTTGGCAACCATTGCTTCACTGAGGTTTCTGGATTAGAGGAAACATATTTCAAGTTTAGATGACTCACACAACATTCTTCATCCCAGTTTAGGATGCAAAATTAGTCATTGAGCACCCTGAGCAGATGTGGCCTCTCAGTTTCCTCCCTCCCTTGTGCTGAGGCGGCTCAGGAGCGACCTTATAGACAGTTATAAAATCATGAAGGACAGAGATAAGATGGATGATCATAATTTTTTCCGCAGGGTAGGAAAGTCGAAAACATAGCTCGAACTGAGAGGGGGATGATTTAAAGGGAACCTGAGGGGCAATGTTTTCACACAGAGGCTAGGGTTAGTTGGAGTGAGCTACCAGAAGAAGTGCTGCAATGTTTAAAAGATCTGGCTTTTTTGAACCACCCTCAGCTGGTGCTCACACTCCCATCACATCGCCATCTCTGCTTCGATGTTTCCATTTGCTCATCAAAGCCCTTTCAGTCACAAGAAATCTAACCAATTATTAAGTTACAGCGCGGAATAGGCCCTTCCAGCCCTTCGAACCGCTCTGCCCAGCAACCTCCAGTTTAACCCTAGCCTAATCAAGGGACAATTTACAATGACCAGTTAATCTACCAATCAGTACGTCTTTGGACTGTGGGAGGAAGCCGGAGCACCCGGAGGAAACCCATGTGGTCACAGGGAGAAGATACAAACTCATTACAGACAGCAGCGGGAATTAAACTTTTTACAGTTGGTACTGTAAAGCATTGTGCTAACCACTACACTACCATGTTGCCGCATGTCTTGTGACTATTACATATTGCTAATAGGAGCCATGCAGAAAACTGTGGTGGTTCTTGTAGAACACTGATGGTCATCCTCTGAAGGACTCTAACACTGCTGTGGGAAGACTAGTTTTGTTCCCTGTTGTCAAAGAGTTAGAAAGAGATAATTAAAAATAATTAGATAAATAAAACAATAAATTAATAATAAATAACCAAATAATTAATAATAAATTAATTAAAAATAAAACTAAAATAATAATTAATAAATAAATCAATACTTTGATAATAAAGTGAATTAAAAATAAATTAAATAAAAATAATTAAAAGAGATAATTAAAGAGATAATTAGAAAGAGATAAAAGAGATGAGGTCTTTAAATGTCCAAATATCAAGCATAGCAATTACTTCAAGTGTGCTTTAACAAATACTTATACAATCATCATTCTGAACAACCGATCCAGCCCTTGCTTGATATAGATATCGGGTTAATATTTTTTCTACTTGCCATTCACATTCCTTATTGCTGGCTTCTGTTTCAAGCGATTCAATTCCTTATTGAGCTTGTCGACTTCCGTATTAATATCGTCGATAACTCTGTTAAGCTCCTTCGTGTCTTTGGAAATATTCACATTTGGATCAATCTGCATTTGGATTTTCCTGCACAATATTGAAGTTGTGAGTGTATATAATCGAAACTCTATGAGTTCTGTGTTACATTTACATCATCAGATTGTGGTTGGTGTTTTGCCATTCTGTGTCCTTCTTTAGGGTTAAGTGGTTCTCAACCATGTTTATGCCCTACCATTAACCAAGGGGTCTGTGGACCCCAGGTTGAGAACCCCTGTTTTATAAATTTCTTTATATTCCTATTAAGACTGTTTCCAACCACCATACCACCACACTCTTATCCTGTTCATTCCTCCAAACATGTAGAAATTAGAGTTGTTATGATCAGAAATGATTAAATGTGCATTGGACAGTGATGAGATCTTCAACTGTTTTCTACTCTCCCCTTCCTTGTCTCCCCTAATCTGTCAGAAGGGCTGCCTACAAAAGGCTCAAGGATGTTGTTACATATGGTTCCTGGGTTTTTTTTTATCTGAGGGTTTCTGTGTACTTTGCAATAGGTAAAATCCCTTCAATGCCAATAAAAAAAATAATTTCAGGTCAAATTTGGAGTTAGAGCTCGAAGTATAGCTGTGAGCTGGCCAGTGGAGCGCCGCCAATAAGACTTGGCCTTAAGTGTTTGTGAAACTTAATGGTGTTTGTATTGAGAGATAGCAGAAGTTCCACTTGGAGCATTACCAATAAAATCTGGGCAGTGTTTCAATGAAAGAGAATTAATTTTTGAACATCAAGTACTGTAACTGATGAACACAAGGAAGTCTGCAGATGCTGGAAATCCAAAGCAACACACACAAGACGCTGGAGGGACTCAGCAGGTCAGGCAGCATCTATGGGAAAAATAGAAACAGCCGACATTTCAGGCCGAGACCCTTCCTCGGGACTGAGAAGGATGGGGGAAGGTGCCAGAATAAAAAGGTGAGGGGAGGAGAAGGGGGTTAGCTGGAAGGTAGGTGAAGCCAGGCGAGTGGGGAAGGTCAGGGGCTGGAGATGAAAAACCTGATAGGAGAGGAGAGTGGACAATAGGAGGAAAAGAAAGAGGTGGGGACTGAGGGGAAGTAATAGGAAGGTGAGAAGAAATAAAAGGTCTGATTGAGGAAGGGGTGGAGGTTTGGGGTTTGTTTATCGGAAGGGGAAATCGAGATTCATGTCATCAGGTTGGAGGGTACCCAAGTGAGGTGAATATGTCAGGAGCAGGCCATTTTGAGGATGGTTCCATTATGTGGAATTAGCCTCCAGGTTATACAATCATTGCACAGTCATGATGCAGCGTTATGTGCTGTGATTCACTGTTACATTTTGGCTCTCAGATGTTTACAGCTGGTTCTTAGCAGGTGTTCATATATGGTATTTGCGTTCCACTGACAGAGAATCTATCATATGGTCTGTCAAGCAGATGGTGTGGAAGTAAATTGGTCATATGTAGGGTGAAAATAACTCCTGTAAGCAATTATAATCAGTTTGTTCTTCATTAACTGTATCATAACATTTACCCGTTCTAATTAAAACAAATGCACTTTAAAACTGAGGTTTAAAGTGTGCCAGAATTCCATATGTTTCTAAAACAAAGTACTTCAGATGCTGGAATCTGAAATAAAGCTGGAACATGCTACAATTAATCTTCAAGTCAGGCAGCACTGTTGAGTGAGAAACAGATAAATGTCACTCTGCATTCAAATTAATTCACTCTGATGTTTAGATTGAGTTGAGAAAAATGCAGAGAACTCTGTTTTCCATCTGGGGAATAAATAGCATTTAAGATTTATTTTCCATGGTCCTTTCTCAGATGTTAGCCTTAAAGAGTGTAAGTAAAATCATTACATTACACAAAACATAGAACTGAACCGCACAGGAACAATCTCTCCGGCCCAGCAGGTCATGTTGTTAGTCTTATTCCCAAATCTTATTGGCGGAGCTCCACTGGCCTGTGTCCCAGCTTGTTGTCCCAGCTGCCTGTGCATGGTCTATATCCCTCCATTTCCTGGCTGTCCATATTTCTATCTAAATGCCTCTTAAATGTTTCTGTCATATCTACTTCTACCACCACCTCCATCAGCACATTGTAGGTACCTATCACTCTTTGTGTAAAAAAGAACTTGTCTTGTAAACCACTTCTACACCCTTTCCAGAGGTTCCACATTTTTCAAGTAATGTGGCCAGGAAAATCAGACTTCCTAACTTTTACACTCAACATACCAACTGACGAAGGCAAGTATGCTGTATAATTTCTTTACCACCCTGTCTACTTGTTGCCACTTGCAGGAAGCTTTTGTTTTGCACTCCAAGATCCCTCTGTATATCAGTGTTCTTAGGAGCCCTGCCATTAACTGTGTGGTTTCTGCTTGCATTTGACCTGCCAAAGTGCAAAAGCTTACTTGCCCAGATTAAGTTCTGCCATTCCCTTGCCCACATTTCCAGTTGGTCTATGTCCTCTTGATAATCTTTCTCACTGTCCAAAACCCTCCCTATTTTTGTCGGAAAACTTGACAAATCAGCCTACCTACATTTTCATTCAAATCGTTTATCCTCTCAAACAACAGCGATCCAGTATTGATCTTGGTGTGACACCATTGGTCACAGACCTCCAGCCAGAATAACACCCCTCCACCACTTTTCTCTGTCTTCTATGGCCAAGCCAGTTTTGAATCCAATCTGCCTATTCTCCATGGATTCCACGTATCTTAATCTTCTGAGGCTGTCTATGGTGAGGGATTTTGCTGAAAGCTTTACTATGTATTGGACATTCACAATCCACAATCAGCTTCATTACTTCCTCTAAAACTTCAAATGAGTTTGAAAGACATGACTCCTCTACACATATCCCCAATGTCCATGCTCTTCCAGGAGCAAATAGATTTTATGCAGGAATCCTCTCCAATAATTTCCCTACCTCTGACGTAAGGCTCACTGGCCTGTATTTTCATGGTTTGTCTCAACTGCCTTTCTTAAACAGAGGAACTCCAGGCCTCTGAGACCCCACCTGCGTCTAAAAAGAATATAAAGATCTCTGTAAAAGCCCCAACAGTCTTCTATTTAGTCTCCCTCAAAGACCTGAGGACCTATTCATGTTCTTCAAGAGTCCCAATATCTTCCCCTTCTTGATATTAACATGCCCTAGAATATCAGAATACTGTTCATGATTTTACAATCTTTAATGTCTTATTTCTTGCTGAATTCTAGGGTAGAGATTCTACAATTTTGCACACTATACATTTATAGTTGTTTTATGGGCATATTTTTTCATCGAGCCATCTGTACTTGATGAAAAGTTTTCTCTTTGGAAAGATACAACAGACTTAAAGGCTAAAAGAACATAAAACATAAAATATAGGAGCAGAATTATCCCATTTGGCCCATCGAATCTGCTCTGCCATTCAATCATGACTGATTTATTTTTCTCAAACCCATTTTCCTGCACTCTCATCATAACCCTTGACCTCCTCACCAATCAACAATCCATCAGTCTCTGCCTTAATTGTACCTCTTCAACCCTCTCTGGCAAAGACTTGTTCAAAGGAATCACTATCCTTTGAATGTGTCTTGTGAATTTTGTCTTCATTCTTTTGAGTATTATTGATGCTGACCCTAAGTTTGTGGTTCCTAGAAATTTATTTAGATCAAATTGGCATATCAATGTAGGACCCTTTCTTCCATCAAATAGGCTGCTGTGGCTGCATTCACTAGTCACTAGTGTTCTCCCAAACTCAGGATGGGGAAATTGATGGCTGGGGCTCTTGTACAATGGTTTTGCACCATTTTAGAAACAGATTTCCCCTTCTGCCATCAGATTTCTGATTGATCCATGAACCCACCAATACTATGTCACTATTCCTCTTTTGCTTTATTTGTCTGTTTTTATTTCCTATTGTAACTTAGTATTATTTTTTTGCACACTACTGCTGCCACGAAACAATAAATTTCATGACATATGTCAGTGATAATAAACCTGATCCCATTCTACTCTTATATTATGCTGTCACCAACCCTGTTTGGGATCGTGACAGCATAATATAAATGCATAATATAATGATAGCATAAAAGTGCTCCACATTTTATTAAGGGTTGGCAAACCTAGAGCACTGACTTTCTCAACCAGGTTGATGGTGCCTCCATTGTCCGAGAGCTTTGTTTGGGTCTCAACTTAATTTGTGGATCTTCCAACCTGAAGTAGCAGAAACAGCAGGATTTCTGGAGTATGGTATTGACACAAAATTAATCAGTTCCAAAATAAAAACAAAAGGAATTTAATGTTAAGCAACAATATTGACAAAGCAATATTTTCTTGATTCATATTTCCAATGGTTTACTTATGGAAAAATATAAATGCAATCTATAATCTGAATGGATTATGACAGATTGTGTAAACTATCTGCTGGTGGGCAAGGCTTGACTTAATAGATCATTACAGATCATCAGAAAATGTGAGAAACATTCAGGTCAGGCAGCAGCTGTGGTAAGAGAAACAGAATATTTGGGTTGAGTTGTTCTCTGAGCTTGGTAATCCATTTGCAAATGTTTTGTCACCATATGACAAAACCATCAGTACACTGTTCATTTGTGGCAGGCCCGCTGACTGCTTGGCCTTATGTACTTATCAATCAACTGGCTGGGCGTCATTACAGAAACTCAACTGTGACGTAGGGAGGGGGTCCCATTGCTGATTGGCTATGTGGTGAACTCTGTGCCTTGTGGCCTGGAATTTTGCCTGAATTGGCAAAGAGGTTCAAGGTCTACATGTCTGTTTACAGATATGTTTGTGGAAAATACGCCGCGTGTTTGTTTGCAAAGGTCTTCTGTTCACCTTTCCACAGAAGCTGCTTGACATGGTGCACATTTCCAGTATTTTCTGTTTTTTTATTATTTCAGAATTCTATCATCAGCACTTTCTTGATTTTCATCACTATTTTATTGCCTGATAATAAACAGGACTCTTACCAGGACATCTGAAATATTTAACAATGTGATGATGTCGATGAGAGTTCATTTTATATGGTGTATCCCAACCAAAAGGGTTGAGGCTCTCAGAAGACAAACCAATGCATCCATTCCTCATCATTCACAAAAATAAACCTTAATGCTTCTTACTTGCAGTTAGATTTAGGGGAGTATTTCAACTGGATGGTATATCGAACGAAAATTAAAATGGAGGTGAGTTACCTGATCTCTTCAAAATAATCCTTTGTCTTTTCAAATGTTTCAGGGGAAGCAACTGAGCTGTTCAGAATTTTGGCAACTTCAGCAATTTTCTTTTCGAGTTTTTTCAACTGTTTGTCATAGGAAGGTCCTAGTTTGTTGCTGTGTGCTGTGCTTTTGTTGGATAGTCCTTCTATTACTGGGATGAGGCTACAAATCTCTTCATCCAGCAGGTTAAAGCAAGGGTGACACTGTGTACATGTTGGAAACTCTTTGCAGTAACCCCAGGCACATTTGTTGCAGTGTTTTCCTGTTACCCCTTCACGACAGTTACAGATTCCTGTTGTCTTGTTGCATGCAGGCCTTTTAGTACCTCCAAAGTTGCAGTTACATGCTGCCAGGGAACAGTGAAACAGTGGTCAAAATATAAAAAAACATTGTTTGTAAAAAGCCTCTTCCCCCAAGCCATCAGACTCCTCAATACCCAGAGCCTGGACTGACACCAACTTACTGACCTCTACTGCGCCTATTGTCTTGTTTATTATTTATTGTAATGGCTGAACTGTTTTATGCACTTTATGCAGACTACAGGGTAGGTCTGTAGTCTAGTGTAATTTTCTTCAATGTTGTTTTTACGTAGTTCAGTGTAGTTTTTGTACTGTTTCATGTAGCACCATGGTCCTGAAAAACGTTGTCTCGTTTTTACTGTTTACTGTACCAGCAGTTATGGTCAAAATGACAATAAACTTGACTCTGAATAATGCCATATAACCATAGAGTATCGAGTATTTACTATGTCACTTCAAAATCTACCTTATCAAATTGGTGAAACACATTTTAGCTTGGACAATTAAAATTGCATACAAACATGTAATTAATTTACTTGTTAATGGCCACAATATATTTAATCAATATGACCAACTCTATTTTTTTATGAATATTTTACAATTTTTAATTTCTGATATCACTCAGTGACAATTTTACCTTCCATCTTTATCAAGATACAATACTGATATTCTTCAAGTGAGTAAAAATGTACTTTTTCTATCCATTAAAAAATTGGATTTGAACATAATAAATGAAAGGAACGAACCTATGAGTGACACCACATGGAATATTTTGAGGGTATGGTGAATGGAATACAAGACAAATCAAGAACAAACAGCACACACAAAATGCTGAGGAACTCTGCAGGCCAAGCAGCATCTATGGTGAACGTTTCGAGCTGAGATCCTTCATCAGAACTCCTGAGTCCTTCATAAGTCTGATGAAGGGTCTCAGCCCGAAACATTGACTGCTTAATCTTTTTCCATAGATGCTGCCTGGCCTGCTGAGTTCCTCCAGCATTTTGTGTGTGTTGCTTTGGACTTGCAAATTTTCTTGTGTTTGTCAAGAACAAATAGAGTGGCATTCATTATCTTGCTGTATCTACTCACAGAGTCATGGAGTTCAGGGCTCACCGTGCTCGTTCCAAGAAGCTATCTCTACTAATCCCACAATACTGTGGTCTACTATGCAGTGGCATAGTACAGCAATGAAATTTCAAAGAAAAGGAGCTTCTTTCAACATAAAGATGCTGAGCATTGACCATGTCCATGTGTTGATTTTGGTCTGGATCACTACTCTGGAGGAATGGTGCTGGAGTGAATGCCATCTGCAACCTAACCATGCTGAAAACAATTGATACCAAATGCTTGCTGACTTACTTTTGTGTTTTTACTAATAACAGACAGATGGCCAACACTATGTTCAAATGAAGTGATTGCTGTGACATGGCATGTACATAAATGCTTGTTGCACATGAAGATGTACAAAGGAGCTGGTTGACGATTACAGGAGGAATGGAGTCAGGCTAGCCCCTATTGACATCAATGGATCTGGGGTTGAGGGGGTGAACAGCTTTAAGTTCCTCAGCATACACATCACCGAGGATCTCATGTGGTCTGTACACACCAGCTGTGTGGTGAAAAAGGCACAGCAGTTCCTCTTTCATCTCCGACAGTTGAGGAAGTTTGCTATGGGCCCCCATATCCTAAGAATTTTCTACAGGGGCACAATTGAGAGCATCCTGACTGGCTGCATCGCTGCCTGGTATAGGAACTGTACTTCCCTCAATCGCAGGACTCTGTAGAGAATGGTGCGGACAGCCCAGTGCATCTGTAGATGTGAACTTCCCACTATTCAGGACATTCATAAAGACAGGTGTGTAAAAAGGGCCTGAAGGATCATTGCAGACCCGAGCCACCCCAACCACAAACCGCTTCAACTGCTATCTGGGAAATGGTACTGCAGCATAAAAGCCAGGACTAACAGGATCTGGAACAGCTTCTTCCACCAGCCATCAGACTAATTCACGCTGATACTATTGTATTTCTGTTATATTGATTGTCCTGTTGTACATTCTATTTATTATAAATTGCACATTGCACATTTAGATGGAGACGTAACATAAAGATTTTTCCTCCTCATGTATATGAAGGATGTAAGTAATAAAGTCAATTAAATTTAATTCAATTCAAACGTCTTAGGCAGACATATATATAACTAGGGTGCTTATGACTTTTGCACAGTACTGTAGTAACTTTATGTATTACACTGTACTGCTGCTGCAAAAAAACAAATTCATGACATGTGAGTGATGATAAACCTGATTCTGATATTGGTCTCTATTCTGGACTAGGAATGGGAAGTGGGGCAGGGAGAGGGGAATCATGGTTGGGAAAAGGGGATGGGAGAGGGAAGGGAGTGGGAAAGCACCCGAGAGACATTCTGCAATGATCAATAATCCAATTGTTTGGGATCAATTGTCCTTGCCTGGTATCGCAGGGCTGGGTGTGTCCGCACCCGTGCCACCCCTGGCATTCCTTCCCTGCCACCTGACCCACACCCCTACCGCAGCACTCCACCCTCACCATTCCCGACGTTCTTTGTTTCCAACAGGTTTATAAACTTGCTGTCCTCTCCAAATTAACAAACACAGCACTGTTCAAAAGTCTTAGGCACCCTAGCTATGTATATGTGCCTAAGACTTTTGCTCAGCACTATACTGTACCTCGAAGGAGCTCTAGATTGTGTACAAGGAAGGAGTTCTAGATGAGATGTACATCTTCACACAGACAACTGTGTTGGCTGATTTTCACTGGGATTCCGATGAGTAAATTTAAGGACTGTGCACTGAGAAGGCTTTGTATTTGAAACAGTTCACATTTCATTACCTGTCTAGAGATAAACAACCTACATTCCAGAGTTCTTTAGTAATTATAAACTGTCTCCATTCTACCAATGAGCTTCTAAGTCAGCTAGTTTCTCTGCTATTATTGACCATCACTATTTTAAAGCAAGTACCTACACATAGGTAAAAACATTAGAATGTTAATATTGGTCCTAATAATATCTAACTGCAAGACTTGTTCCTGTGGTGTACTGCTCTAAGTTCTATTTTATCAAGGTTTATAAAATCAAGAGTAGCATAAATAAGGTGAAATAGTCAAAATCTTTTCCTCAGGGTAGGAAGACCAAAACTAAAAGGAGTAGGTTTAAAGTGCAAGGGGAAAGATTTAAAAGGACCCTATACAGCTTCTTTTCTCACAGAGTGTGGTGAATATATGGAATGATCTATCAGGGAAAATGGTGGAGATGGTCACAATTATGATGTTTAAAAGTCAATTTCATGGATAGGAAAGGATATGGGCCATATACAAGAAAATGGTATTAGCTCATGTAGGCACTTTGGTTGGCATGGATAAGTTGTGTTAAAAGGCACGTTCCTGTCTCTGTCCTCCAAGAGGACCATAACCTTGTCGTGGGCTGGAGGTTTGTGTACCTCAATGACCTGGAGAACTATGTTGACTGGAGTCAGGGGTTTATGCTTTGGCTCTTGGTTGGGTCATCGATGCTACACAGGTCAAAGGGTAGAGGACAGACTAAGAGTGGTCCACCAACCCTCCAGATTCAGGGGTTCAGCCCAAGGCTAAGAACCCCGTCTGGTCAAACAAAACTATTATGGAAAGAGCAATGAAGACTCCTTCTACATCTGACTGTGACGGTATTCCTGAGGCTTCACTTGCATGACTAACAGTAGTGAAAACCGAGAGAAAGCTACTGGCACAATGAAGGAACTCCCAAGCACTGCCGGAGATGGAGGACCTTCATTGCTGTCTTAAACGCCAGGGACATAACAGGCAGTAATCTAATCTATTCTATTTTTGTGACTTAATAATCTGGATTTTCAGCACTTTTTAGTGCAACTGTGGGAACCTGTAGAAATTACACAATATGCGTCAATCATTCAGTGTCACTGGCAGACACTCTGAACTGTGAGTTACTCCAATCTTTATGTTTCAAACGTGAACTAGTGCCTATACTTGCCATGCAGAAATAGATCCTGAAAGTGTGCTGCTGGCTTGAAAATTATTTCAACATTTCCTTTTATATATTCTTGCTTGTTCCAAAAAATGCTCTGCATTGCTGAGCAGTTAGAGCTTCCTGTGAATGAGTATTGTAATGTAATTAGATACTCACGGTTACACTGGATCTTTGGATTGCCAAAATAATTATCCTGACATTCAGAACATGTCCTCCCCCCGTAGCCACCTTTGCACTGGCATTGTCCAGTAAGCTGAAAGAGTGCAATAAAAACGACTTCAGAATGGAATGTAAAGCCCAGGATTTTGAATTACTGTGTAAATGAGTATTCCAGCTGATGTGCTACTGAACTGGATAAATTATTCTAGTGCTCATAAATAGCAATAATTCCCTCTGTTGGTTTGGATGATCATGCTCAGTCCATTTCCATCATTAATTGCTATGTTTGTGATTAGTCAACATTATTAAATATTGGACATTAATTCAAACTCTATCTTTGATTAAGAATGCTACTTTCCATCTTGCCTCATCACACTGAGAGCTGGCAGAATTCTGCGGGTCGCAGTGACAAGGTTCACACCCTCTTCCACTGGTCAGGTTCCAGAAACCTGGAGCACATTCCTCGCAGTCTCTTCCTACCACAGAAGGCAAGCATGGGCAGTGACCGGTCTCTTGGTCACACGTACATAAACCACCGGGAAGGCAGTGACTTCTGTCAACTCCAATGCCATTGCAAGAACACTCTGAAAAATATTTTAAACAATGTGTTAGAACGAAAGGGTGTGCAATGACTTGCATTTGTGCAGAAAGAAAATATCTCCAACATCAACAAAAGAAATTCGGCAGATTCTGGGAATCCAAAGCAATAGACACATAATGCTGGGGATCACAGCAGGTCAGGTAGCATCATGGAAATGACTAGACAGTCAGTGTTTCAGCCTGGACCCTTCTTCAGGACTGGAAAGGGAGGGGAAGATGCCAGAATAAAAAGGTTGGGGGATGGGAAAGAGGATAGCTAGATGGTGATAGGTAAAGCCAGGTGGGTAGAAAGGGTAAAGGGCTGGAGAGTAAGAAATCTGATAGGAAAGGAGAGTGGACTATAGGAGAAAGAGGAAGAGGAGGGGATACAGGGGAAGGTGATATGCAGGTGAGAGGCCAGAGTGGGAAATAGAAGAAGAGAGGGAGGCAGGGATTTTTTTATTTTTATCAGAAGTAAGAAAGGATATTCATACCATCAGGTTGGAGTCTACCCAGTCTAAGGTATATAAGGTGTCGCCCCTCCATCCTAGCGTAACCTCACTGTCACACAAGAGGAGTCCACGGAGTGACATGATAGAATGGGAAAGGGAATTGGAATTGAAATGTTGGGCCCCTTTTGCAGATGGAGTAGAGGTGCTCGACAAAGCGGTCCCCCAGTTTACCACAGGTATCACCAATGTAGAGGAGGCCGCATCAGGAACACTAGATGCAATAAACAACCCCAGCAGATTCACAGGTGCCTCACCTGGAAGGACTGTTCAGGACCCTGAATGAAGGTGAGGGAGGAGGTGAATGGGCAGGTGTAGCAATCTGGCCACTTGCAGGGATAAGTGCTGGGAGACAGATTAGTGGGAAGGGATGAATAGACAAGGGAATCATGAAGGAGTGATCCTTGTGAAAAGTGCAGAGTGGGCGAGGGGAATAAAGGTGTGTTTGGTCGTAGGATCCCTTTGGAGATGGTGGAAATGGTGGAGAATGATGTTTTGGATGCGGAGGCTCATGGGGTGGTAGGTAAGGACAAGAGGAACTCTATCACTGTTAAGGCAGTGGAAAGATGGGGTGAGTGCATATGTTTGGGAAAAGGAGGAGATGTAGGTGAGGGCAGCATCAATGGAGCAAATGTTTCCTGAGTCTTTATATGGTTCAGATAGTAGACTTCACATCCTGAATTACTTTTACCTGTTTTTCAGTGCCTCATGCAATGAACTGAAGTGATAATATTATTCCAGACTAGTTAGTATCATTATCCAAAATCACAGTAATATCTTACCTTTTTTAAATGGCCTTTGCTAATTCCCAGGCTAATTACCAGTCGTCCCTCGGTATCCGTGGAGGATTGGTTTCAGGATGCCCCACGGATACCAAACTCCACGGATGCTCAAGTCCCTTATATAAAATGGCATAGTATACGCATATAACCTACACACCTCCGTGTACTTTAAATAATCTCTAGATTACTTATAATACCTAATACAATGCAAATGCTATGTAAATAGTTGTTATACTGTATTGTTTAGGGAATAATGACAAGAAAAAGAAGTCTGTACATATTCAGTACAGACGCAACCATCATTGCTCTTCTGGGAACGCTGATGCTGCCTCGGCATCAGCCAATGCTGATTCTCCCATGATCTTTAAGTTTTTGAGGTTGTAGCGCTTTACATAGCTAGCCAGCCATCCCTTACTAGCCTTAAGTTCCTTCCTCTCGCTCACAACACAAGTAGCGAATGAACGAGACATGAGGTGAACAATGCTCAAACAACGAGTGCTGGAGAGAGATTGAGGATCTGTGAAACGGCGGGAGACTACAGCAGGGTTTGCCTACACATCACTTCATTCGCGTGGATTCAGCGTAGTGCTCGGCGCACGGCAAATTCAAGTTTTATTTCTTGGAACTTTCTGGAGTTCTTTTTGAATGTTTTCGATCCGCGGTTGGTTGAATTTGCGGATGCAGAACCCATGGATACAGAGGGCCGACTGTATATCACACGACCTGGTGTTGGAAATACATGATGCACTTTGTGATAATTTTGACATGTAACAGCTTTATTTTCCATTCTGTCAGCAGGTATAAAAGCATTAACAGTTTGGGCAGTAAGTGTGGAGAAAGAAGCAGAGGCAACCTTGGATTGTAGACCCATTATTAATACAGGGAAAGAGAGAGAGAGGAAAAACATTGGCTTTAAGTTGCGGTGGGGGGGGGGGGGTGTGTGGAAGAAATGGGTAGGAGAAAGGAGCCAGGTATGAGATGATGAGGCCAGATTTACCCAGGGGATAAGATGAGGCCAAGATTGTCTTGCCTTTTGGTTAATGGGGATAGTCAGGGAAGGAGAGAGAGAATCTGAATAAAAGGGCATAAAATCTATGAATTGAGGGTAGCTGGAAAGAGAACACAAACAAATGAACATAAAAGATGCAAAATGCAGAGCTGTGGCACAAACTATGCTATTGGAGAGAGGGAACAAATGAATTAGCATCACAGACAGACAAGCCAATTCTTGTTCAGGTAGAGAAAGCTTAAAAAATGTAGAATTTGATAATTGAGTACAGATCACTGCAGCATGTCCAGACAGATGATAAGATGCTGTTCCTCCAACTGGTATTTGGCCTCATTATAACTGCCATAGATGGGACGGAAATTAAAGAGGCAAGAAGCAGGGTCATCCTGATGGTCTGGACACTGGTACTCTGCAAAGCCATCGCACAGTGTGCTTAGCCTCCCCAATGTATCAACTACCTTGCGCAAACAGAACACAGTACACTAGACTGGAAGAAGTGTGAGTGAATCATTGCTTATAGATGTTGGGATGGAAGAGTTGAAAAGGCAGGTTTTACATCTCCTGCGGTTGCATGATAGAGTGCTGTAAAAAGCGCAAGTAGTTGATGTAGCAGAAGAGTTGACCATGTTAATAATTAACCAATTTAGTTCACCTTAATAGTTCACCAATTTGTGAAATTTACAGTTCTTGATTTTCATTAAGTATGTAACGGGGGCACCCGCAGGAAACCCATGCGGTCACGGAGAGAACATACAAACTGCTTACAGGCAGTGGTGGGAATTGAACCAGCGTCACCTGTCCTGTAAAGCTTTGTGCTAACCACCTTGCTACTGAGGTCTCACGCTAGTCCGGCAGGTTGATGCCACAAGACACATGGATAGATAATTTAACTTCAGATGCTGCAACTGAGAATCAAGTGAAACCCTGTTGGTTTCTTTGCTGCGTAAGTCTAGGGAAGGTACTCTCCGGTCCTGCCAAGCCCATGCGATTGACAGGGCTCTCCCACCCTAAACCTCAGTCTGTGGAATTTGCTGCCCTGTTGCGACTCAGTGCCAAGAAAAAACAGACAGCACACTGCATACGACTGAAGGAATTATATTTATGAAACTAACTTAACTAAAGGGTTAGTAAAGATAAAGAACGAAAAAAAAAAAAGGGCCCATTATAATTAAACAGTCAAATGTGCACAAATTGGAGCTCATCTTGAACATCTCTGTCACTCACGCGCTGGGTCCTCGGTCTGAGTGAAAGCACACACCATGTTCCGGATGTCACTTGCGATCCATCTCAAACAAATGGGTCTCCCACCTGGTTGTGTTCTATGACCAGTTCTTCCCAGTGTCTTCTCTCTTCGTCTCCACCAAACAAAAGCTCCAAGACCAACCTTAGTGTCCCTCACCATAAATACCTACCCCGAGTTCCACCATCCTAGTCGGATGGCACACATTCCTCCATCCCTTATCTCAACAATAAACAAAACAGGCCGAAAGCAGAACAGACTGCTCTTACAGAACTGCTAAATGAAATATCTACAGCATAGCAGTAAAGATGTGAACCAGGGCATTGCACAAGCACATTACACATGGAAGTCCATTGAACAAAGATGTAATGCTGTTTCTTTGTCCACGTGACCTGTTGAATATTACTGGCATTATCTGTGTCTGAATCTCTAAATCCTGACTGCATTGCTTTTGACTCACACATAGTTTATTACATGAGATAAAATTCTGCTGTGAACCCTCCCAAAATGGTTTACCAGGAGAATATTGCAATAGGCTTAATAGTTGGGTAAAGGTACAGGGATTGAACAAGAAATTTGGGCAATACCTGTGACAGATTGATAACTTTATGACTAGGTATGTTCTGCCTCTAGAGGCACTGTTTGGTTTCTATGCAGTTTGTTTTGTGCAAATGTCACTTCCTATTTGTAAGTGGTTTTTAACATCATTCCCTGCACAACTTGGAGCACACACAGTAAAAAACATCCATCCCCATCCACTCTTTATTTGTCCTTGAAACAGCAATATCTGTGAGTCTTAAGCTTTCTTAATATTGATAAATATTTAGAGGATGTACTTTGAAGGAAGTATTATGTTTATCTTTCATTGCTACCATGCTGTCATTGTGCCACAAGTTCACTCTAGTGTGTGGCTAGATAGCTCAAACACCATCTATGAATTTGCTGATGATACAACCACTGCTGGTAAAATCTCAGAAGGAGATGAAAGGGTGTACAGGAGTTGAGTGGTGTCTCAGCAACAACCTTGCACTCAATGTCAGTAAGACAAAAGAACTGACTGTGGCCTTCAGGAAGGGTAAGACTGGGGAACACGAACCGGTCTTTGGAGGGACCAGAAATGGAGAGAGTGAGCAATTTCTAGTTCCTGGGTGTCAGGATCTCTGAGGATTTAACCTGGTCCCACAGATCGATGCAGCTATAAAGAAGGTGAAGTAGCCATGAACACTATCTCACTTTAAAAAAATATATTCTTCTGTTTTACAATTTTTAATCTATTTAATATATATACATACTATATTTGTTATATATATATATATATATATATATATATATATATATATATATATAATTAATTAATCAATTCTCTATTATCTATTGCATTGTACTGTTGCTACATTAACAAATTTCACAACACATGCTGGTGATATTAAACCTGATTCTGATTCTGAGTCTGATAGACCATGGCATAGCTATAGAATGTTGCATGTGTGGTTTACCTTATTTAATTCTGATCGTGAGAATAATCAATAATATTTGAACACTCAGGCGTACGATGATTCTGTAATTGAATCTAATACACATGAATCTAATTCTTAATTTTCTGCAGTTTCACAAAGTTTTCTCATAAAAAAGCTTGGAGAAAGCTTCCAGCTTAGGTGATTTTTGAGAAGGCATTTATTTCCCTGCCTAGTTTTGTACAAGGGCAGTAGAGTGAAAAGATCATTCATCTTTAAACGCACTGCCACAGACTAGAGACATGTCTGAACACCGTACACTACAGTGTCAGCCTCTGACCTCAGCAATGTTGATTGCCAAGCCTTGGAAGCCAGGTCAGAAAGTGACACATCAAAAGTGTCTTCACAACGCCCAAGCAAAACCAGAGCTGAAGCAACAGGAATGAGAGCAGTGTGTGCTAAGTACCAAGTTGAAAGGATAATGGGAAAAACTCATTTAGACATAGAGAAAGCACACACGGACTGTTTGGCTGTATTCTGGGGTCTGGGTATATAGCAAATATTAATTTCACCAGCAACAAATCTTCAGATTTGAATGTGGATTGCAGGTTGAATTTAAAATGCAGTCCTGAACAAATAGACCTCAGATGCTTGCATATGCATGAATGTGGCCTAGTCAGTGGAGATTAACATTTAGTTTGGGTATCTGGAGTGTGGGTGCGAAGAAGGAGGTCTGTGAAAACTCTGTGTAATTCAAAGGAAGCATTGTAGATACATTGTAATTACGGAATTGTCCTGCTGCTACTTTTGACCTTTAGCATATAAAAATGTCATGTAATATTGGGTCAGGAGGCCTTTTCTTACAAGAGTGTCTCAATATGATGCCTGCTGCAGAGATGTTGGCTGTCCTTCTTCCTGTAGTTACTGCCTGGCCGAGACATTGACTGTACTTCTTCCTGTAGATGCTGCCTGGCCGAGACATCGACTGTACTTCTTCCTGTAGATGCTGCCTGGCCGAGACATCGACTGTACTTCTTCCTGTAGATGCTGCCTGGCCGAGACATCGACTGTACTTCTTCCTGTAGATGCTGCCTGGCCGAGACATCGACTGTAATTCTTCCTGTAGATGCTGCCTGGCCGAGACATCGACTGTACTTCTTCCTGTAGATGCTGCCTGGCTGAGACATCGACTGTACTTCTTCCTGTAGATACTGCCTGGCCGAGACATCAACTGTACTTCTTCCTGTAGATGCTGCCTGGCCTGCTGCATTCCACCAGCATTTTGTGTGTGTTGCTTGAATTTCCAGCATCTGCAGATTCCCTCATGTTTGTGTAATACTAGATGCTACCTTTCTGAGGCATCACTCCTTGAAGATGTCTTGGATACCATTAAGGCTGGCATCCAAGATGGAGCTGTCTAATTTTATAACTTCCTGTATCTTCTGTTGATCTTGTGTGGTAGCCTGCCCCTCCCTGCCCCATCCCAGACAGTATTACAGCCTGTCAGTATGCACTCCACAGTGCACCTGTAGAAGTTTTTGAGTATTTTGGGTGACGAACCAAATCTCCTCAAACTTCTAATGAACTATAGCTGCTCCCTTGCCTTCTTTATAGCTGCATTAATATGTTGGGGCCAGGTTAAATCCTCAGGGAACCTGACACCCAGGAACTTGAAATTGCTCACTATCTCCACTTCTGATTCCTCTATGAGGATTGGTTCGTGTTCCCTCGTTTAACCATTCCACAATCATCTCTTTAGTCTTACTGACTCTGAGTGCAAGGTTGTTGCTATGACACCACTGAACTAGCTGGTATATCTCGCTCCTGTACGCCTCTCGTGCCCATCTGCAATTTTACCAACAATGATTGTATAATCGGCAAATTTATAGATGGCATTTGAGCTATGCCTCACCACACAATTGTGGGTATAGAGACAGTAGAACACTGGGCTAAGCACACATGCCTGAGGTGTGCCGGTGTGGATCGTTAGCAAGGAGGAGATATTATTACCAATCCGCACAGGTTGTGGTCTTCTGGTTCGGAAGTCGATGATCCAATTGCAGAGGGAGGTTCAGAGGCTCAGGTTCTGTAGATTATTAATCAGGACTGTGGAAATGATGGTGTTAAATGCTGAGCTGCAGTCAATGAACAACATACTGACCTAGGTGTTTGTATTGTCCAGGTGATCTAAGGCCATATGAAGAGCCATTGAGATTGCGAAAGCCTATTGAAAAGGCGGTTAAGAAGGCTCATGGAATGCTTGCTTTTATTAGTCGAGGCACTGACTTCAAAAGTCAGGAAGTTATGCTACAGCTTCATAAAACTCTGGTTAGGCCACATATGGATTATTGCATACAGTTCTGGTCGCCCCACTATAGGAAGGGCTTTGGAGAGGGTGCAAAAGAGGTTTACCAGGATGCTGCCTGGTTTAAAGGGCATGTGGTATCATGAGAGGCTGGATAAACTTGGGTTGTTTTCTCTGGAGTGCTGAAGGCTGGGGGGAGATCTGATAGAGGTTTACAAGATTATGAGAAGCATAGACAGAGTAGATGGGGACTATCTGTTTCCCAGGGTTGAAAGGTCTAATACCAGAGGGCAAGTATTGAAGGTGAGAGGGGATAGGTTCAAGGGGAATGCGAGGGGTAAGTTTTTTATTCAGAGAGTTGTGGATGCTTGGAATACATTGTGTGGTATGGTGGTGGAGGCAAATACATAAGCAGCTTTTAAGAGATGTTTGGATAGGCACGTGGATGTATGGAAGACGGAGGGATTTAGACGAAATGTCGGTAGGAGGGAATTAGAGTTTGGGCATTTTTGATTTGCTGTTTAGCTGATTCAGCACAACATTGTGGGCTGAATGGACTGTTTTTGTGCTATACTCTTCTTTGTTCTTTATTTGCCTTTGAAACAGCAATGCCTATGGGTCTAAAGCTTTTGTAATATTACTAAACATTTAAAAGATGTACTTTGAAGTAAATATATTTATCATTCATGGCTATTAAACTACAGTTTCACCACATGTTCACTCTAGTCTATGGCATAGCTATGGAACATTGAATCTGAACGTCGAAACCTTGTTTAATATTGATGGTGAGAATAATCAATATTATTACATTCAGCCATGCATTGATTCTGTATTGAATCTAGTATGTGGTTTACTTAAATTTTTGCAGTTTCACAAAGTTTTCTTATTACAGACCCTGAAGAAAACTTGCAGCTCAGGTTATTTTTGAGAGGAGTTTAACCCCCTGTCTAGCTTTGTACGCAATGCACTGCAAGGTCAGTTGAAGGCACTTTAACATGTTAAAATCAAAAGTGCTAATTTCTGTCCTGCACAGTGTGGAGATGATACATTTCTGCATGTTAGAACATATTCTCTCACTGAGCAAGCTTCAGTGATTGTTTGTTGTTGGTCGCACAGCAACCTGTTAAATGTACTCTCGGCTCCCACAGTACTAATGAAATTCTACCCTGAAGTTTTTGCTGTAGAAGGTATTAGACTACAACAGGGACGATCTCGCTAATGTGATTAATCTGCTGAAAATCATACCTCTACAATCCTTGTTCACTGCTGACCCATAATATCCGGGCCTGCACAGCTGGCAGTTTTCTCCATAGGTATCGTACAGGCATTTCAGACACTCGCCAGTCCACTGGTCACAAGCCTCTGTATCTCTTCTGTCTATGTTATCATTGCAGCTACAAGGCAGACAGCGATCTCCGTAGAAGCCAGGGGAACATCTATCACAGTGAATTCCTGAACAAAAATACAAAAACAAATATTGAACACCATCTCATTGCAACATCTAAGTTTAGGGCAGGGGTACACAACCTTTTCTTATGTCATGGACCCCCACCATTAACCAAGGGGGCTGTGGACCCCCTGATCTAGGGAGTCAAATGTAGTGACATTAATCATTAGTGATGAGACATTAGTGATGAGATTTGTATGGGTCACAAGACTCAGAAACTAAACACATTGTTTCAACAAATAGAAATGCTACTTATTTATTGTTCTTGTAAAAATTAAGAAGTTAGCTACAAGTTACCAGTCTCTGACAAATGAGACAAAGTAATCCACCCTCCCCTACCCCACTTCACTCCATTTGCTCATCATTTCCCACCACTGCCAGCCTCTGTTACAACCCTCCCTTTCACTTCCATACGTTGACTATCTTGCTGTACAGTCTCAGTCCTAATACAGAGTCTTGAGGCAAAACATTGACCATCCCTACCATCCCTCTGTCTCCACAGATGCTGCTCGACCCACTGAGTTTTTCCAGCATTTATTATTTGGGAATATTTCTTTTTTCTTAAGATTTTAACATCTGTTGTTTTTCCCCCTCTCTGCACACTGTCAGTCTTTTTTTTATGGATTCTTTTGGGCTTCTTTGTTTAGTGGCTGCCGGTAAGAAGACGAATCTCAAGGTTGTATGATGTATAGATACTTTGATAATAAATGTACTTAAAACTTTCAATTGTCTAACAGCGTTGATTCTGAATTTTGAATACATTCACTATAAATTCAAAGTCATATCAGTTTGTTTGGGCCATTGTTAGTTAAGGTTAAAGTCTGTCCCGAGCCTTATAGGCTCATGAGGCCAGTACTTATGTTGGTTACCATGGCGTGAAGCAACTGAGAGTACGAGATTTCCCTCCCCCGGATAGGACGCATGTCTATTGCGAGGTTCACCCCCAGCATTTTGCCGGTACCCATTTTCAGCTGGGTGGACTGGAGCAATGTGTGGTTCAGTACCCTGCTCAAGGACACAACAGGTTGCCTCGGCTGGGGCTCGAACACACGACCTTCAGATCACTAGTCCAACGCCTTAACCACTTGGCCACGTGCCACACTTTGGGCCACTGATGAAACGCTTTCTGGTGAGGGACTGGGAAACACATTGCAGCAACTTGTGTCTTAGTCCCATTTGCCTCATTACTTAAAGAGTGATAATCCATCTGCAACTCAGCTTCTCCTGGTTTTCAGTAAGACCACCACACAGAGATTAAATATCTGTTTTCTGCTTCCCATCCACTCTTTGATACTTAATTCACATTTGTTGGTTGTGTAATTACTGAGCAACAAAAGGAAAATTCACTCTTTCCTCTTTCTTCCCCTTCTGCTGTTATCCAGTTCACTGAATCTCAGAGGTCCTCCGATGAAATTTGGCAGCAACTTTCAAATTAGCAGAAATGAAATCAGAACTTTAGAATTTTAGGATGGCTCAGACCATTAATTTTGTGTCTTGGAATACTAATGGTTTAAATCATCCAATTAAACGAAAGAAGATTTTCAAAGTATTCTAAAGACTTAATGCTCATATCATTTTTGTACAAGAAACTCATGTGAGGAGGGAGGACAAATTTCGTTTTTTTAGATTTTGGCGGGGTCAACAGTATCACGCAAATTCGAATGCTAAAGTAAAAGGAGTTTCAATTTTTATTGACTCCTCTATTTCATTTGTTCAACATGATATTTTTTCGGATCCGAATGGCAGATTTTTGTTAATTACGGGTTTACTTTGTAATAAAAAGGTTGCTTTGGTTAATGTTTATGCTCCAAATGTGGATTGTCCTGACTCTTTTAAGTCTTTATTTACTTTTTTACCCAATCTAAATGAATTTAAGTTAATAATGGGTGGTGACTTTAATTGTTGTTTAAATCCTCTGATGGATAAATCTTTATCTATTCAGACTTTACCTAATAAGTCGGCCACTTGTATTAACTCTTTTTTGACTGACAATGGAGTTTTTGATATTTGGAGATTCCGGTATCCTAATGACAAAGAGTTTTCTTTTTTCTCACATGTTTATCACTCTTATTCAAGAATTGATTATTTTTTGTAGACTCTTGTTTTATTCCATTGGTAATCGGTTGTAACTATGATATTATAGCTATCTCTGATCATGCTCCGTTATTACTTTCTATGAAATTTACGGATACAGCTTCTAATGCTAGACAATGGTGATTTGACTCTACCTTGTTGCAAGACTCTGAGTTTATAAAATTTATGGAGGAGCAGATCGACTTCTTCTTCTCAACTAATTCTACAGATGGTATTTCCTGCGGAACACTTTGGGACACTTTTAAAGCTTATATACGTGGACAGATTATTTCTTATTCTGTTGGTTTGAGGAAACGTATCAAGATGGAAACTCTTTTATTGGTTGATAAAATTAAAGAGATTGATAAGAAATATTCGATTGCTCCTAGTAAGGAGCTTTACAAACAAAGGGTTGAACTTCAAATGGAACATAGTTTATTACTTACATCCTCGATTGAAAATCAATTAATGAAAATTAAATCTGATTTTTATATACATAGTGATAAATCTGGTAAACTGTTAGCTAGTCAATTGAAGAATGCTTTGGTTAAACGTCAAATCACTAAGATTGGTCAGCAGAATGGGAATCTGACAGTTAATCATGATGAGATAAATAAGGCATTTCAAGATTTCTATACCTCCCTGTATCAATCTGAATTTCCTCAAGATTATAATACCATGTCTGATTTTCTTGGAAAATTAAATTTTCCAAGGTTATCATCTGATGATCTTTTGATATTGGATACTCCTATTACGGATGTAGAAATTAAAGGGGCTATTTCCTCAATTAATTCTGGGAAAGCACCAGGTCCAGATGGTTATACAGTTGAATTTTTTAAATTTTTTTCCGCTACTCTTTCCCCTTGGTTAGGTAAGGTTTTTGAGGAAGCCATTAGATTAGGGAATTTGCCACAATCTTTTTATAGAGCTTCCATTTCTTTAATATTGAAGAAAGATAAAGACCCTACTAACTGTGCTTCTTATAGACCTATATCTTTATTGAATGTAGACTCCAAGATTTTTTCCAAGTTACTGGCATCTAGATTGGAGAAGGTATTACCCAAAATTATTTCAGATGATCAAACTGGCTTTATTAAAAATCGTTATTCTTTTTTTAACATTAGGAGATTGTTGAATATTGTTTATACTCCCTCACATGATACTTCAGAATGCGTGATTTCATTAGATGCGGAGAAAGCATTTGACAGAGTTGAATGGCCTTACTTATTTAATGTGTTGGAGAAGTTTAATTTTAGTCCGATATTTATATCATGGATTAAATTGATTTATCATACTCCAGTAGCCTCAGTGTTTACCAATAATCAAAGATCTCCCTTTTTTCGCCTGTTTCGGGGCACTAGACAGGGATGTCCTCTTAGTCCATTACTATTTAACATTGCCTTAGAACCTTTGGCTATTGCCATCAGACAATCACAGGATATTTTGGGTATTAATCGTGGGACAGATGTTCATAAGTTATCTTTGTATGCAGATGATTTATTACTATTCATTTCTAACCCGGAGAAATCCATTCCAGCAGTTTTATCATTATTGGCTCAATTTAGTGAGTTTTCTGGGTATAGGTTAAATCTTAATAAAAGTGAATTGTTTCCATTGAATAAACAGGTCCCAATTTATGGAAATTTACCTTTTAAATTAGTTAATGACTTTTTTACTTATTTAGGAATCAAAATCACAAAAAACCATAAAGATTTATTTAGATTTAATTTTTTACCCTTAATTGATCAGATTAAAGGTTTGTTTACGAAGTGGTCACCTCTGTCTTTATCCCTAATAGGTAGGATTAATGTTATTAAGATGGTTATTTTACCTAAGTTTTTATATATTTTTCAAGCGATACCAATTTTTATCCCGAAATCTTTTTTTACTAATGTTGACTCTAAAATTTCTTCATATATATGGCAGAATAAAAATCCCAGGTTAGGTAAAACATATTTACAGAAGACAAAAAAGGAAGGCGGGTTAGCATTACCTAATTTCAGATTTTACTATTGGGCAGTTAATATTAGATATTTGTTATGTTGATTGAAAGATGGGGGTGGATCTTTTGGCCCTTGTTGGGTGAGTTTAGAAACTAAATCGGTATCAGCTTATGCTTTGGGTTCTATTTTAGGGACTTCTCTCCCTTTTGCTCTTTCTAAATTGCCGAAACGAATTGACAACCCGATAGTTAAACATACTTTGCGTATATGGTTTCAATTTCGGAGATTTTTTGGGTTGACTCAATTCGTTTTAAATAGTCCTATTGTATCTAATTGTTTTTTTCACCCTTCCATTATAGATCAAGCTTATTCGGCTTGGAAAACTAAGGGATTACTAAGATTTTCTGATTTATTTTTAGATAATTGTTTCATGTCTTTTGAGCAATTATCCAACAAATATAACTTGCCGAGATTTCATTTTTTTAGATATTTACAGACTAGACATTTTTTAAGTTCTGTACTCTCTACGTTTCCAAATTTTGTGCCTTCAGATACTTTGGAGAGTTTATTTGAATTAGACCCTTTTCAAAAAAGGCTTATTTCAAAACTTTATAATATAATTATGAAGATACGTTCAGAGCCTCTTTATAAGACTAAAAAGGATTGGGAAAGAGAGCTTAGTTTTAGTATTTCTAGTGAGAATTGGGATAGAATTCTTCAATTAGTTAATACATCATCGTTATGTGCCAAACATTCACTAATACAATTTAAGGTCGTACATAGGGCCCATATGTCCAAGGATAAATTAGCTCGTTTTTACTCTCATATAAGTCCTATTGTGATAGATGTCATTCTGAAATTGCGTCTTTAACTCATATGTTTTGGTCGTGTTCATTTTTGGAGAAATATTGGAAAGATATTTTTGATATTATTTCTGCGGTTTTGAATATTGATTTACAACCTCATCCTATTACCGCAATTTTTGGTTTACCAATGTTAGACTCACTGCCGTTATCTTCTTCAGCCCATCGAATGATTGCATTTCTAACTCTGATGGCTAGAAGATCTATATTGTTGAATTGGAAAGAAATTGATCCTCCCACTGTATTTAATTGGTTCTCTCAAACTATGTTATGTTTAAATTTAGAAAAAATTAGAAGTGGTACTTTTGAGACTTCTATTAAATTTGAAAAGTTATGGAGACCATTTATTCAACATTTTCATATGATGTAATATGACCCTATGCCAAGTTCATTTGATTTCCCAGCTTTTAGCTTATGTATTTTGAGAGGACCGGAAGTGACGGCATTGATGAATACTTATTTTTGTGAGATATTATGAACAGCCCCCCTTTCTTTTTTTCCTTCTCTTTTTTTTGTTTCTTTTTTTATTACTTATTAGTTATAGTTATTAGATTAGCTAGTTTTGTATTATAAATTTTTGTTTTTGTTTTTTTCTTTCCTTTTCTGTTTTCTTTATATTATACATTATGAAATATTTAGATTTACTATGTCCATACGTATATCTTATGGCTTAGGTCTTGGTAAACTCATTTATATTGTAACTATTATGTATGTTTTTTTTTCATATGTAATGGAATGTGTATGTTGGTAATTTCTTTATCAATATATCATTTGTATTCTGTCCATATTACTAATACTAATAAAAAGATTTAGAAAGAAAAGAAAAGAATTTTAGGGAGAAACAAGAGAATGTGGATGCTAAAATTTGGAGCAAAAAACAAACTACAAGAGGAATTTAGCGGGTCAGGCAGCGTCTGTAGAAACAGAAGGATGGTCAGCATTTCTGATCAAGACCCTGCATCAGCCCTGTGAGTCCCTCCAGCACTTTGCTTATTTGCTCAGAATTTTAGGGAATTGATTTGAGAAGCATTTGCAACAATTTTAAACTAAGTTCATGAATGGCTCAACTGCAACAATCAAAAAACTCATGGAGCAGGCTTTCAAGTTGCTGTACCGGGACAGAGGACACGAGATTAACTAGTGCCATAAAAGGCTGTATACTTCATGATAACCACTGTAAACACAAGGAATTCTGCAGATGCTGGAAATCCAGAGCAACACATATAAAATACTGGAGAGATTCAGCAGGTCAGGTAGAATCAATGAAGGGGAATAAACAGTCAATGTTCCGGGCCAAGACCCTTCATCAAGACAGTTGTGGGGCAACTGCAAAAAATCTCAGTAGTGTCTGATGCCTATTACAGATTCATTGTTTCACAAGGGTGAACACCAAGACTGAACTGCTTATTAGGAGATCAAGGGGAAAGAAAGAACCAGGGGTGTACGGGAACGGATTGGTGGGTGATAAGGTCAGGCCACGGAGGCCGATCAAGTTTCAAGGAATGGATGTCAATGTTAACATTGATTGAGGCCTGGCATGAGAGGTAAGAGGACTGCTGGTGGTGGCTTTTGGCTAGCTGAACATCAGTGTGCTGTTGGGGACAGGGAAAGGTATTTGGAGATTGGCTCTTAATCAGGAGTTTCGATAGGCAGGCAGAAAGGGAGTCAAGAATTGCAGTCCTGGAATTTGGGTGTCAGGGGTGATTGACAGGAGAGTAGATAGGTCAGTTGGTAAAGAAGACCTGAAGGATAGAAGAAAAGTATTGGGATTACCATAATGGGGTCCCTGCTCAGAGTAGGAACCTCACTGTTGCAGGAGTGGATAATAATGAGTTGTCCTGGGACAACTTAGGCTAAATTCCCATAAGACCATAAAACATAAGATCAGAATTAGGCCATTCAGCCCATCAAATCTGCTCCATTTCATTATGTCTGATTATTATCCCTCTCAACTTCATTCTTCTGCCTTCTCTCTGTAACCTTTTATGCTCTGACTAATCAACAATCTTTCAGCCTCTGCTTTAAATACATGCAGTGACCTGGCCTCCACAGCTGCCTGTGGCAACGAATTCCACAGATTCACTACCCTCTGGGTAAAGAAATTCCTCCTCATCTCTGTTCCCAATGGATGTCTCTCTATTCCGAGGCTGTGTCCTCTTGTCCTAGATTTCCCCCTCCATAGGAAACATCCTCTTCACATCCACTCCATCTCAGCTTTCAACATCCCATGCCCAAAAGCAATGGAATACAGCACTTAGTCCCTACCCACATTAGGGAGCAAATGTATGTTGTTAGTTGAATTTCTGCTATGATGAAAAATGTCCAGAAATGGTTATTATTGCATTTTCTTCCAGGGAAAGTCAAGATTTTATTAATTAATGCTGAAATAAACTGCACTACTCTATATTTCTAGTCCACTTTGCTGACACAATTGCAGCGAATTTATAAAGTATGGAAAGCTATACCATGAATGAAACCACAGATACTCACATCAAGTGTAAATGTTTATTAGATAACTGGATATGGATGGGGCTCAAGGTTCAACTTTACTTTTCATATTAATGCAGTTTTGCTTTTATCTAGCAATGCATTCACTCGCCAGACAGAAATAATGTAGGTTCAAGAAGCCACTTTTTAAATAAAGCATTTGGACACTGTCAGAGCTCACAGTATACATACCAAGTGAATTTGATAACGGAAGCAATATTGAAGAAATGGAAGGAAATTGCCAATCCATTTAGCCCGGAATCTCAGTCCCAATAAGTAGATATCATACTAAGTATTCGTAGGAGTTGCACTATTGGTTTCAATGCCTCAAGGTGGAAAGATCAGCCAGGATACCTGATCTTAGTCAGTAATACCTGATCAGCACTGAAAACTGCACCTTTAAATATGAGGTCCAGGTTAACCCTGATCAAAGAGCTACATGCTGTTTCAAGATTTATCTTTGTAGAATGCCACCTGGGCTTTAGTGAGCAATAAGAAGTGGAACCCAGAATGGATCAGCATATTCAAAAGAGGGAAGTGAATCTTATATCACCTGGAAGTTGGCATTTGAAGCCAGTGCCTACATACCTGCAAAGCCTTCAAGGCAGTTACAAATCCATTGTTGAATCTGAGGGTCTTCATAACAGGAATGGGCAAAATAGTGTCCACTGTTAGGAATATCAGGGCACCGACAGGGCTGACAAGGTTCATTTAAAGTAGGGTTTCCATAGAAGCCTTCACTGCATCTACAAAATGCAAATATAATATTTCAATCACAAATGTTAAAGATGGCAGTTTGGAGTATTAAATATATCTAGTATGGTTATTCATTCACTGAGCAATGTGATAGATATATAATGATAATATAATATTATCCTTATCTATTCAATTAGATGAACTAATTCTAAGTGGTAAGGACCCAGACCCACTGCAATTTGCCTATCACAATAGCAGGCCTCTGGCAGACGCAATCTCAATGGCTCTTCACAAGGCTTTACAAACACCTATGTCAGGATGCTGTTTGTTGACTATAGGTCAGTGGTTAACACCATCATTCCCACAGTCCTGATTGATAAGCTACAGATTCTGGGCTTCTGTACCTCCCTCTGCAAATGGATCATCGACTTCCTAACCAGAAGACCACAATCTGTGTGGATTGGAATAATATCTCCTCCTTGCTGATGATCAACACTGGTGCCCACCCCCCCCCCCCAGGGGTATGTGCTTAGCCCGCTGCTCTACTCCTTCTATCCCCATGACTGTGTGGCTAGGTATAGCTCAAATACCACCTGTAAATTTGCTTGTGATACAACCATTGTTGATAGAATTTCAGATAGAAGCATAGAAACATAGAAAATAGGAGTAGGAGCAGGCCATTCGGCCCTTCGAGCCTGCACCACCATTCAGTATGATCATGGCTGATCATCCAACTCAGAACCCTGTACCTGCTTTCCCTCCATACCCCCTGGTCCCTTTAGCCACAAGGGCCATATCAAATATAGCCAATGAACCAGCCTCAACTGTTTCCTGTGGCAGAGAATTCCACAGATTCACCACTCTCTGTGTGAAGAAGTTTTTCCTCATCTCAGTCCTAAAAGGCTTCCCCTTTATCCTTAAACTGTGACCCCTCGTTCTGGACTTGCCCAACATTGGAAACAATCTTCCTGCATCTAGCCAATCCAATCCCTTTAGAATTTTATACGTTTCAATAAGATCCCCCCTCAATCTTCTAAATTCCAGTGAGTATAAGCCTAGTCGATCCAGTCTTTCTTCATATGAAAGTCCTGCCATCCCAGGAATCAATCTGGTGAACCTTCTCTGTACTCCCTCTATGGAGATGAGAGGACATACAGGAGGGAGACATACCAGCTAGTTGAGTGGGGTTGCAGAAATAACTTTGCTTTCAATGTCAATAAGACGCAAGAGCCGATTGTGGACTTCAGGAAGGGCAAGATGAGGGAACACAAACCAACCCTCATAGAGGAATTAGAGTGGAGAGAGTGAGCAACTTCAAGTTCATGGTGTCGAGATTTTTGAGTAGCTAACCCGATCCCAACATATCGAAGCACCTATAAAGCAGGCAAGCAAATGAACATACTTCATTAGGAGTTTGTCAACTAAAATACTGAAAACTTCTACAGATTTACTATGGAGAGCAATCTGACAGGCTGCATCACTGTCTGGTATTTGGGGGGAGGGGGTGGTTACTGCAGAGGACCGTAAGAAGCTACGGAAATTTGTAAAATTAGTCAGCTCCATCTTGGGTACTAGCCTCTATAGCATCCAAGACATCTTCAAGGAGCAGTGCCTCGGAAAGGCCACATCCATTATTAAGGACCCCATCACCCACAGTATGTCTTCTTCTCGTTGTTACCATCAGGAAGGAAGCACAGAAGATTGAAGGCACACACTCAGTGAGTGATTCATGAGCAGCTTCTTCCGTTCTGCCATCCAGTTCCTAAATGGACATCTAGTTCAGAGGAAAATGATTACAACATTTGCAGATTCTGAATGGTTGGTGTCATTCCCGATGCAAGGTCAATATCCATTTAGGAATTGGACGGCGGAGGGAAGAGGATGTTCATGAATCACTGAGCGAGTCGCATTGAACTGCTGCTGCTAAGTTAACAAATTTCACAACACATGCTGGTGATAATAAAACTGATTCTGATTCCCTTAACCTGTTCACGAGGAATAGGAACAGCTTAAACCTAAATGGTTAATCTTTGAGAAGTTATGTTAAATTTGCACAAACATTGGTATTACTTCCATGAGGGTATTATGACCGTTTCTTTTCACCTCCCTTTGGGGAGGATCTGAAGGTGCAGGTTGACATGAATGAGGAATTTCAGCTGAAAAGTTAGTCTGGAAAATGACAGTTGCTTTGTCCAAGTCAAAGAAGAGTTTGAGAAGTTTAATAGAGGTGCACAAGATCAAGACTGTTTTATGTATGGTGGATAGAGGGACATTATTCCCATTTGTAGATGATTCAAAGATTGAGGGTGCTGATTTAAAATGTTGGGCAAAAAATACAAGCAACATGTGAAAGAATGTCTTTATACAGATAGTAATGATAATTTATGGTTCACTGCACTTTAGATGAGATGGAAGCAGAATTAGTCTGAGATTGCAAAGAGGAATTGGGCCACCATTTGAGAAAGAATAGTATGTGGGGTTTTATTGAAAGATCAGAGGAATGGGATTGATATCTGAAGATGGCACTGGCTGAATGGACCTAATTGCTTCCTTCTAAGCAGGAACAATTCCACAATTTTAAACCAGAAGCATTCCAAAGTTGTAATTATTAGCAGTGTGACTCCATTCCAAATGGACACAGGATATGTTGAACCCACCCTGAGTGACTCATTTTACAGATGCTGTGGTGAGAAACAAAAACATTGACAGTATAATTTATCAATAGACAGGACATGAACATTGAGTATAACCATATTTGTGCTGGTCCAGCCAGGAGCATTACTGTCCCTTTTGACAGAAAAGCAACCCGATAATCTGCACATGCAAAGATACCTGAAAATTTGTGTCCAAGATGGTGTTCACATTTTGAAATCTTATTGATCTTAAATACTATTTAGGTTATGTTTATTCCATAGTATGATGATTATATTAATTACTATATTAAAACAACTCACAATCAGCGATTGTAAAATGATCATGCGCAGCCACAGATGAGTCTTGCAACAATACTATCATCACAACTGCTTAGTTAAGCATTTAGAACATCAGTAACAATAGCGTGCAAAATATTTACAATGTTAGGATTAAAATGTCCGCCATTCCTACCGCTCGCAGTTAGGGCCAGTGGTGAAGGCCCTGCAGTTCTGACAGGCCCCTGTCCAAGGATCACAGCTCTCAGAATAGCCGTTGCATTGACAGGGCTGACAGTTTGGGAATCCATAATATCCAGGCCGGCAACGGTCACAAGCACGATTAACAATATTCCTGCGGCAACCGCACTGTCCAGTGACCTGATCACAGATGGAATTGACAGATCCCTGATGGTCACAGTAACAGGCTGGGAAAGGAAATGCAAAAAGAGTAGAGAGGTCAGGGAGCTCACACCTTTATCAAAGCACTCTCAGCACTTGGTTCTTCTGACGTCAATCCACCAAACTTCACAAACTGACAGACAATTTCCTTTTTAGATCATCTGGGGCTTTAATGTGGCTAGACCTGTTGCTGAAAGCTCAGGTCACACCCAACTTCAGAAACAACACAATGCT
This sequence comes from Hypanus sabinus, assembly GCF_030144855.1. Lineage (NCBI taxonomy): Eukaryota > Metazoa > Chordata > Chondrichthyes > Myliobatiformes > Dasyatidae > Hypanus > Hypanus sabinus. The sequence goes on from NC_082718.1 coordinate 43,913,608, forward strand.
TGCAAGGCAGGTGTTACTGACGCAAGGGGGGTGGGGGTGGGGGCAATGGATCAGGGTCCTCAGCATTCCTGTAGGTGTCAGACCTGGTCAGCGTCTGGTAGGGGAATACACTGGGACTACCAGGTTAGTAAGAATGGACAAATGATCCACCCAGCAGACTGAATTCACCGAGGATCTCAGCCACATTGCATTACAAACACTGCACAAACCAATGTAAAAAATGCAGATACTATTACCTTCTCACAACACTTCAGCTACCCTAATGTCAAATTTATATGAAGGCTGGCCAGTTTTAAGTCATCTCTGGCTGCCATCATGGATTTTTAAAATAAAGTTCTATAAGAGGGACAAAGCTATGAAAAGTGAAAAACAAAGAGAATTAACAGAAAATGCAGTGCAGCAAATCAAATGTACGTTGTATAAAAGAGAAACAGAAAACATTTGGGTTGCATCCATAAGCAAAAATAACAAATTGCCAGATGAAAAATATCTTATAAACTGATAAGCAGCAGTGTTCGTTCCACACTCCAAGAATCACATAATTTGCTGCAGAAGCCCTTTAAAAGAAATAAAAATGGACAGCTTTGATAATTGTGAGATGAGGGCAACAATGACAAAAATAATTCCGCTTTGAGCTGATCTTTGTCACTTCAAGAAACCCATGCAACCTGAAAACAGTGAAGCAAATTCAAGCCATTTTTTTTACCAGAACTGAATCCAATATAAAACAAGCTAAAACATGATAATGAATATCCTACTTCAAACACTGATTAAATTTCATTAAGCAGATTTAAACAACTATAAGCAGGTGTGCCAAATATTTTTAAAATTATTGATCATACACAGTTTGCATTAACCTGCCATGACTGTGACTCACCTGAACAGCCATTGGCCCCAAATCCGTAAAATCCTGGTGCACAGGAGTCACAGCATCGCCTGATCACACCCTGCTTACACTGGCACTGACCACCAAACTTCCTGCAAATGGGACTGATTGACCCCTCAGGGTCACAGCGGCAGGCTGTGGGGTAATGTAAGGTAAGTCAGTTTGATTCACAGAAAACAATTGGAATTGGTTTCAGTTCTCACATTTACTGAGGTATTGTGAAAAGCTTGTCCTGTGTACGGTTCATACAGATCAAACCATTACACAGTGCATTGGAGTAGAACATAGTAAAATAATAACAGAATGCAAAATAATGTAACATTTACAGAGAAAGTGCTGTGCAGATAAAAATAAGGTGGAAGATTATTATGAAGTAGATTCTGAGGTCAAGAATCAGAATAAGGTTTAATATCACTGGCATAGATTGTGAAATTTGTTAATTTTGCAGCAGCAGTACAGTGCAATTCAGAAATTAGTTGGCAGAGGGGAAGATGCTGTTATTGTACTAGGGAACCATTCAATAGTTGTTCACTGTTCAGAACAAAATGCAAAAGTAATATGTATTTCAACAGTATTTAGGAAATGCAGAACAAGAACTAATGCTCCATAATCTTCATGCCTCACATAGTTCTTTCTCCAGATTTCCTTTTCTCCTCTTGAAGCACAGGAGCATGTATAAATTGCCTTGGCATTCGGGAAGATGACTGACTTTGGTGCAATTCATGAAATGCAGCATGCCTGAATTTCTTTTCTGCCAGATGTATTATGCTTATTGAGTTGAGTTGCTGGGAGTGAAAACAAGATATTGGTTGCTCTCTGGTATTTGAACTTTAAGTCTCTTCTTTAGAGAAAATGGTTGTCCAGATGTGATCCTGCAGCTGGCACTTATCTATGGCAGCTGAATAAATGCCAATTGCAAAATCTCCTTTGGACAACCGGCTAGGTCCATTGTACACAGAGGAAGAGGAAGAACCCAGTAACATTTCCCTCATCCCATCACTGGAGCATCTGCATTTCAACTTTACTGAGGGTGAGTGCTTTGCTCATAAGATCAGAAGACACAGGTACAGAATTAGGCCATTTGGACCATTAAGTCTGCTCCACCGTTCCATCATGGCTAATTTATTATCCCTCTCATAAACCACTTTCCTGCCTTCTTCCTATTAGCTTTGACACTCTTACTAATCAAGAACTTATCAACTTCTGTTTTAAATATAGCCAATGACTCGGCCTCCACAGCTGTCTGTGGCAATGAATTCCACAGATACATCACCCTCTGGCAAAAGGAAATATTCCTTGCATTCTGAGACTGAACCCTCTGGTTACGGACTCCCCCGCAACAGGAAACTTCCTCTGCACATACACTCTATCAACAGGTTTCAATGAGATCCCCCCCTCCACCCTTTCTTCTGAACTCCAGTGAGTACAGGCCTAGGGCCATCTAATGCTCCTGATATGTTAACGCTTCCATTCCTGGGATCATTCTCATGAATCTCCTCTCAACCCTCTCCAATGCCAGCACATCCTTTCTTAGTTAAGGGGCCCAAAACCGCTCACAATACTCCAAGTGCAGCCTGACCAAAGCTTTTCAAGCCTCAGCATTATATCCTTGATTTTGTATTCTAGTCCTTGTGAAATGAATGCTAACACTGAATTTGCCTTCCTTCCCTCTGACACAAGTTAACCTTTAGGGAATCCTGCACAAAGATTCCTAGGTCTCTTTGCAGATTTGATTTTTGGATTTTCTTCCCTTTTAGAAAATAGTCTACACTTCTATTCCTTCAACCAAAGTGCACGACCAAGCACTTCCCTACACTATGCTCCATCAGCCACTTATTTGCCCATTCTTCTGATCTGTCTAAGCCCTTCCACAAGCTCCCCACTTCCTCACCACTACCTGCCCCTCCACTTATCTTTGTATTTTATGCAAACCCGGCCACAACACCATCAGTTCTGTCATTTAAATAATTGACATATAATGTGAAAAGAAGCAGTCCCAATACCAACTCCTGCAGAAGACTGCTAGTCACTGGAAGCCAAACAGAAAAGGCCCCCTTTATTCCCATGCTTTGTCTCTTAGCTTCCAGCCAATCTTCTAATAATGCTAGCATCTTTCCTGTAATACCATGGGCTTTTATCTTGTTTAGCAGTTTCATGTGTGTCACCTTGCCAAAGGCGTCCTGAAAATCCAAGTACACAACATCCACCGATTCTTCTTTGTCTATTCTGTTTGTTATTTCCTCAAAGAATTCCAACAGATTAGTGAGGCAAGATTTCCCCTTAAGGCAATGATACTGACTTTGGCCTGTTTTTTCTTGTATCTCCAAGTACCCTGAAACCTCATCCATAATAATGGACATCAACATCTTCCCCAACCACTGAAGTCAGCTAACTGGCTTATAATTTCCTGTTTTTTGTCTCCCTCTATTCTAAAAGAGTTGAGTGACATTTTCAATTTTCCAGTCCTCCAGAACCAATACTGAATCATGGAAGATCAATGCTAATGCCAACAGAATCTTTTTCAGCTACCTTTTTCAGAACCCTGAGTTATTGAGTCTGTTTGGTCCAGGTGACCTATCTCCATGACCAGAAGACCATAAGATATAGGAGCAGAATTAGGCCATTTGGCCCTTTGAGTCTGCTCTGCTATTTCATATTGGCTGATCCCTTTTCCCTCTCAGGCCTAGTCTCCTGTCTTCCACCCTGTAACCCTTCATGCATTGACTACTCAAGAATTATCAATCTCTACCTTAAATATACATAAAGACTTGGTCTCCACAGCTGCTTGTGGCAAAGAATTGCGCGGATTCACTACTTTCTGGCTAAGGAAATTCCTCATCTCCACTTGATTTAGGAGTCTGTTTCCTCTGGTGAAAGACTCCCCCACCATAGGAAACATCCACTTTGTCGAGGCCTTTCATTATTCAATAATTTTCAATGCGATCACCCCTCATTTTTCTGAAATCCAGTGGGTAGAGTCTCAGACCCATCAACCGCTCCTCATATGACAAGTCTTTCAATCTTGGAATTATTTTCATGAACCTCCTTTGAACCCTTGCCAATGTCAGCACATCCTTTCTTGGATAAGGGGTCCAAAACTGCCCATAATACTCCAAGTGAGGTCTCACCAGTGCTTTATAAAGTTTCAACATTGCATCCTTGCTTTTATATTCTAGACCTCCTGAAATGAATGCTAACATCGTATTTGCCTTCCTCACCACTGATTCAATCTGCAGATTAACATAGAAACATAGAAAACTTATAGCATAATACAGGCCCTTCAGCCCACAAAGCTGTGCCGAACATGTCCTTATCTTAGTAATTTCCTAGGGTTACCCATAGCCCTCTATTTTTCTGAGCTCCATGTACCTGTCCAGGAGTCTCTTAAAAGACCCAATTGTATCTGCCTCCACCACTGTCACCGGCAATCCATTCCACTCTCTGCATAAAAAAATCTACCCCTGGCATCTCCTCTGTACCTACTTCCAAGTACCTTAAAACTGTGCCCTCTCATGTTAGCCATTTCAGCTCTGGGAAAAAGCCTCTGACTATCCACATGATCAATGCCTCTCATCATCTTATACACCTCTATTAGGTCACCTCTCATCCTCCACCGCTCCAAGGAGAAAAGGCTGAGTTCACTCAACCTATTCTCATAAGGCATGCTCCCCAATCCAGGCAACATCCTTGTAAATCTCCCCTGCATCCTATGGTTTCCACATCCTTCCTGTAGTGAGGTGAGCAGAACTGAGCACGGTACTCTAAGTGGGGTCTGACCAGGGTCTGATGTAGCTGCAACATTACCTCTGGGCTCCTAAACTCAATCCATGATTGATGAAGGCCAATGCACCATATGCTTTCTTAACCACAGAGTCAACCTGTGCAGCAGCTTTGAGTGTCCTGTGGACTTGGACCCCAAGATCTCTCTGATCCTCCACACTGCCAAGAGTCTTACCATTAATATGATATTCTGCCGTCATATTTGACCTACCAAAATGAACCACCTCACACTTATCTGGGTTGAACTCCATCTGCCACTTCTCAGCCCAGTTTTGCATCCTATCAATGTCCAGCTGTAACCTCTGACAGCCCTCCACACTATCCACTACACCCCCAATCTTTGTGTCACCTGCAAATTCACTAACCCATCATTCCACTTCTTCATCCAGATCATTTATAAAAATCATGAAGAGTAGTGGTCCTAGAACAGATCCCTGAGGCACACCACTGGTCACCAATCTCCATGCAGAATATGACCTGTATACAACCACTCTTTTCCTTCTGTGGGCAAGCCAGTTCTGGATCCACAAAGCAATGTCCCCTTGGATTCCATGTCTCCTTACTTTCTCAATAATGCCTTACTGAAATCCATAAACACTACATCTACTGCTCTTCCTTCATCAATGTGTTTAGTTACAACCTCAAAAAATTCAATCAGACTTGCCTTTCACAAAGCCATGCTGACTATTCCTAATCATATTATGCCTCTCCAAATGTTCATGGCTCCTGTCTCTCAGGATCTTCTCCATCAACTTATCAACCACTGAAGTAAGGCTCACTGGTCTATAATTTCCTGGGCTATCTCTACTCCCTTTCTTGAATAATGGAACAACATCTGTAACCCTCCAATCCTCCGGAACCTCTTCCATCCCATTGATGATGCAAAGATCATCGCCGTAGGCTCAGCAATCTCCTCCCTCACCTCCCACAGTAGTCTGGGGTACATCTTGTCTGGTCCTGGTGACTTACCAACTTGATGCTTTCCAAAAGATCCAGCACAGCCTCTTCCTTAATATCTACATGCTCCAGCTTTTCAGTCCACTGTAAGTCATCCCTACAAATGCCAAGATCCTTTTCCATAGTGAATACTGAAGCAAAGTACTCATTAAGTACTTCCGCAATCTCCTCCGGTTCCATACACACTTTTCCAGTGTCATAATTTATTGGTCCTAATCTCACACATTTTATCCTCTTGCTCTTCATGTACTTGTAGAATGCCTTGGGGTTTTTGTTAATCCTATCCACCAAGGCCTTCTCATGGCCCCTTCTGGCTCTCCTAATTTCTTTCTTAAGCTCCTTCCTGATAGCTGTATAATTTTCTAGATCTCTATCATTACCTAGTTTTTTGACCTTTTCATAAGCTCTTCTTTTCCTCTTGACTAGATATATAACAGCCTTTGTACACCGGAGTTCCTGTACCCTATCATCCTTTCCCTGTGTCATTGGAACGTACCTATGCAGAACTCCACGCAAATATCCCCTGAACATTTGCCACATTTTTTCCGCACATTTCCCTGAGAACATCTGTTCTCAATTTATGCTTCCAAGTTCCTGCCTGATAGCCTCATATTAACCTTTGCACAAGGACTCCCAAGTCCTTTTGCACCTCAGAGTTTTAAATTTTCTCTCCATTTAGAAAATAGTATAGTTTTATTTCTTCTACCAAAGAGCATAACCGTACACTACCCTACAATCCTTCTGCCACTTCTTTGCCCATTCTCCTAATCAGTCCTTCTGTAGCCTTTCTGCTTCCTCAAAGCTACCTGCCCCTCTACCTATCTTTGTATTTTCTGCAAACTTTGCAACAAAGCCATCCAAATCATTGACATATAATGTAAAAAGAAGCAGACCCAACGCAGACCCTGGTGGAACACCCACTTCATATACATTCAGAGTTTTTATCTTCCTAAGCACCTTCTCCTTAGTAAAGGCTACCACACTCACTTCTGCTCCCTGACACTCTCAAATTTCTGATCTTTGCATTTAGCTGTCAATCCATTGGTTCTGTGCAATCTCAACTTTGATTTCTCATGTCATAATAGACTGGGGAACGTCATACTTTTGACTTCCCTGCATTCAGCTATGTAAATTGCTTTGCTGGAAAAGTTGTTGAGGATTTGAAATGGGAAGAGTTGGACAAAGAAGTTCAAAATGATGAAGGGATGACAGTGACGTGTTGCAGAGGGTTTTCCAGTGATGTATAGACAGACTGCAGGTTCTAACCAAACAGCACTGGATCAGTGAGTACCAAAATATAGGATAAAAGAGTACAAACCCCTGACCTGTTACTGGACTGTGAGGAAGACACCCAGGTATGCCAAGATTATTGAAGATAAAACACAAAGTATTCAACAGGAATTCATAAGACTGTGAGCTGAAAATTTCAAGATCCTGGAGAAATATGAATGTCCATGTGGGGAAAGTCAGCTGGGGAATATTAATTGAAATGTGACCTCTTGATAATTCTCATTTCCACTGATTTGAGACTTGCTGCCATGCATTTGGAAGATGTGATGTATGCTTGATGCTGTGTTATGAAAATATCTCAAAAGGGCACATGAAGATTTTTTTTCACCTGGAGTGTGTTGGAATCTAGAACACAACACCTGAATGGGTGGCAGAGGCAGGTACTCTCAGAACACCTAACAAGGCACGGAAGGCTACACATCAAATGCTGGTGAATGGGATTAGGTAATGGTGGGCCAAAATGTTTCTTTCTGTGCTACTGGCTCTAAAAAGCAAAAAACTTTTTCAGAAATTGTAATCACTTTAGTACTTACAGCTTCCCATTATTACAAATTGTATTTGATTTATTCAGATATCTTATTGTAAATCATCTTTATTAAAAGGAACAATTTTTTGCCTCTTGGCACAGGATGTTCATTGCCAATGGCAATGTAAGAGCCTCAGCAAGAGGCCTGATTGATATTAGTTTTATTCAGCATCAGGATAAACTCTGAACCTAACCATTTCTAAGGGTGAATGTGTCAGTATTGACATGGTACAACCAGGTTTAGTGGATTTGCCAGCTCAATGCATTTCATGAAACAACTTGAGGTCTTTGTTTGTTGCAGTATACAGATATTTTACAAGCTAATTTTCTTCCTTGTACTCACCAACAGCTCCATTGTGGATTCGAGCAGACATGCTGGCTATCAGTTTCTCACACACTTCTGGCAGGGTCTGGGTTCCCAACTGAGAGGCAATCTCAACACATTCGTATCTTCTGTACTCATTCAAGTCTGACTCAGTGCAAAAATTCTCTAGGGAATTAATCCTTGGAATCAAACCCAACTAAGGATGGAAGATATAAAAAGAGTTTCATAAATTAGTACTGTTAAATGATTTATCGTGGATATCTGGGAAGGAAAACGTGAACCAGAGTGTGGAGTTTTGTAATAGGGACTTAGCTAGCCAATGGTACTTGGCACTGATTTCAAACGCAGGGCCAGTAACCATAAGTTGGGAGTTGAAGAGAAATGCAGGAGACAGAGCTTAGGATCACTGTATGAGCTGAGTAACAATGGCAGCTATGTGAATGGCTGTCTCTCCTTCGGGATGAACCTGCTTCTCACTTACTGCCCATTATGCCACAGACATTTAGGGCAACAGTGAAGATCCTCTATTTCTGGCAGTGTTCAGGCCTTCCTTCATCACGTCAGTAGCCTCCTCTTGGTTTTCACTACTGTCAGCCATGCAAGTTCTGGGTGGAGACTCAGGAATACTATCGCAGTCAGATAGAGAAGGATTCTTCACTGTTGTTTTGGTAAAAATTTTGTTTGACCAGTCAGGGTTGTTAGTCCTGAGTGAACCTCTGATCCTGGAGGACAGATGGACCACTGTTAGACTGGCTTCTAATCTTTGACCTGACTGGCATGTGTGACGCTACCAAGAGTCAAAAGATAAAGCCCTGACTCCAGCCACATAGCTCTCTGGATCATGGAGGCATGCAAGCCTCGAAACCACAACAAGGTTGTGGTCCTATTAGAGGGAACCTGCCCCTGTTGGCTGGGAAATCGCACCCAGGGATTGATCGACCAGCTGGAGCAGGTCACTAAGATTGGTCAACTCTCAGGAATATTGTTGCAACTACAGATATCCCACCTCTCCCAGAAGTTCCGGGAGTCTCCTGCATATTGATAGCGGCTCCCTGATGACCGCAAATTATATAATATCCTGGAAATCGATTTTTTGACAGACGTAGCGGGAGAGTGACAGAGAACATCCTGATTCGTTTCTCTTTGTGCTAAGTAGACCTATCAGTTTTCTCTGTGGGCGGGCTTTACAGTCGACCTCTCTCTCGCTTTCATTGTCCATCAGTTCAGTTTAGTGTCCTGCAGTGCCATGGCAGAGTGTTCCAAAAAAAGAAAATACAAAATGTACTTCACCCCAGACTACAATAAAGTGTACTCCTGCCTAATAGGGGTAAAAAATAATGACAGTGTTGCTTGCTGCACTGTTTGCAACAGTGACTTTTCTATTGCCCATGGTGGGTTAAATGACTGTTAGAGACATGTTGAGATGAATTTAACAGGCGTCATTCATTCATTAGCATAGCTAATGTTATTTAAACTAGCTGGCTAGCTGCTAAGGAGCTACTCTATTGATTAGAGTATAATTAGAACTCTACTGAAATTCTAATTGTGATGTAGAAAGGGCATTCAGCATGGTTTGTCACATTAAGACAGAATTCAGAAGTCAGCTGTCTCACGAAACACTTGTGAATCTGATGTCTTGCAAAATTAATGAATTCATTGACACAGACTGCTATGAGGTTGAGACTTCCAGTAAAATTCTCAAATCTGCCAAGCAAGCCACATCACCGTATAAGGAAAGTTTGCAAAAGAAATAGAAAAGCTATTTGCATTAGCGCTTAGCTATTAGCATTGAGACTGCTAACAAAATACTCAACAAGGAATATATATTCATATATTCTTTCATAATCAAATGTCCTGTATACATGCATCCTTGGAGGTCAAGTGGGAGGTAGAGGGTGGGGATATGGGATTGCCGGGGGCGGGGGTGGTGGTGCTACCTCCCTGAAATGAGTTTTTGCAGGGTGGGATGTCTGAAACCAGATTCTTCATTGTTGTTTTGGTACTATTAGACATCCCTATTTACTGGGATTCAGGAGAGATCTGGGATCTCTGGCCCAGGCGGTTTGTTGTATGTGTTGAAACTGCTGGGACAAAAGAGCAGTGGGTAGTGGCAGGGCAATCTAAACGGGTACATAGTAGTGGTCTGAGGAAGGGTCCGCTCTTGGGGAGAGCAACCAACTGGCAGTTGAAGAGTGGGGGGGGGGGCAAGCAAAGAAATCAAGGAATGTAAGGGTAAGGAGGAGGGAAGATACAAAGATGGAAAGAGGTGAATGAAGGGGTAGGGAACTGAGAGGAGGGTGGGGCAAAGGAGGACGCCCCTAAGGAAGTGGTTGGAGTAAGGGGAGGAATCATTAACAATCTGTGTTGTCATTGGATCCAAGTGGGAAATGTGGCATGTGTTAACTTTGACACGGAGTAATCATATCTGCAATCTATATCTTTCTCAACACAGTCAGAAATTGGAAACAGCTGGTACTGTGAAGCTGCCCCTTCTTGAACACATTGTAAACCAACAAAACAAAAAGATATCACTCTGAAACTTACAGAATCGATCAAGATGTGATTGCTGGTCCGAGAAGAGAAGTGATTGAAGTAAGTGTCCACAATATACTGTACTTGTGGCTCCAGACAGATGGGGGTTTGAAGAATTGCTATTCTGTTTACGGAGGAATACAAAACAACATGTTTCTTACAGTGTCCTTTCCAAAAGTGCTTCTTATTTCAGAGATTAGCCACTCATCTTAAATAAGTGGTCCTTACCTGGCTTTATCCCTTACACTGAATGAATTTCTATTCTGTCATCAAACTCCAGTTGTCACCTCAGAGCTATTTAAAAAAAGTATCTCAAATATAGATATTTGATATCTACGTAAGGTTAATAAATCCACATGGGAATCTGCTAAAGCAAGGCTGTTGCAGCCACGGCCAACAGGGATGATGTCCTTGTACAAAGCAGAGAGCAAGAGTCTGCTCATACGTTTCTGGCAGAGTCTGGAGCAGGTCACTGAAATCTGCTGTCCGTCAGATCGGCAGTCAGATGATCAGTTTCTTTCTCGAAAGTCCTGATGTTTAAAACAATGCAGTAGTGTGCTGGTGCTGTTTACTGCCCTTATTTAACATGCTTAATATGCTCAAGGGAAAATCATGCTCATGTTTCATGTTTAATAGTCAAGTCAAGTCACTTTTTATTGTCATTTTGACCATGACTGCTGGTATAGTACACAGTAAAAATGAAACACTGTTTTTCAGGACCATGGTGCTACATGAAACAGTACAACAACTACACTGAACTACATAAAAACAACACAGAAAAAACTCCACCAGACTACAGACCTACCTAGGACTGCATAAAGTGCACAAAACAGTGCAGGCATTACAATAAATAATAAACAAGACAATAGGCACAATAGAGGGCAGTAGGTTGGTGTCAGTCCAGACTCCGGCTATTGAGGAGTCAATATAGATGAGCTAATAAAGGATAGGAAAGTGAGGGGAACATTACTGATGGCAGATGAGTACAGAACTGAACTGAATGACTGCAGAGTATCAAAGGTAATTTTTCCTGTTTGGTCAGAATAGATGTGGAAGTTAGTGGTTAATTCTACAAGATGTAGAACTCTGGAAGTAGAGCAACATGTGGAAGCTTGTGTAGGGACAGTTTTAGTTACTCATTCACAAGATGTCAATGTTAATCTTTACATTTTGTCTACAACTCGTTACCATCCAGTCTGAGTGGCTCATTTGACCACCATAGACAGCAGCTGCAAGCCAATCACATTGGTGAGTTTAGATTCAGTTTTTAAACACACTGAAAAGATAGCAGTTTCCTCCCTAAATGAGATTTCTTTCACAACATGATGGCTTTATGGTTACCATTATTGATAATGAGTTTTCATTCCTAATCTGCATGTCAAATTAGAAAACTACACACCTCTGGATCAATAGTCCAATGACTTCACCTTTATACTATTGTACCTGTTTAGTTATTGATATGCATGGAAATAAAATAGAATCAGCACATTTCACTGAAAAGAGAGCGGCAGAGTAGTGTAGCGGTTTTATTACATTGTCAGACTGGGAATCGTTTCTTGTCACTGTCTGTAAGGAGTTTGTATGTTCTCTCCATTGCTGCGTGGGTTTCCTCCAGGTGCTCAGATTTCCTCTCACATTCCAAAGATGTACAATTAGCTTTAGTGAGTTGCTATGTTGGTACTGAAAGCATGGCAACGCTTGGCCAGCACAAACCATGCAGATTTGATTTGATGCCACCGCGCATTTCACTGTATGGTCTGATGTACATGTGACAAATAAAGCTAAATCTTTAATCTTTTATCTTTGAAGAGACGATTCATACCGATCAAAGTACAAACTTTACCCCCAACCCTATGCTTTTCCACATAGTCAGACAATTGAGTGCTTTCTTCACCTTAAGACCAGCAAGATTGATGCCAACTTGATCAATTCCATCCAAAGCAAAACACCACAACTGATAATATAAATGAACAGATTAGGAGCATGGAAAGCAGGTGTGCAGTAGATAAAGTAATCCAACCATTGCATCATAGAGTCAGAGGCATACAGCACAGAAACATGTCCACCAATTTTGTGCTGATCATGCAGCATCCATTAACAGTATTCCTATTATTGACACTAGAACTTTTGCCCATGAATGAACTGTTGAGATCTTGAGCCAAGAACCTTTTTTAGAACTGGAAATGAAGGGGAAAGATGTAAGACCAGAAAGGTGAGGGGAGGGGGAGGGGAAGGAGGCTAGTTGGACGGTGATGGGACAGGAGAGTGGACCATAGGAGAAAGGGAAGAAGGAGCGGCACCAGGGGGAGGTGATAGTCAAGTCAAAGCCAAAGTCAAGTCATTTCATTGTCATTTTGACCATAACTGCTGGTACAGTACACAGTAAAAGTGAGAGAAAGTTTTTCAGGACCATGGTGCTACATGAAACAATACAAAAACTACACTGAACTACATAAAAACAACACAGAAAAAACTACACTAGACTACAGACCTACCCAGGACTGCATAAAGTGCACAAAACAGTTCAGGCATTACAATAAATAATAAACAAGACAATAGGCACAGTAGAGGGCAGTAAGTTGATGTTGGTCCAGACTCTGGGTATTGAGGAGTCTGATAGCTTGGGGGAAGAAACTGTTACACAGTCTGGTCATGAGAGCCTGAATGCTTTGGTGCCTTTTTCCCAGATGGCAGGAGGGAGAAGAGTTTGTATGAGGGGTGCATGGGGTCCTTCATAATGCTGTTTGCTTTGCATATGCAGCATGTAGTGTAACTGTCTATAATGTCAGGAAGAGAGACCTTGATGATCTTCTCAGCTGACCTCACTATCCGCTGCAGGGTCTTGTGATCCGAGATGGTGCGATTTCCAAACCAGGCAGTGATGCAGCTGCTCAGGGTGCTCTCAATCCAACCCCTGTAGAATGTGATGAGGATGTGGGGTGGGAGATGGTCTTTCCTCAGCCTTCGCAGAAAGTAGAGACGCTGCTGGGCTTTCTTTGCTATGGAGCTGGTGTTGAGGGGCCAGGTGAGATTCTCCGCCAGGTGAACACCAAGAAATTTGGTGCTCTTAACAATCTCTATTGAGGAGCTGTCGATGTTCTGCAGAGAGTGGTTGCTCCGTGCCCTCCTGAAGTCAACAACCATCTCTTTCGTTTTGTTCACATTCAGAGTCAAGTTATTGGCTCTGCATCAGTTTGTTAGCCACTGCACCTCCTCTCTGTAAGCTGACTCGTCGTTCTTGCTGATGAGACCTACCATAGTCATGTCATTGGCAAACTTGGTGATATGGTTCGAGATGTGTGTTGCAGCACAGTCATGGGTCAGCAGAGTGAACAGCAGTGGACTGAGCACACAGCCCTGGGGAGCCCCCCGTGCTCGGTGTGACGATGTTGGAGATGTTGCTTCTGATCTGGACTGACTGAGGTCTCCCAGTTAGAAAGTCTAGCATCCAGTTGCAGAGGGAGATGTTCAGGCCCAGTAGGCTCAGCTTTCCAATCAGTTTCTGAGGAATGATTGTGTTGAATGCTGAACTGAAGTCTATGAACAGCATTCAAACATACGTGTCTTTTTTGTCCAGGTGGGTTAGGGCCAGGTGGAGGGTGATGGCAATGTCGTTGTCTGTTGAACGGTTGGGATGGTGTGCGAACTGCAGGGAGTCCAGTGAGGGGGGCAGCAGGGTCTTGAAATGAGTAGAAGAGATAAGAGGCCACAGTGGGGAACAGAAGAGGAGAGAAGGGGGAGGAAAAGTTTTACTGGAAGGAGAAATTGATGTTCATGCCATCAGGTTGGAGGCTATCCAGATGGAATATGATGTGTTTCTCCTTCACACTGAGAGTGGCCTCACTGTGGCACTAAAGGAGGCCGTGGACCAACATGGCACAGTGGGAATGGGAACAGGAATTAAAATTGTTGGCCACTGGGAAATGCCACTTTTGGCAGAGGTAGCAATGGTGCTCCACAAAGTGACCCGTCAATTTATGATAGGTCTCACCAATTTAGAGGAGACCGCAAAGGGAGCACTGAATGCAAAATATCCGGAGGTGAAGTGTTGTTTCGCCTGGAAGGACTGTTTGGGGCCCTGAATGGAGGTGAATGGGTAGGTGTAGCACTTTGACCGCTCACAGAGGTAAGTGCCAGGAGGGCGAGTGGTGGGGAGGGACTAATTGCCAAGGGAACCACGGAGGCAGTGATCCCTGTAGAAAGTGGAGAGTGGGGTGGAGGTAAAGATGTGTTTGGTAGACCTTATTTCATTCTCCCACATTCTCATCAACTCTGCCCTTCTCCTAGCTACCCCAGGTTCTACTACTCACCTATACACTAGATGACAACATACAGTGGCCAAATTGGCCTACCAACCTGCTCATCTTTGGGATGTTGGAGGAAATTCGAGCACCTGCAGGAAACCAGTATGCAAGTTGCACACAGATACCACCTGGGTCAAGGTTGAACCTGGACCTTTGTTACACTGGGGCAGTAACTCTGCTGGCATTGCCACTGCATTGCCCTTACTTACCCTCGCAACATCACCCCAAGCTGTCACCTCACTTATTCTGCTGGAGACGACAATACATGCCTAAATTCAGTGAAGTGCTTTGGTGTATTTGCAAGTTGGGTCCTGCTGACTATAATTTTTACTGCTGTGCTGATTGTGGAAACTGCTTTGCTACCAGATGTGATCAGAATCAGGGCTGGAAGAGATTTCAAAGTGTCAGTTTATCACTTTCTCCTCAGTGCTAGAGGTGGTGACAGATCCACCAGGAGAGTTTAGACTTCCTCATATGCAAAATACACATCACCCTGTGAAACCCCCAGATCACTCTCAGCCGTGTAAACATCCATCACTAGCCAGCTTGCTTACATAATAAAATCAGACTTATTTCACCACAGGAAGTGAGGAAACAAGTTTACATGGTGCAACCTCCAAAGGTTTTTAAAGATAGAAATCTATTATCTATGATAAAGTCGCTGCTTGCATTTTAGCTGCCAGCATTACTTTTTGTACGTAATCAGACTGGCGAGTGTTGGATAAGGGATTGTCAGTTTTGTTAGTACGTTGGAATTAAAAAAAAACAACATAACTTCCAAAACAAAACCCAACAGGTTAACCTGAAGCATGTTCTAACCTGGCTGTGCCTGGCATGGTGAGTGTATAACCATCCTGTGAGGGCAAGTTATTTCTGCACTGGCTCCATTGTTGCTGATCTCTTGGCTGAATGCGAATGTAGGCTCTCCAATCCTCTGTTGACTGTATTCGTGGAAAAGAAGCATGCACTCAATTATTTTGCAAACAGTTTTATAAATGTAACCCTCTCACCAGGCTCATATAGAAACTTGGCTCGTTAGCTAACTCCAATTAACAACCACATGACTCAGCAATGAAAAGGCCACCTTTCATAAACAATATACATCTAGATTCGGTATGATTTGATATTCAATCAAACAGGAATGTCATGACATTCTGGTTAAAGAAACATCGATTTGAGCAAATACTGTGTAAATCTTGCCCGTACACAATTACCAGTAGGTAAGAAATAACAAATCATACACCACATGAAATTATAAAGGCATGCATTTACCAATTTCAGTTCTATCAAATGGTTATTAAAAGAAAGAAAAGATAAAAAAACAAAAGGGCCCATTACTGTTAAAGCGCTCTAAACGTGCATGGAACTCGTCTCTTCCAGAGCTGGGTATACTCACAGCACCGAACCCACAGTCTGCGTGAAAACACCCACCACATTCTGAACTTCCCTCGAAGACCATCTTGAAGAAAATGGCCCTTCTCCTTGGAGCCATTCATCTGCACAAAGTACTTCTTGCAACGGAGACTCTCCTTTCCACAACATTCTGCTGCATTTCCCCTTCTGTCCCACTCAGCAGCTCCTGCCAAAAGACCCCAAACTAGACTACTGCCCTTCACAAACCTCTCTCTGCCCTACTCTCCATAGAACTTCCTCCATATCCCACCATCTTAATTGGTCTTCTTATCTTTAGCTGATTCTACCAGCAGGACACACTGCTTTTACAGAAAACTGCTAAAATGAAATGCCTACAACATAGTAATAGAAATCTTAGCCAGGGCATTACATAGATATACAGTGGATTACAGTTAATGGGGACGTATCAGGACCAGTGCATTTTGGCCCGTACAAGTGGCTATGTCAATTAGCTGAAATTTCATGGAAGTTGTTAAAAAGGTATAAAAAAGATAAACTACCATTTAACTGAGCAGCAAATTATGTATTTAAATAAAATACTGAACAAATTAGAACTCTACCAGCACCACCACAGTATTATAAAACTGAACTGTGTAGTAGTTCTTAATGGTTGTCGACAGAGGAATTCATCTAGTGTATGCTGTCGTGTTCTTTGATTGACTGTAAATGAACAAAATCAGTACAGAACCCTACTATAGATAGTGGACTGCCTTCGTACAATGCTATTGACAATTTCATCCTCCAAGTTTTCATCTCAATGTAACATTCAAGATAATTCTTCATAATCCTAACTTATTGAAATAGTGAAATTCTTCCATTTTATCTCCTGGCCATTTCTGGTATTTCCAAGCCTGTATGCTTGAAACCATGGTGAGCAGAATTGTGTTATTGCTTATTACTCGCCAACTATCAGTGACAAAAATCAGTGCTGTTTGAACAGAAACACACCCAACTAATGCAATTTAAAAACTGCTTGCTTTGAGCATGGTGTCTAAAGGCCACACAAGTGCATACAACTGACTCTAGTTAGAAACTGTTCGTCAACAGTCTCAAAAATAAGAGGCTACCCTGATTAAACAATGGGCCAATTAACCAAAATCCACTGCATTATGTTAAATACTATAAAAAGGAAAGAATAATCTGGTAATACATAAATTTTTAAAAGCCTGTGGATTACAACAGGAGCAAAGATAGAGTTACAGGGTTTTCACATTGGAAGTGACTCTCAGTGAAGGAAACAGAAATGAGCTGATAAGCGTTTCGTGAATGGATGAAAATCGAGTGATAGGCAGGAAGAGCATAATGTCTAGTATACTTGAGTATACTTGTTATTCTTGAGAAGGGGCAGAAGGAAAGAGAGATGAGAGGTGGAAATTTGAAACTGGTTTCCCAAATGCAGGACAGAGGCTCAGGGACACAGATTCAAGCCTTAGGTCATTGTAGTTTGATCAGTAGACAATTATGTGGATACATCTGAGAATATGAAGTGTGCTGTACTCTGATTACCTCTGTCTCATAGTGAATGGCAGCTGTGAAATCCATTGGATATGGAATATTGTCAATAGTGAATTGCAATCCCATTCCATTTGGTACACGGGCAAATCCCAGGCCTGTCCAAGTAGCAGGTCGATCAGGAGTAGCTTCCCTGGAAACAATCTGTACCTGGAAATCTGGATTCACTGTTTGCTAAAGAAAAAGGGATACATTGCCAAAGTAGATTCATTATCACAATATTTCCTTAAAAATTATGAAACAGGTTTAGTACTTAGAAGCAAAGTTTGAATTCTAAAATTATCTTTATTCTTTGCATACATTAAAAAGAAATGCATATGGCTAAGCATTGATGTTCTCCAAGTGGCCAATCGGATCCAGTGGACCACTTGCATCTCCATGGTAAATCTCACACACAAAGATATCTTTGAATGATTACAACAAAATGAGAGCATAGGATCAGGGATAGGAGACTGGTAAATAGTGGATTTGAAATTAAATGCGTGATCATAGAGGAGGGAACTGGAGGAGAATTTTGAAAGAGAATATGGTGGCCTGGTGTTATAATGTGAACAAAGTCGCTGGAGAGACACAGCTGGTGGATATGAAATAGTCTTTTTATTCAGTACACACAGTCACAAGCTGACAATCTTTTGGAGTCACTTGAGAGAGAGATTGACAGAGAGGGAGAGAGGGGTGGGGAGGGACAGAGATTTCCCAATCCAACATTACTACACATTTTTATATGACAAAAAAACAAAGGTAAAGGAAAAGTTCTATAGTTACAGTGCCCTCATAATGCTTCTTTTGAGTTACATGTAGTTTTCAAATGCCTTGATCTACCCAGCAGCACATCCAAAATAAATGTTAATTACTGTTGTAATCATGCAATGGGATGTCAATCAAATTCATGCCTGTGTCAATCAAATGTCTCCTATATCTACAATTTACTCTATGCACTATTGTCTGAGTCCTATTCATGCAATAGGGTGTCAATTGCATTCATACATATGCAGATAATATCAGTTAAGTGTCAGTTTCCTGGTCTGCATTTTACTGTTCTGGGCTGCATTTTAAATTTAATCTACAATCCATATTCAGATCTGAAGGCTGGTTGCTGAAGTCAATGTTCTCGATATGTCCTAACCCCAAACTACGCTCTAGCAAAAAAATGAAGAGAAGACACCTTCATGGGTCACATATTTTCTCATGGCTAGTGCAACACATATCTGCATGTGTTTTGAAGCTACGCCAAGGTCTTGGCAAACCAGTGCAGAAATAATGAATGAAAATTCTTGATGCATATTTACACCCAAGAGTATGTTTTAGTTTTCAGAAAGATTCAAGTCTCCAAGATTGTTTAATGTCATTTTCTGTACATAAATATAAGGAGAATGAAAGAATTGTTACTCTGGATCCAGTCCAGCACAGAAAATAAACACAGAAGGTAACAAACACATTAATAATTAAAAAAACACATACACAAAAACATATAAATATGTAAGTTAGCTTATACACAGATTAATTATATATCCATAAAGTGACACCAGACCAGTGTCACCATAAGGTGACCAATGGGAAATAATGAAGTGGTGGTGGAGTTAGTGGGTGGAGGTGCTGATCAGTCTTACTGCTTAGGGAAAGTACTTTCTTTGAGTCTGGTGGTCCCGATGTGGGTGCTATATAGCCTCCTCCCTGATGGGAGTAGGAAAATTTGTAGAACTGCACATTTCAAACCCTAATTTATAGAAGAACATAGTTTTTATTTAAATTTATTTATGTTGGGAAGATAACATTAAGAAAAAATTCTTACATGACATTTTCAAAGTAAATTTATTATCAAAGTTCATACATGTTACCATATACAAACCTGAAATTCATTTTCTTGTGGGCACACTCAATAAAACCATAAAAGAATAATAGCCATAATAGAATCAATGAAAAACCGCAACAGCTTGGGCGTTCAACCAGTGTGCAAAGGACAACTAACTGTGCAAATACAAAAAGAAAGAAATAATAATAAATAATTGGGCAATAAGTATCAAGGCCATAAGATGAAGAGTCCTAGAAAGTGAGTCTGTAGGTTGTAGGAACATTTTAATGATGAGGCAAGTGAAATCGAGTGAAGTTACCCCTTTGGTTCAAGAGCTTGATGGTTGAGGATACTAACTGTTCCTGAACCTGTTGGTGTGAGTCCTGAGACTCCTTTATCTTCTTCCTGATGGCAGCAGCGAGAACAGAGCATGTCCTGGGTGGGTGGTGGGGGTCCCTGAGGATGTCTGCTGCTTTCCTGCAACAGCACCGTGTAGATGTGCTCAGTGGTGGGGATGGCTTTACCCGTGATGGACTGGACCCTATCCACTACTTTTTGTAGGATTTTCCATTCAAGGGCATTGGTGTTTCCATACCAGACTATGATCAGTCATTATAATCTCCACCACACATCTATAGAAATTTGTCAAGGTTTTAGATATCATGTCGAATCTTCACACACTCCTAAGCAAGTAGAGGTATGGTTGTGCTTTCTTTGTAACTGCATTTATGAGTTGGGCCTAGGACAAGTCTTCCAAAATAATAACACTGAGGAACTTTAAGTTGCTGACTTAATGAGGACAGGTTGATGGACCTCTGGTTTCCTGCTCCTGAAGTCAATAATCAGCTCCCTGGACTTGCTGACATTGAATGAGAGGTTGTTGTTATGGCACTACCATGTACGATGTCATCATGCAGTTACTGCTTTTACTGAGCTGGATCAAACTGATGGCTGGACGGCGAGTGTGCTTGCATGTAGCACACGAGTACAAAAAATGCCAGAGGTCAGGTTCTGGTACATCTGGCCTTTCACTCTGAGCCTGGCTTTGGCGCACAGTCCATCCCAGGCTTTGTGCCAAACTGCCAAGGGGTCTGACACACTTTGTATCTGCTTATCACCTTTACACATCTTTAATTGGTGCACCATACACATCCCATGTATTCAAATAGGGATTCTGTGATGGGTGAAATAGTAAGGTGGCAGCATTTTGGGAACTGCAGCTTCAAAAGGGGACTGTGACCTCCAGATTGTCCACAAGAAATGATTGCGTTACAGGCTAGGTCCAGCTTTAGCTGGCTCATACATGGATGATAACACTGGTTTACTCAAACCACGATGTAAAACACACCAAAAAATATCCCAAAGTGCCTTCATAACAGATGCACTAATGAATTTAATGCATTGGTTCAACTTCCATTTTGGTAAATTCTTGAATTTTGATCCTATGGTTTTTATCATTATTTAACCTGTTTAAGCTGTGACAGTCTGAATCAGCTAATGAGGAAACAGGACACTGGTCAATCAATTTAATTTCTATATTTAAAAAAAACAGCTCTGAGAGAATTTACATTATTTTATTATCATCTATTATGATTTTTTTACAGCAAGGAAGCTGTTAGGGTGTATTCTGGTGTTTGGGTATTTAGCGAATATTAGATGCAATAGCAGTGATTCTTCAGATTTGAATGTGAATTGCAGGTTGAATTTAAAACACAGATCAAAACGATGGGTTTCCTGGACCTGCAGGTTGGGCTCATTCGCAAATAAAGAAACACTCACCTTAGACCTCAGATGCCTGCATATACATGAATGCAGCCAAGAATCAGTGGGGATTAACATTCATTTTGGGTGTCTGGTTTGTGTGTGAGTGTGAAGAAGATATTTAAATACTATATGTAATTCAATGGAAGCATTGTAGATGCATTGTAACTATAGAATTGTCCTTCTATTACCTTTGATCTTTAGCATATAAAATTTTCAATTAATATTGAGTCAGGCTGGCCACTTCTTCTAAGAGTGTCTTGAATATGATGCCTGTATTCTTGTATATAAAGCCTTCTATATTCATTAGCTTCAGTATCTCTCTGGCGACTTTGTTCACTGTTACTACAGAAGTTATCGAAACTCAACATACCCTCTTCCTCTGTCGACGCAGATGACGTTTGGCAATCTTCTCAAGTATTAGTCTGCCTTGATCCACCCGGAAGCTGTAGCCTTGCTGTCGATAATACTGATCACACAAAGGCATAGACGTTGGCCTCACCTAAGGAAAAGGGAAAATAATTGCATTGTTTAGGGAAGTAAAGAGCATTGACCAGTGGATGAATTCACACAATGAGAGGTTTTGTAGCCATAGGTAGCTTGAGGTAAGACACATCCAGATTTGAGCTGATGACTGTACATAAAATTTGTCCTCCCCATCCTGGGAAGTTAGCACCTTAATATTACCTTTCAAGATTGTTATTCACACAAATAATGATTTAAGTCCCTGTTATATAATTATTAAGTTGCAATATTACTGTTCACATATTGTAAACATGTGCAAGTGTAGTTTTATTCCAATCCTGGAAATACAGAATGCCCACATAATAATCTTGCAGAATTACCTGAGATGCAAGTACAGTGGATTCCAGTTAATCAGGGCAGCCATTTATTTAGGACAACCCTTAGACCAAAATCTAATTAAAAAATAGCTGGGATCTCCTTTGTTTTTTTGGAACACTCTCCCACTTAATTGGGGAAGAAAATATTGCTGTACAGTTTCTAACATTAAGCATTACACTATGTTTAGAAGGAACAGTTGCATGTGCTTGTGTTCAGAAAGTAGTGATTTTTGTCACTGATAGCTGGCAAAAAATAAGCCGTAAGAAAATTTAGAATTGTTTTGCTCACAGTGGTTTCAAGCATTCAGGCCTGGAGATGCCAGAAATGGCCAGGGGTGAAAATGAAACAATTTCATTACTTCAAGAAGAATTTGAAGGCATTGACAATCTTCTTGAATGTTACAATGAAAATCAAGATTTTGAGGATACTAAAGTCAATAGCATCATATGAAGACAGCCCATTATCCAGGTGTCTGTTCACTTACATTCAATCAAAAGAACATGATAGTGTGCACTGAATTAATTCCTCCATCAATATCTATTAGGAACTAACGCATAGTTTTATAGTACTGTAGTAGTATTGATAGTATCCTAATTTGTTCTGTATTTCATTTAAATACATACTTTGTTACCATTGGTTACATCTTTTGACCAGTGATTTGTCTTTTTTATACCTTTTAAAATATTTCCACGGAACTTCAGCGATTGGGGCAGTTGCTTAATTGGGCCAAAATGTACTGGTCCTGATGTGTCTCAATTAACCGTAATCTACTGAAATTAACGTAAAGCCTGGGACCTTTGAGTTAAATTTCAGCTCAGACAAATGGAAATAAATCAATTCCTTTACTTTTACAATACAAAACTGATGCAATTTTAAGTGGAAAATTCTAATTTCCGAATCCGACAAAATCTCCAAGAGATGTAAGAACCTGTGTTTGCTGTAATTTAGAAGAATTCAGGGGGTCTGAGGAGGCAGGGAGATGGCCGACATTTCAGATTGAGGCAAATATCTTGCAGGGATGATCCGTTTGCCCTCAGCATGGTTTTATTTATTTAATGGAATGCCAGGAACTTGCTTAGACAGCGTCAGAACAAACATTCAATGTTTGGCGTTATGTCATGACCCCTCTATGATAAAGTGACAGTAGAAGGATTCAAGCTGTTGCAGATTTAGCATTACATTTCATTCCAATTGCTTGGTAAGTATCTTGTCGGAAAAGTAACAGCTGAAAGAAAAGTTTTAGAGGTACAAACCGTGGAAGAAGCACCGCTGCCTAAGTGTCGCGCAAGTTCAGCTTCATACAAGTAGTAATCCAGCAGAGGGAAAAAGTAACCAGGCGCTGGTTCGTTACATTGACGGCTGATAATGTTGGGTAGACATCGACACTGCCCATCCTGCGGGGAACAACTGCAAAATACAGACAGTACATTTCAACTAACTGCATTGAAAAAAAACACGATACATTGTACCGTTCAGCTGCTCTCACTGTTCTGTTAAATGTCTACTACATTAAATTCCGTACAGTTATCTTCATTATAGTCACAGCAGACAAGTAAATTGAAATTTCTGAAAAGAATTGATTTGAGTTAAATAAACATAACTTCATTCATTATGTGTTGTGTCATGGGCAATTGTGGTCTTGACCATGATGGTTTTTGACAAATTTTTCTACAGAAGTGGTTTGCCATTGTCTTCTTCTGGGCAGTGCCTTTACAAGACGAGTGACCCCCCATCTATTACCAATATTCTTCAGAGATTGCCTAGTGTCAGTCGCATAACCAGGATTTGTGATATGCCCTGGCTGCTCATATGGCCATCCATCACCTGCTCCCATGGATTCATGTGATCTTGATTCGGGGAGGGCTAAGCAGGTGCTACCTTTTGCCCTTACACGTCCTTTGGTAGATCTACAGCCTGCAAAGAGTTTGCATGCTTTCCCCATGACCATGTAGGTCTCCTCCATTTTCCTCCTCCAGTCTAAAGATCTGCCAATTGATAGGTGAATTAGTCATTGTAAATTGTCCTGTGATTAGGCTTGGACTAAATCAAGGGTTGCTGGGTGGCATGGCTCGATGGGCCTACTCTGTGCTGTATCTCAATAAATAAATAGATTTCCAAGAAACCGTGCATATATCCCCAGGTCTCCCTTTTAGAATTGTGTCCCCAAGTTTATATTGCCTGTTCAAATTCTTTCTATCCAAATGTAACATCAAATATTTTTTGCATTAGGTTTCATCTGCTACCCAAACCCTAACGCCCATTCTAGCAGCCTGTCCACACTTCCTTGCAATCTATTACTGTCCTCCTCACAGCTCTTTATGCTTCCAAGTTTTGTGTCATCAGCTTGTATGGAAAATATTGCCTGTAGACCCAAGTCCAAGACATTACTGCACAGTGATCCTGACCACCAGGGGTCTATTTTGTCCACTTTCATTCCTGTAACTCCAACTCACCCTTTCCTGTAACCTTGCCAATGTTCCATACATGCAGCTGTGCCCCATTTGATTTCATGGGGTTCCATCTAGATGACATGCCTGTTATCTGGCACCTTATCAAATGTCTTTTGGATGTCTCTATGAACCACGTAACTGCATTTCTCTCATCACTCCTCTCTGCTACACCATCAAGCAACTAGATGTGATTTTCCTTTCACGTACTGGGTACTTCTAATCAGTTCACTAGCTTAGACTCTGATGAAACTATATTTGAACTGGCTTGACCAGGAGCATTGCTGAGAATTAGACTTACATGTTGTCATGGGCCCCTCCAATGTCACAGTCACAGGGGGAACAACCATAGACACTATTACCAAGTCCCCAGTAGGTCGGCTATAACAAAACACAGGAACACCATCAGCAGTTTTGAATAAAAATTCACAAGATAGTATGATACAATGGCCTAATGTAAGCTTGATATCTTGGCCATCCTTTATTGTGAACCAAGGTTGTATGAAATGAAAGGTTATGTGACTCTGGGGTCTAACGGCTGAGCCTAATGCTACTCTCATCTAGCGCCTAATGTCGGCTCGTGTACCAAGCATTGTTACTGCGCAGAGATACAAAAGAAGGGCTGTTACTCTTCTTTCTTTTCTCGCTCTTGCCTAAGGCCACTGAAACTAATTGAAGATCTTGCCCATCAACTCACCCCCTTCATGCAGACAGTTGACACCAGGGAACTCAGCCAAGGTTTCTTGTCAAGCCCTGGAATTTCCTTTCGCACTTAGTCCCTGACAATGAGATCAGGAGCTGAACTGTTTCCAGTTATTCATAAAAGCTGCTTTATAACCAACTGTTTTCTGCTACTTGAGCATGATCTCATCCAGCTCTCGTGATCTTCAGAATCAGGATCAAGGTTAATATCACCAGCATATGTCGTGAAATTTGTTATCCTGTGGCAGTACTTTGCAATGAATAGTAATAAAAACTACAAATTACAATAAATTTTGTATGCTGTATATAAAAATAAAATAAATAAGTGGTACAAGGAGCGAGGGAAAATACTGAGGCAGAGTTCATGGGATCCCTGTTCATTCAGAAATCTGATGGCAGAGGGGAAGAAGCTGTTCCTGAAGCATTGAGTGTGTATCTTCAGGCTCCTGTACATTCTCTTTGATTGTAGCATTGAGAAGCGGGCATGTGCTGAGCGATGAAGGTCTGAAAAGATGGTCGCCGCCTTTCTGAGACATCATCTTTTGAAGGCACACATGAGAGAAAACATGCAAATGCTGAAAATCCAAGCAACACACACAAAATGCTGGCAGAACTCAGCAGACCAGGCAGCATCTATGGATAAAAGTACAATCAATATTTCAGGTGGAGACCTTATGGCAAGTGTTCTGGATGCTTGCAGCCAGTGCCCATGATGAAGCTGGCTATTACAACCTTTTGCAGCTTTTTCCGATCCCCATACCAGATGGTGATGTAACCAATTGGAATTCCCTCCACAGTACATTGTAGAGATTTGCGAGTGTCTTTGATGAAATGCCAGTTCTCCTCAAACTCCTGAAGAAGCAAAGTGCCGTTGTGCCTGCTTTGTAATTGCTTCAATATGTTGGGCCCAGGATAGATCCTCAGAAACGCTGACACCCAGAAATTTGGAACTGCTCACCCATTCCACTTCTGATCCCTTGATGAGGACTGATCTCTGTTCCCTCGATTTCCATTTCCCAATTCCTTGGTCTTACTGATGTTCAGTGCAAGGTTGTTGCTGTGACACCACCAGCCCTGTTCACCCCGGCAAGTTTATAGATGTTTGAGCTATCCCGAGCCACACAGGCATGAGTTTAGAGGGTGCAGGGCAGTGAGCTAAGCACACATCCTTGAGGTGCGCCGATGTTATTTGTCAGCGAGGAGGAGGTGTTATTTCCAAACTGCACTGACTATGATCTCCCAGTCAGTGAATTTGGCTGCAGAGGACAGTACAGAGGCCCAAGCCTTGGAGCTTTTCAATTAGACCGAGGGTATGATTTTGTTGAACATGGAGCTGTAATCAATAAACAGCACCCTGACGCATGTATTGCTGTTGTCCAGGTGATCCAACGATGGGTGGAGAGCCATTGAGATTGCATCTGCTGTTGAGCTATTGTGCTGATAGGCAAAATGCAATGGGTCCAGGTCCCAGCTCCTTGCTTAGGCAGGAGTTCGTTCTAGTCGTGACCAACCTCTCAAAGCACTTCATTACAGTAGGTGTGAGTGCCTCAAGGTGATAGTCATTGAGACAGCTGCTCTTCCTAGGCACAGGTATGATAGTTGCCCTTTAGAAGAAGGTGGGAATTTCTGACTGCAGCAATGAGAGACTGAATATGTCTTTGAACACTCCTGTCAGTCGGCTGGCACAGGTTTTCAGAGCCCCACCCAGGTACTCCATCAGGGCCTGACGCCTTGCAAGCGTCCACCCGTGTGAAAGGCGTTCTGACGTCAGCCTCCGAGACAGAGACCACAGGGTCACTGGATGCTGCAGGGATCTGCATAGATGCTGTTTCATTCTCCCTTTTAAAGCGAGCACAAAAGATGTTGAGCTCATCTGGGAGTGAAGCATCACAGCCATTTATGATGTTAGGTTTCGCTTTGTAGGAAGTAATGGTCTGCAAACCCTGTCAGAGCTGATGTGCATCTGGTTCCATCTCTCAACTCAACTGGAATTGTTTCTTTCCCTCTTAAGATAGCCTTCCATAGAATGCACCTGGACTTCTCATATAGCTCTGAATCACCAGTCTTGAATTCAACAGATCTAGCCCTCAGCAGACTATGAATCTCCTTGTTCATCCGCGGCTTTTGACTTGGGTAGGTCTGGTATGTTCTGGTAGGCGCACACTCACCCACACAGGTTTTGATGAAGCTGGTGTCAACTCAAAGATGAATCCCTGAATATTGTCCAGTCCACCGACACAAAGCAGTCCTGCAAGTGCTCCTCCATATCCCTTGACCATACCTTCTAGGTCCTCACTACCGGTGCTGCGACCTTTAGTCTCTGCCTATACACTGGTAGCAGAATTGCAGCCGAGTTTTGCTCTGTGCCGAAACAGTACACACTTGGATTACCGATAGGGTGTGTTCCCAGAAAACTGTATCAGGTTTTGCTGTAATGTGAACTCTTTGCAAAAATTGACAAAATGTGTTGCTGCAGCAGGTTGGTCTGGTAAGAGGGGAAAGGGTGGGGAACTATGGCAAAGGATTGCAGTAAGCTTCAGAGAGTTGTAACCTTGGTCAGCTCCACCATGGGCACTAGTCTCCATCGTATCCAGGACACCTTCAAAGAGCGATGCCTCAAAAAAGTGGCATCCATCATTAAGGACCCCCATCACACAGGTTCTCATTGTTATTGTCAGGAAGGAGGTACAGAAGCCTGAGGGCACACACTCAATAATTCAGGAACGGCTTCTTCCCCTCTGCCATCAGATTTCTGAATGGACATTGAAACCCATGAACACTACCTCACAAAGATGAGAAATCCAAGCAACACACACAAAATGCTGGAGGAACTCAGCAGGCCAGGCAGCATCTATGGAAAAGAGTGAACAGTCGATGTTTCGTGCCGGGACCCTTCATCAGGACTTAATACTTTTTTAAAATCTCTATTTTTTGAACCATTTATTAAGTGTATACGCACACACACACATACTTACTGTAATTCCCAGTCTTTTTCCCTCTATTATTATATTTTGCAATGTGCTGCTGCCACAAAGTCAACAAATTTCATGACACATGTCGATGATATTAAACCTGATTCTGATCCTGCTTCTCTCACATCCTATCTTTATTTAGTTGTTTTTTCTCATATAAGTTCTATAAGAATGAATTTTTATTCTGCATCACAGATTTGTGAATGACCTGAACTGCTGTCATATTTGCATACTGGGTGTTCGGATTGGCTTGCAAGGTTTTCTTTATAGTAAAACAATCAATGTTTGGAGGCACTTGGTGACATAAAGGGTTATATTGCAATACACTAAAGGATATAAGAATAAATTCTGAAGGTTTCAGTCACATTATAACTATGAATGTTTGGAAGCATTTGTTAAAGTTAAAGGTTGCATTTTAACATACCAGGCACTGTTCACAATTCCTTCCAGTGACAGTTCGTAGACAGTGGCACTCTCCAGTGACTGGGTCACAGGCTGATTCTGATGATACACTGCCTCGTGTGTCACACCGGCAATCTGAAAACACATTCAAAATCCCCTTCCTGTTAATCTCTAATGGCCCATTTACATCAAAATTCTAAAAAGTATAGCTTTTACTGAGTCTACAGTTAGTTCTCAGTTAATATTCTTGATATGACCATCACGTGAAGATTTTAAAGTTTGGCTTTATTTGTCACATGTGTTTTGAAACATCAAAACATACGGTGAAATGTGTTATTTGTGTCAATGACCAACAGAGCTTGAAGATCAGCTGGGTGCAGGCCGCAAATGTCGCCATTTTTCCTGCGCCAACACAGTGCGCCCACAGCTTACTAACCTGAACCTGTACGTACATCCTCTGGAAAGTGCAGTGATCCGGAGCACCTGGGGTAAACCCACCGTGGTCACAGGAAGAACGTACTCCTCTTCACAGACGTCGGCAGGAATTGAATCCCGATCTTCCGGTCGCTGAAGCGGTAAAGCATCTTGCTAACTGCTATGCTGCCGTGCGCCCACCTCAAGTGACCCTCGCTTACCTGCCTCTTTCCAGCAGCTCCATTTCCGCACATTTATAAAAGTTTCACAAGCGACGGGAGCAAGGCTGGTGCCATTTCTAGGCACAGTGTGTTGCCTCCCAGGTGCCAGGGGACAGGATGTCTCAGATCAGATGCAGAGTATTCTGAAGGGAGAGGGTGAACAGCCAGAAATCTTGGTAAACGTTGGTACCAATGACATATGTAGAAAAAGGGAGGAGCTCCTAAAGAAATTGGTCAGGAAGCTGAGAAGCAGGACCTCCAGGGTAGTCATCTCAGGATTGCTGCCTGTGCCATGTGCTAACGAGTGTGAGAATAGCATGATCGAGCCTGTTACTATATGGCTGAGGGACTGGGGTAGGGGTTAGGACGCTGGACACCTGGATCATTGGGGCCTCTTCTGGGGGAGGTACGACCTGCACAAAAAGGATGGGTTACATCTGAACCCAAAGTGGTCCAATATCCGTGCAGGCAGGTTTAATAGTGCTGTTTGGGAGGGTTTAAACAAATTTGGCAGGGGTATGGGAGCCCAAGTGATAGGGCTGAGGAAGGGGAAAACAGAAATTCATCAAAGATAGCGTGCAACAGAGATGATAGAAATGACAGGCAGGAGATGAGGTATAGTCACAGCTAGTGGGATGATTTACAGGGCAATAGAGGCATGGTGCAGTTAAAACAGAAAGCAACAAATACTGGACTGAAAGTGTTATGCTTGAATGCACACAGCAAAAGAAATAAAATGGATGATCTTGAAATTCAGCTACAGATTGGCAAGTATGATGTCGTGGCCATCTCTGAAACTTGGCTAAAGGATGGCTGCCATTGGGAGCTGAACATTCAAGGATACACGGTGTATTGGAAAGATAGGTTAACAGACAGAGGAGTTGGTGTGGTCCTGTGTAAAAGAAATAATATGAAATCATTAGAAAGGGATGATTTAGGGTTGGAAGGTGTCGAGTCTCTGTGGGTTGAGTTAAGAAATGGGAAGTGTAAAAGGACCCTAATGGCAGTTGTATACAGGCCTCTGAACAGCAGCATATCAGAAGGGCAATGTCATGGTAATCGTTGGGGATTTTAACAGGAAAGTGGATTGGGAAAACCAGGCCAGTACTGAACCTCGAGAGAGAAATTGTAGAATATCTAAAGGATGGCTTTTTAGAACAGCTTGTTGTTGAACTCACTAGGGGATTGGTTGTGCTGGATTGGGTGTATTTAAGGCAGAGATAGATATGTTCTTGATTAGCCAGAGCATCAAAGGGTATGGGGAGAAGGCAGGGGAGTGGGGATGACTGGAAGAATTGGATCAGCCCATGAATGAATGGCAGGGCAGACTTGATGGGCCAAATGGCTTACTTCTGCTCCTTTATCTTATGGTCCATTGTTGATGATACTTTTGTTTACAATAGTTAAATGATGTCATAACAGTCACCAAGTTTTCGTTCTCAAACTTTTCTTCAACAATACAGAACTGAGCAAAAGTTTTAGTAACATGTAAAAAAAACCTGTAAAGCGAAGATGCTTTCACAAATGATGGAATGAATAGTTTCTAAATATCAAAAAAATACTTTCAAGAGCAGTAAACAATAAAAAAAACTAAATCAAATCAATGTTTATTGTGACCGCCCTTTGCCTTTAAAATGCATCATTTCTCTTAGGGACTCTGTAATTCAGTTTTATAAGGAAGTTGGCTGGTAGGTTGTCCTAAGCAACTTGGAGAACTTGCCACAGACTTTTGCATGACTGTCTTGCTTCTCCAGGTCATCCCAGACAGCCTTTATGATGTTAGATCAGGGCTCTATGGAGGCTGTACCATTTGAAACCATATACAAAAAATCAAAGGTACCTGACACTTCTGTACAGTACTGATGTTGGAGAGATTTGTTACACGGGACCCGATTTTGTGGTGTCCATTGGAGAGAGTATCTTGAACTGTGGACCTTGTCAGCAGACACATTACAGAGTTTGCACAAACCTTCAGCATTGGCTCCAGAGCCAATCAACATGTAACCCTTGAGCTATCAAATGTGACAGGGCACAGTGCTGGGTTATAGACAATGCATTACACAGAAGGATCAGACCCAAGTATTAGGCAGAGCAAACTGAATCTTTCCATGAGCTATGGCTTTGTCAGCAGCAGTTGATGCCGGTTTTAGTGTCTATCCCTGGGAAGAGCCCACAGAACACAGAGAGTTCTGCATTATGTCCCTTCTTGGGATGATACCTGACTCCCATTTCTGACTTTCGTGGTAAGCACAGACCTCAAAATGCTTCAGATGACAGTCTCACCTGTTCCATAGCCACCTAGTGGCGAGTGTCAGCATTGCAAGCACATTTTCCATTGCAGCTATATCTCGCTGTATTTTTTAAAAATCAAAACTATAAAAGTTTATTTACAATACATAGACACAAGATAGTCAATATTTACAAGACAGTAGCTACACTCGAATTACAATATGGTTACTACCATTTATAAAACAGTCTATACTGTGGGGGGACCGCCACTGACAGAAATCCCCCAATGTGCTCGCCACGACCGCGTGCTTCCTCTCCAAGGGCAGCCGGGCATGGACGTATCCTGGGAAAAGGGACAGGCAGCTGGCCCAGGCAGCGCCCTGCACCTTCCGCCGCCGAGACCCGTGGATGGCCATCTTGGCCAGACCCAGGACAGAGCCCACCAGGAGATCCTCCTCTTGCCCCGCCCCTCCCCATCTGGGTGCCCAAAGATGAGGAGTGCGGGACTGAAGAGCACTCAACAGCAGCTCTCTGTGCACCTCAAAGAACGGCTGCAACCCCTCACATTCCGTGCACGCGTGATACACTGGCTCCTCCTGCCCGCAGGATGGACGGCTGGACGGGGTGTCAGTGAACCTGCTCAGGAATCTGTTGTACGGGACACACCAATGCAACACATTCCACCCCAGGATCCCTGAGTACAGGGGAAGCACCACTGCGCACGCTGACTGCCCTCCATGACGGGAAGACTCAGAGACCCAATGCCTCCCATTTCCCCAGAAATCCACCAGCCCCTTTTGCACTTGAGCATATTATTCCTGTCCTAACCTAACTTGAGTGCCTAGTGGGACTGAGATTCCAGCTGTGACTGAAGGATCTGACAAAAGGAGCCTCCTCATCACCTCCAGGCCTTGGTGCTTTCTTGAGAATTCTGGTGATGAGGCATAAGGAGTTTGTACTCTCTCCCCGTGACTGTGTTAGTTTCCTCTGGGTGATCCAGTTACCTCCCACAGTCCAAAAATGTGCTGGTTGGTTGGTTAACTGGTCATTGTAAATTGTCCTGTGATCAGGTAAGGATTAAATTGGGGGATTGCTGGGTGGTGTGGCTCGAATGACCGGAAGGGCCTATTCTGTGTTGTAATTCAATAAAATAAGTGAATAGATTCGGCCAAATGACTGGCTGCTAGTTCAACCGTTCAACAGGATCCAGCATTTCTTTCTCCCACAGGACAAGAGGACATTCCCTGCAGACAGCTGATGGAATGACAGAATTAGAAATGCTTTCCTTCACTCCTCTATCAGGGATAGGAGATTTGGAATGGTCTGACTGTACAGAATGTGTCTTGGCAACAAGGGGACAGCCACATGAGAACATAAGAAATAGGAGCAGGAGTAGGCCATCTGGCCCATCAAGCCTTCTCCGCCATTCAATAATATCATGGCTGATCTTACCGTGGACTCATCTCCTCCTACCTGCCTTTTCCCCATAACACTTAATTCCCCTACGATGCAAAAATCTATCCAGACTTGTCTTAATATTTACTGAGGTGGCCTCCACTGCTTCATTGAGCAGAGAATTCCACAGATTCACCACTCTTTCCATGGTGCCACTGGTGTTGCATGCTGCATCAAGCCAGTGCCTGACACCTGGTGATCAACTTCTCTCCTGCGAGGTCTGTAAACCATTACGCAATCTGTCTTCCACCTCTATTTCTAGTTTCCAAATTGGCAAGAAACTGGCCTAACTTTGGGCTGAAGTGTGTGTGTGTCTGTGTGCAAGTAGTCAAGATATTTTATTTAATTTCTTTCTATGAAACTGCAGAGATCTCAATAACGTGTTATCCCAAAGTAAATGATAATCAATACAAAATGACAATTGTGGATTCTCAATGTGGCCACGAGGTGGCGATAAGTCCTCAAGAAGACTGAAAACATGTTAGCACCTCCAGAAGGTCATGACATCAGAGGCAGTGGCCCAGAAATTGGCAGTAGCTTTCTATCAGTTAAACAGTTGCTGGAAAAAATTCAGTTCAGAGGGTTTCAGGGGGTTGACTCTCCCCAACAGTGGAAACTTCTCAACTCCTACCCCTGTTAAGTCCCTAGGGATATTACATGTTTGAACAAGATCACCTGCTTTCTTCTAAGAAAAAACAGATTCAAACTGCCCAGCCTCTTTTGATGGACACTGGGAATTAGTCCCATGAACCTTGATTTGAACTTGTCTTCAATGCTAATATTTAATTTTTTTAAGGTACGGGACTAAAACTATACAGCATCCCAGGTGTGGCCTCATCCATGCCCTTTACAACAGTAACAAAACCTTCCTTTTCCTAAACTCCAATACCTCTGCAATAAAGACCAACATGTGTTCACCTTCTTATCTAGTTTGTAGGAGTCACATATCTATTTTCAGCCTGCATTGTATTTTGTGGTGTGTTTATTATGGTAATCTATCACATGGGTTGAGGCGTGGAAGAAACAAATGAGTATAGTTATCATAGTCTTGTTTTGTTAATTGTTTAGTCTGGCTGAGGGGGATAAGCGATGGGATGATATTTTTTTATTGATTGCTAATTTAGTTCGACTGCTTAAAAACACTAATTGGGATGTTAATTGGAATGTTATTAGATGGCTCAATTATGTATCAAATGCAAATTCTAATATTGCTAATTAGAGTGTTTAGTTACATTGATTTGAACGCTAAGTTTGTTAGATCACTAATATAGTGTTGTTAGTTTTTTATCGCTATAAGATTGTTTGTCTTTGCTGGTTTTGTAATAAAGGATCAAACATACCATTTTCTACTTAGTTTTGGTTTGCTTAGAAGTAACCACTACATATTTGTTTGACGTATCTGCGAACCTCATCTGATTTTTGCACTGAAACTCCAAGAACCCACGTCCCTCCCTCAATAGTTGTCTCTCTCAATTTATATAACAGTCTGTCTTTTGATTCCACTTCCCGAAGTGCATGAACTACATTTGCCCGTTTTTTTGGCCAATCACTCAACCCATCTATATCCCATTGAAGAATGACAACATGTCCTTCCGCTTTTGCATGCTCCATCTAACAATATATTTCAAGGGAATACTTTATTCTGCATCAAGCTATCTTTTTCCATTCCATTAAACCAGCATTCCTCTAAAAGGTGCTTACAGCATACCAAGTTGAGCAATCTCACAACCAACCAAGTGGATTAAAGTTCTGCAGTCCCATGTATCTATTTGTGAGTTGTGCTAAGTACTTAACTAGCTAATGGGAGACGGAGACTCCATGGACATTCCTATCCTGAATGGGAGGACCAAATGGACTAGGATATACATAACCGGTAGAGCACAAGGATGTACTGAGGAAGAAGGAAACTCACACCACATGCCTTCGTAGTTTGTTTCATTTAGGATTCAGACCCTGGTCTTGGATTGGTTCAAATCACTTCTGGTCTAGATATAAAATGCTACCATATTAATATTCCTTTTCTTGAAGGCCTCTTATTAATAAGATAAATCATTTAAACTTTCTCATTATATAATACCGATTCTAAAATAATTTGATCCTAGTTAATTCCTCAATAAGTATGCCTGCAAGAAAATGAATTTCCCGGTTGGATATGCTGATATATATGTTCTCTGATAATAAATTGACTTTGAACTTTGAAATTTACTTTGAATCTATGGATCTAAAACAAAACAACGGAGAAATTCCATGAATTGCCCACCCACACCATTGCTGGCTTAATCTATAAACAGGTTTAAGTCAGCACTTCTATGTATAGATTTTGTGTCTCCTGGCCAAGAAATACCTGAGCCTACATGAGTGAATCTGCAGATGCTGGAAATAAATAAAAACACAAAACGCTGGCAGAACTCAGCAGGCCAGATAGCATCTATGGGAGGAGGTAGTGATGACGTTTCAGGCCGAAACCCTTCATCAGGAGTGAGCCTGTATGAATAGGCCCAGTAGGCCTGCTATTAGAACCCTGGCCTCATGATCACAAATCAGGGAGTAGTGGGTGACTGATGAAAGGGGGCAGAGAGAGGGGTGCAGTTGAAAAGGGGATAGGAATTTAAAGGGGTGGCCAAAGGAAGGGTCACAGTGAAAGGAAGAAGGGTGGTGGCAGACTGGAGGATGATAAGAAGGACAATTATCTGAGGATTTGATGCAGGCTGCTCCCACATGCTGAGTGGATGTCAGGAAAGCATTTTTTGGAAAATTAACTTTTTGGGAGAGAGTCTCTCTTCAACAAGCATTGTTGCTGAGGGGTGTTATGTTTACAGGGCCATAATTCCTTATTTGTACAAAGGGTTTAACTGGTTTCACCATGGGTCCTTGTTTACCTGACTTTATTGAATTAACAGATGGCGCCCTTGTGCCAAGTACAAAATGTGAGCATTCAGCTCATGCCAAAGGAGGCTCAGCAAACATCTATTGTCGTAGTGCTGTCAAACTTCTAAGCCTTTTACAATGAACAGTGTGTTTACATTGCAGCCACTTCTGACATTCAATCAGTTCAATAGCTAATCTTATTTGAACTGTTGTGCAAGTTCGAACAGATCGTTGCCTACTTGAAGCTCGCCCAGATTATGCACCCACGTTGATTCTGGGACCTGAATCCATGACTTCCTTTTGGAGAGGAGTGAATGTTACCTGAGCCATGGCTTTCATAGCATGTTAAAAATTACCCAGAAATGTTAAGAGTATTTAACAAATTCAGTGTAGAAGACGAGATAGTTGTTTAGCCCACACTCACCCTCACAGCCTTCAGCATTACCAGCACTTAGGCCAAAGTACCCAGACCGACACTGATCACATCTTCTCCCTTCAACGTTTCTTTTACAGATACAGTGGCCGGCAATGGTATGAAGATATGGATCTGAGTGACTTTCACACATCCCGTTGTTCACTGAGCCTTCGGGATCACAGTTACAGGCTGTGGATCAAAGGGTATGCACTAGAATGACGTACTTTAAGAGATAAAGATGAGCTTCATTTGTCACACGTACATTGAAACATACAGTTAGATGCGTTGCTGGCGCCAAATCAAATCAGTGAGGATTGTGCTGGGCAGCCCACAAATGCTGCCACACTCCCGGCATACCAACAACTCATTGACCCTGACTGTATGTCTTTGGACTGTGGGAGGAAACCAGAGCACCTGGAAGAAACCCACGTGGTCAAGTGGAGAATGTACAAGCTCCTTACAGACAGCGGCTGGAATTGAACCCCACTCTTACAGCTAACCTGCACACTGCTGTGCCCCTCCGGTTATTGTACAAGATTGATGAGACTTGCTTAGGTCAGCGGTCAGGGAAACTCTAATGCCCTTGGGCCCTGGCTTACCAGCTCTCTCTGGAACAACGTCAGAGGTGCCACTGTGGCCTTACAGCCAGGGCCATGCTCAACGGCACAGAACCACGTTCCCAGACCGATGACTGGATCAGGCATCCAGTCCTGCTGCAGGGCCTTGGCCTAAAACATCAACCATCCCGTTGTCTCCAGATCCTGTTCGACCTGCTGCAATCCTGTAGGTTTTTGATTTTTGTGATTTGGGGATGAGGGAATTTGTGCCAGCCCTGTGGCACAGCGATGTGCTCTGCTTCCTCTCAGTTTCTGAGATCTTGCTTTGATCCACACCCTGCTGCTGTCTATATGGAGCTTGTAGGTTCTCCCTGTGACTGCCCAACTTGCTCCAGGGTGCTTTGGCTTCTTCCCACATGACAAAGGTGATGAGCCGGTTGGTAAGTCGGTTGACTACTGCGAAAAATGGTCACTTGTGTAGGTGAGCTGCCAGCGCAAGTGGTGCATGCCTCCTCAATTTCAATGTTTAAGAGAGGTTTGGATAGGTACACGGATGGTAGGGGTATGGAGGGCTGTGGTCTCAGTGCAGGGTGATGGGAGTAGGCAGTTTAAATGGTTTGGTACAGAATAGATGGGCCAAAGGGCCTGTTTCCATGCTCTAAAACTATTTTCCAGGAAAACAAAGGCTGTTGGGCAGCAGGGAAAAGCAAATGGTGGGCAGGAATTCTCAGACCAGCCGGACAAAAGTCCTGAAATGGAGCAACCAGTGATGCCATTGCAAATCACTTTGGGAGTTCTGTGGAAGGATTCATAATGTAGGATTCAAGACCCCGCTGTGTGTTTGGTCCTTGGGTCAAATCTGTGGCAGGCCTGGACCCAGGGATCAGCCTGGTTCTAGCATCAGGCACCCAGACCACCATACTGAGCCAAGGCTTAGGGATCAAAGACCCAGACATCATGTTGGACAGATCAGATCTTAAGAACCTAAGACAGGATCTATCTCTAGCCACAAGGACACAACATCTATTCCATAACACAGTTAGGGTACTGGTAGATACGTGTTTAACACTGATGTACAGGTCTTTAACCATGTAATATTGGGATAAGGTATTGTGTATAGGTCTGTCATTGTGTTACTCTGAGTACAATAGTGTTAGCCACAGTTTTCTCACTGCCACTAACTGCAATATCAAAGTGCATTTTTTAAAGAGCTATTGTAGGTACAATAAGTCACAGGATTCTTTGAATCACCCAGACTTGTTCCAGCTTCCTTCGTATGTTTTACTCTTGTGAGAATCAATGTGTGTCGAAGAACTTAGAGTATATCCAGATGGAGTGAAGATAAGAGGATATTGAGGCTAGACAGAAAGGAAATGTGTGGTGTGTACAGTACAATTAACTGCATACAAGTTTGCCTAATTTTAATTCTGAAGTGCTATTTTAAAGTTTACCTCTAAACGTAATAATCAGCATCCTGAGGATGGAATGGTGTTACAAAATGGTCAAGTTTCAGAAACAACACTTCCATTTCTTTTCCCTTGTTCATTTATTTAATATACTTTCATACAACATTTATGGTTCAGGAGGGATTCTGGCTCTTAGTAGCTGTGCTGCTCTTGGGGAACTCTGACATAATGTGGACAAACCCACAAAACCCACAGACAAATCATACAACAACGGGGTGAGGGAACTGAGCAGGACTCCAAAACTATCTTAATTCGCCACTGCATTCCATAACTGCTCGAAAGATTAATAGAATTTAGCTGTGTCAAGTGAGAAATGAATAGCAGTTTTTTTTTAATCTCTGTTGTAGTAAATACAACTAAGCCAATCTGTAGCATTTCTTCTTCAGGATTCATGATATATTTATGCCTAGGACGTAAGGTTCAGTATTTCCTGAAGATTTCTAGTTGGAAGAAAATGAACTATATATACATTTAACAAATGAAAATGAGTTTTTTAAAGGTATTTATATGAGCAAGCTCAATTTTGGATATGCAGGATTTGATGGGATCAAATCATTTTGATTCAACCTATCACTAACAAAGAGGCAAGTTAATGATTATACCTTGTCTCAGGATGGGCTGAAGAAAATTACTCAAGTAGGATGTAGTAAAAGCTGAGTTATAGCTTTTTAAATGAATATTTTAAGTTATTCTTAACTCTGAAGTTGCCTGATGACGCAAGTTACATCTATTCTAATAATAATAATAATAATAACAATAAGTATATTAATTCCAAGTGGGAAATTATTTTATTACAGCAGCAACATTTAAAAACACACTTAGAAGTAGTAATAACTATAATGATGTTAACTAATAAAGTACAGAATAATAATATACGCAATAATAATTTACCAATGTACAATTATAATGTGTGAAATAATAGAACAGAAACTATTGTACTATGATGTGTGTTCTCCTTTCGCACAGAGATGAACTGTTGTGTACACTTATTGCAATTGGTAGGAAAGATTTTCTGTAACTATCCTTCCATTTGTGGGAAAGAAATAACCCTTAACACCCTTCATATCCTATTATGGTACTGACCTTGCTGATAAGAGAGTTACTAAATACTAAATTGAATCTGCCAAGGGAGGGGAAACTCTTTGTTGGGAATAATGGCATACTTAGCCGTGCAAATTTAAAAGAGAGTGCTGGTTTGCTCCAGACTGATAGTAACTGGAATCACATCGACGTTATGCATTGGTTCACTAAGAAATCTGCTGGCTCTGCATACGCCTGCAGCTGTTAGTTTGTGTATGCAGGCACTCCAAGTAAAACAGTGTCCAGATTGACTTGGAGCACAGATGTTCACACATGCGCCAGATAACATTTTGGAATGGATATATAGTACTGTGCAAAGGTCTTAAGCAAATGTCAAGAAATACTGTAAAGCAAAGATGCTTTGTTTAAATATGAAAAATGCACTATAGTGAGCTGTAAAGAGTAAAAAAAACTGAATCAAATCAATATTTGTGTGACCACCCTTTGCCTTTAAAACTGCATCAATTCTCTGAGGTACACTGACTTTCGGTTTTCTAA
The DNA here is from genome assembly GCF_030144855.1 of Hypanus sabinus. NCBI lineage: Eukaryota > Metazoa > Chordata > Chondrichthyes > Myliobatiformes > Dasyatidae > Hypanus > Hypanus sabinus. Next base: position 43,953,255 of record NC_082718.1, read on the forward strand.
GATCAGCTGGTAGGTTGTCCAAGCATCTTGGAGAACTTGCCGCAGTTCTTTGCAGAATTTGGCTGTCTTGCTTACTTCTGTCTCTCCAGGTAACCCCGACAGCCTTGACGATGTTGTGATCAGGGCTCTGTGGAAGCCACACCATCTGAGACCATATAAAAAACCTCGGGTGCCTAAGACTTTTGCACATTACAGTATATATTTCTTATTAGAACGAGAATCAGAATCAATATCACTGGCAAATGTTGTGAAACTTGTTGTAATGCAGATACACAGTAATACAAACTATAAATCACAGACAGAAGTGTATATATACGTAATACATATATTTAAGAAGTTAAATTAAATAAGTAGTGCAAAAAGAAAAAAAGAACTAGTGAGGAAGTGGATTCAATGGATTCAATGTCCATTCAGAAATCTGATGGTAGAGGGGAAAAAGTTGTTCCTGAGTTGTTGAATGTGTGCCTTCAAGTTCCTGTACCTCCTCCCTGATGGTATCAATGAGAAGGGGGCATGTCCTGGGTGATGGGGGTCCTTAATGATGGACGCTGCCTTTTTGAAGCATCACTCCTTGAAGATGTCCTGAATTCTGGGGAGGCTAGTCTCCATAAGTTGTATTATAACTTATAGTTTTTAAAAAACGTATTGCACTGTACAGCTGTCTCAAAACAACAAATTTCACACCATGCAGTATATTAGTGATAAAAAACCTAATTCTGATTTGGTGCATAAGGGAGCCAAAACTCTTATACATTGGTATCAGATTTACAGGAGCTCTACTTAACCTTCACACACATAAACTGTAATTACTTTGCTTAATAAGCCACTTTTAACATAGCATCTTACAAATGAAAGTTAATTTCAAATAAGGTAAAGTTAAAGCAAACTTACGGACACATGCATATGGGTCAGAAATTGATCTCCCAGAGTCTTGGTAGAAGAAGGGCCTGCACTGGTCACAGTTATTACCCATTGTATTGTGCTGACATTCCTCACAGACCCCACCACTGACCTGTCCACTGGCCAAATACACAGCCGTGTCAAAATGACATCTGTCCGAATGTCCATTGCAGTTACATTCTGAAACAGAAATGGTAACAAATTACTATTGTGACAAGCAAAATGAGAACCATGAAGCAGAGTATTTTTCCACATTTGGTGATCCAATAATTATATAATAACTGCACTAAAATTTTGCTTTAGCGAAAAAGCATAATGGAATAGCAGATCCCATTTGTACATCTGCAAAAGAAGACACCCCTTAGTTTAACATTTCATCTAAAAATATACCAACTCTCATCAGTTGTGACTATATTGGCATTGTAATGTGAACAAACTCACCAGAGGGATGCAGTGGGTAGATATGAAATAATCTCTTTATTTGACAAACGAGACACAACAGGTATCATATGCAACCCTTTCAAAGGAAGAGGCCTGCTCGATCATACATTACATGACATGTTATATGCTAAAGATCAAAGGACAATTCTATATTTATAATGTATCTACAATGCTTCCTTTGAACTACATATAGTTTCTGCACCTCCTTCTTTTCACCCACACTCCAGACAATGTTAATCTACATTGTCTGGTCTTTCAATTTATTGCTGTTTTCATAGCTCTAGGAGCCCATTGTCCAGCACTGCATTTAAAATTTAATCTACAGTCCATATTCAAATCTGGATGTTGTTGGCTGAAGTTAGTTGCTGAAGTTATTTGCTATATCTCCTAACCCTAAAAAAGAACTTAACAATTGGACATTCAGAGATTATAAATAGCAAACTATCAACACAGTTTTAAATTGCCTCTGGCTGATAATGATCCAGTCCTGAAGAGTTCAGGGACAGATTTTTGTTGCAAACAAGAGTCAGTACCAAGAGTGGAACTGAACTTGTTTATACAAGGTACAAAAGCAGAATGAAGGTTACTTTCTTTATGCTCTATGCAATGTATGGTCTATCACACAGAGCCAACAAGATGACCTTGTCTCTCTTCATTCCCAAAGCAGACTCTGGTTGGTCAGCCTTGAGTTCTCATTAGGTGAAATTCTGATGCTAGAACTTCCTCAGATGCAACCTAATTCACTACAGTAAGTGGGAATGGATTGCCACTATTCTTCTGAAAACACACTAGATCCTACAGAATTATGGTGCAATTAGGAGGAGCATCTGCAGCATCAAAACTTGTGAATAGTTTCTATCTACAATCGGTGGTTCTTTCAATAAGATACCTTTAGGCTCTCTCATATTATGACCTGATACATTAAAAATCTAAGTAATAATTATTCTTCCAACCCTTATCACATATGTTATGTGCACCTTGTTTTATATATGGTGAAAATACCTATGCAGTGGATTTGCCATTGTGCTAACAACTTTGATGTCCTAAACATTCAAATTCTCTTTCTAGCTCCAGGCTTATTTATCAAGTTTGCTCATCACCCCCTGTTTAATCCAACTCTTTGTATAAAGCATTTAACAAGAAAGCGTGACCATTTTGTGGTTGAGTCCTCTCAAGGTTACTCAGTGACATGTTGTTGGATTGTGTCCACTGATCAGATCCCCTTTAACTCATTAATCCTCTATGTAGCCTCACTCTCTTGCTCACTCTTCGGGGAATTGCTTTCTGATGAGTTCCCTGGGATTCGGACCAATGACAACTGCGTATACACATGGACGTTTTCCTAGCAATTTAACCAATAAAATGAAGTAAGCAAAGGATCACTCCTTTCCCACACTGCATTGAGCTGGCACTATCAAAACCTGTACAGCAGTTTTTAATATGGCGTATGCGTGCTGGTGAATAAGGTTTGTGTTAGATTCAAAGTTAAAAGTTCAAAGTAATTTTATTATCAAAGTACATATACATTATCATATACATCCCTAAGATTCATTTTCTTGTGGGCATTCACAGTAAATAAAAGAAATGCATTAGAGTCAGTGAAAGTCTACTCCCAACATGACAGACAAACAACCAGTGTGCAAAAGACAACAATCCATGCAAATACAAAAGGAGAAAAATAATCAGAATAAATAAATAAACAATAAATAGCAAGAAAACGCGATGAAGAATCTTTGCAAGTGAGTCCAGAGGTTGTGGGAACAGTTCAGTGACTGGACGAGTGAAGTCATCAACAGTATTGCAGTTGAACAAAGGGAACTATGGAGCTATGAGGGAGGAGCTGGCCAAAGTTCAATGGAACAATACCCTAGCAGGGAAGACAGTGGAACAACAATGGCAGGTATTTCTGGGAATAATGCAGAAGGTGCAGGATCGGTTCATTCCAAAGAAGAAGAAAGATCCTAAGGAGAGTAAGGGGCAGCCGTGGCTGATGAGGGAAGTAAAGGGCAGTATAAAAATAAAAGAGAAGAAGTATAACATAGCAAAGTTGAGCGGGAAACCGGAGGACTGGGAAGCTTTTAAAGAGCAACAGAAGATAACAAAAAAGGCAATACGCCAAGAAAAAATGAGGTGTGAAGGTAAACTAGCCAAGAATATAAAGGAGGATAGTAAAAGCTTCTTTAGGTATGTGAATAGCAAAAAAGTAGTTAAGACCAAAATTGGGCCATTGAAAACAGAAACGGGTGAATTTATTATGAGGAACAAGGAAATGGCAGACGAGTTGAACAGGTACTTTGGATCTGTCTTCACTAGGGAAGACACAAACAATCTTCCAGATGTAATAGTGACCAAAGGAACTAGGGTAAAGGATGAACTGAAGGAAATTTTTATTAGGCAAGAAACGGTGTTGGATAGACTGTTGAGTCTGAAGGCTGTTAAGTCCCCGGGACCCGATGGTCTGCATCCCAGGGTACTTAAAGAGGTGGCTCTAGAAATCGTGGACACATTGGTAATCATTTTCCAATGTTCTATAGATTCAGGAACAGTTCCTGCTGATTGGAGGGTGGCTAATGTTGTCCCACTTTTCAAGAAAGGCGGGAGAGAGTAAACAGGGAATTATAGACCAGTTAGCCTGACGTCAGTGGTGGGAAAGATGCTGGAGTCAATTATAAAAGAGGAAATTACAACACATTTGGATAGCAGTAGAAGGATCAGTCCGAGTCAGCATGGATTTATGAAGGGAAAATCATGCTTGACTAATCTTCTGGAGTTTTTTGAGGATGTAACTATGAAAATGGACAAGGGAGCGCCAGTGGATGTAGTGTACCTGGACTTTCAGAAAGCTTTTGATAAAGTCCCACATAAGAGATTAGTGGGCAAAATTAGGGCACATGGTATTGGGGGCAGAGTACTGACATGGATTGAAAATTGGCTGGCTGACAGGAAACAAAGAGTAGCGATTAACGGGTCCCTTTTGGAATGGTAGGCTGTGAACAGTGGGGTACCGCAAGGTTCGGTGCTGGGACCGCAGCTGTTTACAATATACATTAAAATTTAGATGAAGGGATTAAAAGTAACATTAGCAAATTTGCTGATGCCACAAAGCTGTGTGGCAGTGTGAAATGTCAGGAGGATGTTATGAGAATGCAGCGTGACTTGGACAGGTTGGGTGAGTGGGCGAATATATGGCAGATGCAGTTTAATGTGGATAAATGTGAGGTTATCCACTTTGGTGGCAAGAACAGGAAGGCAGATTACTATCTAAATGGAGTCAAGTTAGGAAAAGGGGAAGTACAACGAGATCTAAGTGTTCTTGTACATCAGTCAATGAAAGCAAGCATGCAGGTACAGCAGGCAGTGAAGAAAGCTAATGGCATGCTGGCTTTTATAACAAGAGGAATTGAGTATAGGAATAAAGAGGTCCTTCTGCAGTTGTACAGGGTCCTGGTGAGACCCCACCTGGAGTATTGTGTGCAGTTTTGGTCTCCAAATTTGAGGAAGGACATTCTTGCTATTGAGGGAGTGCAGCGTAGGTTCACAAGGTTAATTCCCGGAATGGCGGGACTGTCATATGTTGAAAGATTGGAGCGACTGGGCTTGTATACACTGGAATTTAGAAGGATGAGAGGGGATCTGATTGAAACATATAAGATTATTAAGGGATTGGACATGCTAGAGGCAGGAAGCATGTTCCCGCTGATGGGTGAGTCCAGAACTAGAGGCCACAGTTTAAGAATGAGGGGTAGGCCATTTAGAACAGAGATGCAGAAAAACTTTTTCACCCAGAGAGTGGTGGATATGTGGAATGCTCTGCCCCAGAAGGCAGTGGAGGCCAAGTCTCTGGATGCATTCAAGAGAGAGAGTTAGATAGAGCTCTTATAGATAGCGGGGTCAAGGGATATGGGGAGAGGGCTGGAACGGGGTACTGATTGTGTATGATCAGCCATGATCGCAGTGAATGGTGGTGCTGGCTAGAAGGGCCAAATGGCCTACTCCTGCACCTACTGTCTATTGTCTATTATCTATCCCCTCTGGTTGAGGGGTAATAATTGTTCCAGAACTGGTTGTGTGAATTCTGAGGCTCCTGTACCCTTTTCCAAATGGCAGCAGGGAGAAGAGAGCATGACCTGGGTGGTGGGGGTCCCTGATGATGGATGCTGCTTTCCTGTGACAATGCTCCATGTAGATGTGCTCAATGGTGAGGAGGGCTTTACCTGTGATAGCTTAGGTCATATCCATTACTTTTTGTAGGCTTTTCCGTTCAAGGTCATTGGTGTTACCATGCCAGGCTGTGATGCAACCAGTCAATATCCTGTCCTCCACACATCTATAGAAGTTTGTTGAAGTTTTAAATGATGTGCTAAAGCTTTGCAAACTTGTGAGAAATTAGCAGTGCTGCCATGCTTTCTTCATAATAGCACTTATGTGTTAGACCCAAGACAGATCTTCTGAAATGATAGCACCAAGGAATTTAAGGTTGCTGATCCTCTCCACCTCTGATCCCCCTCAATAAGAACTGGCTCATAGACCTTTTTGTTCAATAATCAGCTCCTTTGGTCCTGCTGACATTGAGTGAGAGGTTGCTGTGGCACCACTCAGCCAGATTTTCAATCTCCTTCCTATGTTTTGATTCATCCCTACCTTTGATTTGGTCATTGACAGTGGTGTTGTCAGCAAATTTAAATACGACAATAGTGTTGTGCTTAACCTTGCAGACGTAAGTATGAAGTGAGTAGAGCAGGGGGCTAAGCACACAGCCTTATGGTGCACCAGTGCTCGTACATTTCTTTAAAATAGCATTTTCACAGAGCTTTTTACAATGGACATATACAAAAATTCTGTCTGTGACACAGCCTGTGGCAGGGTATGACTGACAGCAGCTGCTTGATTACCACCATTCACACCAGAAAAACCACAGTTACTGTCAGATTCACAGTGTAATTGCTCGAATTTCGACAGCTTTGCTGTTCACTAAAGCTGAAATAATAAGCAAAGTACCTCTTGTGTTACTGGATTGCATTGGTTATTGAAAAAAAGTAAGTATGGCAAAAAGCAAACTTGCTTGAACAAAAAGATTACTTGAACTGTAAGTTTGCATTTATTTGATATCCTAAGTACTAAGTACTAAAAAGCAGAAATCTTTTGTGACTATGTTTATCGAGCAGAACATATCAGTACTATTATAAATGTAAAACATTCATGTTTTCAAAACATCCAATACTGTACAGTTTAATTTCTGATTCTTTAAGATTTAAGAAACAGATTAAACAAACAAACAGAAACAGATGGTATTGTCCTTACCTTTGCATTCATTTGTTACCGTCCCAACAGCTGGTTGCCATGGTAAATCATTGAACAAGTCCTTGCACCTTTCACAGTTTATGCCATCTGTATTGTGTTGACAGACACATTTTCCTTGAACCTGTAAAATGTTTATAATTAGAAACCGATTTAAACATTTATAACATAGCTAAACACAGCTAGAAACTTCACATGTGTGGCTGAGGATATGTTGAAGTTGAAACTTCCAAAGGAAAAGAAATGAATTCTCCAACATACACGATAGAAAATCTTCACCTACAGCTTCTTCTGTTGTCTTGTTCTGCCTTGCATTTATAGCCTCCTCCAACTCTGCACCTCATTCTGTCTTGCTACATGATCTTAGTTTCCTTTGTCCAGTACCTTGGCCTTGGTAACAGAGTCTTCTGCAATCTTGTATTTAGAAGTTTCTGAAAAGCACCCCATTTCATTTCTTCCCCAGCCCCAACTCCACACCTAAGCTTGTCTTCCCTATCAAACATATTCCTATATTTCAGTTAGTTTAGACAGAGACCAGTAGAAAGACCTTAGATAAGCCAGATACACTTCAGGTAGACCAGTAGCTAAGTTAATACTTGAATCTTCTGATTTGTCTCAGTATCTCCCTTTCACTCAATGATAAAATGATAAAACCATCAATGAAGATACTGTATGTCATTCATGAAACTGTTTATGGAGTTAGAAAGCATCCTTTTATTTTCATTCTTCCCTCTAGCTTTCCTTTGGATCTGTTTACCCAAAAGCATAATCACATCACTAGAAGGAGTAGTTACATGAAATTGTCCTTTTGGAGAGTGGCAGCGTTAAAGGAACAACGATTGTGCACAGATTGATATTATGGGCAGCACAATTGTGCCATAGGTAGTATGTTTCCCTCACAGCTCCAGCACCCTGAGTTCAATCCTGATAGTCAGTGCCGTGTAGGTGACATTTGTATATTCTCCCTGAGAGCATGCAGATTTTCCCATTCCTATTCTGCCATGTTGGTCCATAGCCTCTTTTATAGTCACAACGATGCCACTCTCAGGTTGTAGGAACAACACCTCATATTCCATATGGGTAGCCTCAAATCTGATGGCATAATCATCAATTTCTCTAACTTCTGATAATTTCTCCCCTCACCTTCTCTCTTAATTCCATTCCCCATTCTAGCTCCCCTCTTACATCTCCTCTTCTCCTCACCTGCCCATCACCTCCTTATGGTGCCCCTCCTCCTTCCCTTTCTGCCATGATGCACCATCCTGTCCTACCAGATTCCTTTCACTTCAGCCCTTGAACCTTTCAACAGGCAAAGAGGCTTACTTTCTTACTTCTAATTTTTTTTTGTATCTGTGCACTTGTAATGCTACTGTGACACTGTAATTTCCCTCGGGATCAACGAAGTATCTATCAATCTACATAGAGGAATAGGACTTATGGAATTGCTCTAGCATAGTCCTTATGGCTGAGTTGTCTCCTTCCTCATCAAGGGAAAATATGAAAGATCTAAATTGAATGCACGATTAGTAGTTTTGACTGTCGTTTGTTCATCTTAATTCTGGAGCTGCAAAGTCATCACTTGTAGAATATCCTGGGTTGTAACATATAATTGGCTAGAGCACTACTGCACCACTTTTTAAATTAAACCTGTTATTTCTTTTTACCACGGCACAAAACGAGTGAATGATTTATTTTTAAAATTATTTGTAAATTGTTGTTTAGATGAAAGACAAAGTAACATTTCAAATGATGGACCGCACACATAACAGAGGATGCCCCTGGAACCATTACAAAGGTGTTCCAGGGTCTAAGGCTTGAGGAGAAACTGGAAATGCTTTAGCTGCGGAAGAGGATTTTTCAGAATCAGCATTATTGATATTAGTTGTGAAATTTGTTGTTCTGTGGCAGCAGGATATTGAGGTAGCATTCATGAACCATTCGGGAATCTGATGCCAGAGGGGAAGAAACTGTTCCTAAAATGTGACATGTGGCTTCAGGCTCCCGTCCCTCTTGTGTCGAGAGGCCTGGGCGAGGATGGTGAGGACCCAAGTGCGGGAGTATCCAAGACATGATTTCGAGATGAGACTAGAACAGGGTTCTTGACCAGATTCTAGATGAGAACCCAACGAGATTAGACGAAAATCCAAAAAGACAAAAATCCTAAACGCAATCACAGACTGAACCATAGGTGAGCTGACAATTGAGCACTGAATCCAAGGTCAGTGCTCTTTAAGTATCCAAATGTTGGCTCCCAATTAGTGAAGCGGGCCAGAATCTTTATAGGGACTAACTATCCATACTGTGAAGAATCGGAGCATCTAACTCCCGGAGGCTGGCAAGGTTGGGTGTGTACTGTAACACCTCTTCCCTGATGTTAGCAATAAAAAGAGGGAATGTCCCAGATGGAGAGAGTTCTTAATGATGAGTTAATAAATTTAATAGAAGTCAACAGAATTATTGCTCAAGTTGATAGGGAGACACTAACTTCAGCAGCAACAGGTTTGGGTAACTAAATAAAAGAGATTCAAGTTAAATGGTAGGAAAAGAAAAGGATATTGGTGGAGTGGAATGGTGGTGGGAAGGTGAAAAATTCATACTGTTGTTGCAATATGGATTGCACACTGGAAAAGAGTTGTGTTCATGGATTTGATGGTATATTTCAAAAGGGAAACATATTTAAAAAGGGTTAGTAAAATAGTTGGGTAACAGGGTAAAAGAACAAGAGTGGTGCTAATTCATGCCTCCTTCAAAGTGATCCACTGGGTACGATGGTTTGAATGTGTTTCTCCTGTGCTTCTACGTTCTTCTTTCCCCTCCCATCAGGTATCTGTAACTATCAGCGCTACCCCATTGTTCCTTTCATTTTGCACGATTTATTTATCTTTGTAATTTATAGATTTTTTATGTTTTTGCAAAGCACTACGCTGCAAAACAACAAACTTTACGTCATCCAGGTCAGTGGATAATAAACCTGATTTACCTTGTACAATGCCCCTCTGCCCTTCAGGAATATCTGGTAGGACAGTTCTTGCCCCTATCCATTTGGGAATGGCTATTTCTCTTGCAGACCTTGCATGGAGCATTACCTTACTGCTTCCAGGAAAGGCAGATATCAAAAAAATGTCTCGGTTGATGGTGGAATACAATAGTGGGAACTAAAATAAAGAACTTGCCCAAGCTAAAGAACCCACTGAGGTCTGGGCAAAAATTACACAGATGTGCAGCTGTATTTGTGTCACCTTTGATTCATGTTTCCATCCATATTTATTTATTTAGCGATACTGCGTGGAGTGGCCCTTCGAGCCACGTATTTTTAAATACTCGAAGTGCTCATTTGAAGTTACTATGAGACCATAACTTTTAGGGAGTTGCTCACCATTCCCTGCTGGCTGAAAACATCGCCTCTGATGTTATCAACTGGAACACAGTGACTGGCATGTCCATAGCAGAAGCAGCTTCCTCGAACGACCATTTCATACAGAGCATAGTAGTACTTTTCATCGGGTCTGGCTTGCCTCCGCAATCGTATATCACCCAGGGTGTGAAGTTGAGTGAAATTTATCCGCAGATTGGTAAGCGATATTTGCTCTGAGAAAGTTAAGTGATAGAAGTTCAGCATCTGGCAAAGTGTAAAGGATACATCTAGGGTATGAGGGCTTCCAACTGTTTGACTGACCCCTCATTATTACCTTCATTCCCCTGGATCCCATTGAGATAGTCTGCACTGCCTGTGGATGTCACCTGTGAGAGTGCTCACCATTAAGGATGCAAAATAAGGGATCTTAATGGGAGGGATCCCTTGCCGGCAATCACTCGGTGTGGAAAAGGAACATTTCGGGTCTGGGTCTGAGAGCAAGAAACGACCGAGATTTAGTGAGATTTAGCGCTGGCCCAGATTGAAGAGGTTGGTATGCTGGGGCTGGAGAGGGCTGGTGTTCAGCTTGCTGCTCTGTGAGGTTTACTTAGCTCTGCCCCGAACTGGGGCTGTGGCCCGCAATTAATGCACTCCTAGTTCACTGGCTTCATGGCTGCATGCTCACTTTTGTAAACCTGAGTTCTGAAGGTTATTTGCTTACTTCCATTGCTTGCACTATTTGTTTTTTTTTCTGCTCATTGGGTGTTTGACTTTCTTTTTTTTAAAATGGGTTCTATTGGGTTTCTTTGTTTTGTGGCTGCCTGTAGGGAGACAGATCTCGAAGTTGTGTATAGTATGCATACTTTGATAATAAATGTACTTTGAACTTTGAGTTTAATTACAACATTGGTTTCCCTCCAGAGGTGGACACAGCAGCCCAACGAAACCAGCAGCAGGGAAACACCACTTCCAAATTACCAAACTTCCCAAAATGGCCATACCTGTGGCTGATCACGTTGACCTCATCAGACACCTAAGAACCATAGAACCAGAGGAAGCAAGTTACCCTTGATCTGAGGAGTGTCTTTGGAGAGATGTTACGTCAGACTTTATTTCAGCTCAAGGTGTTTGATCTCATCTTGATAAATACATCAGAGGCAGAGGTCATGATGAAGAAAGAAGGTTCAGGCTCACTCATTTTTGATGTTGCAAGCACTACAAATGTCAGCTTTTTTCACACTTCAGAAGTGCCTACCTTGTATCTCTGGGCTGTATGGATTAGAGATTTGGAAATGTGGATCCAGTGCTTTCAGAACAACCTGCAATGCATGTTTCAAAATAAAATTATTTGAAACTGAAACCATTAATTTGTACAGTGATATAGAGTGCCTTGAAATATATTCAGCCCACAACCCTTTGTTCACATAAGTGAGAATTATAACCAGGGATTTTGATCAGTTTAACTGAGAACTTTCATTTGTGAATCACATGCTCTTTCCCCCCACAGAACAATTCAAAACACAGACAATTGTAAAGCATGAAATACTAAAAATTCAAAAACTGAAATGTCAGCAGCTCAAAAGTATTCATCCCCCTTTCCTCAGTACTTAGTTGAAACTCCTCTCACAGCTATTACAACCAGTAGTCTTTTTGGATAAGTATCTATTAGCTTTGCACAATGTGATAGAGCAAGATTTGCCCATTCCTCCTTGTAAAATTGCTCAAGCTGTGCCAGGTTAGTTGGGGAGCAGTGATGAACTGCAATCTTGGGCTGCATGGTAGCACAACGCTTTACAGTACCAGTGATCCAAGATCAATTCCTGCTGCTGTCTGTAAGGAGTTTGTCCATCCTCCGGGTGCTCCAGTCCCCTCCCACATTACAAAGACGTACCGGTTAGTAGGTAAATTGGCCATTGTAACTTGTCCCCTGATCAGGGGAGGTTTAAATTGGGGAACTGCTGGGAGGTGCAACTGGAAGTGCCAGGAGGATCTATTCCTCGTTGTATCTCAACAAATAAATAAAATAAATAAAACATCTTGAAGTCTTGCCAGGTTAAGCTCAGGACTCTGAATGGGCCCCTCGAGGACATCAATTTTCTTTCTTTGAAGCCACTCCATGCTTGCTCTGCCAGTGTGCTTTGGGTCGTTGCCCTACTGAAAGACAAACTTCCTCCCCAGTTTAAGCTTTCTGTCAGAGGCTAGCAGGTTTTTATCCAGGATCTCTGTATTAGCACCATTCATCATCCCACCAGTCCTGACCAGATTTCCAGTCCCTGCTGCTGAAAAGCATCTCTGCAGCATGGTGCTTCCTCCATTGTACAGTAGGGGTGGTGTTACCTGGCTGATGCGCAATATTAGATTTATGTCACAAGTACACCTAAAAAAAAGGCATATCCTCGCCTGTAAAGACAATACTGTAAAGATGAGGAAGAAGGTCTTGAGGAACTTTCTGGGCTCAACGCTAAGCAGTATGTGTGGCGTAAATCTAATACCATGCATCAGCCAGGTAACACCACCCTGACCGTAAAATATGGTGGAGGTAGCATCCATTATATTTATAGAACATCAATCATTAAAATTCTTGCATGAAAAATTTATGGCCATGGCTGTAAATTCTGAAGAGGTTGTCTTGTATTAACAGGGAATATTTCATTTGTACATCAATCATTTCAAGTGCCACAACCTAGAAGGTTTGATGGAGATAACTTCAAGCTGGGGACTGGAATGGATCACCATTCTTATATTAAAATTATATCTACATCTATGAGTTGTATTAGTGACTCAATTGGATAATTAAGGTGGTATATACATAGACAGCTGATTACCTGGTATGGAAAAAATTGTAAGAAAATTAATTTTGATGCCCTACCTCTCCATCTGTAGAGGGTTCAAGGTCAGAGTATTTTGATTCGCATATAACGTCGTTCACTCTCTGTGCTGGTGCAGTAGGAATATTTGGAAAGGAGCGAGCACAATCATATGCAAAATATCGCAGGACTTTCCATGTTTGACCATAATCTGATGACTTCTCCACAAGCATTGCCGCTGGACGGAAAGTCTGAGTGAAGAAAGAAGATTGATCAGAACGTTTCACCGGACCAGAAGAACGGGTCTGCTAATTGACTTGATGTCCCCATTAGCACTGTTCATAACAATTCAGAGAAGATGAAAAGTCAGGTTTCAAAGTGGCAATGATTATTTGAAAGGGCATCACCTTGAGAATGTTCTCTGAAACTAGGCTTCCTTCAGGGATTTCTCCTGGCCAGGCACCAGAAGGGGGTTTGGATACTTTGTGTTTTTGACTGCAAGGCAGTGGATCATCGAAGTGCAGTGAGACTTAATGGAGAGTAATTTCAATCAACTCACGAGTTTTCCTAGGGATCAAGGGGGATTTTTTGGTATCTGAGTTGAGATGGGAAAACACAAAGGAAGCATGGAAAGCAAGTCTTTAGCACCTAAATATTGTTTCAAATGGAATAATTAATTTTCTTCTCCTTATAGTGGTCTACAACATAGACAACTGTGTTTGGTTCCTGTGAGCTAATAAGCTTGGTACTTGGAAGGGGATTTGAGATTTGAATGAAAAGCAGTAGACGAGCATTGGCCGTTTACACCTGCTGATCACACCCTCAACAAATCGTTGAAAACAAACTTTTAACATCATTCATTCCAGGTGATTTAACTGGTTCTTGGTGGGAGCTACAAGAGTGTGGCTCGGAATCCTCCTACACCAGGCTGTGTTAGACTACCTACTCGAAGAGGCTCCAACCATTTAGTTGTAGTCTGCAGGGGACTACGATGCTTCCTGAAAAAAATAACCACATTCAGGGTGGTGGACCTCTGAAACTACTCTGCTGAAAATGGTATTGCTGGAGAAAAAGTTATATTCTTGATGAATGAATCAAGTTTACAGCAAAATAATTATAGTCATTCCCTTGTTATCAGGAACAGAGGAAGTAGCTACATCTTCCTGCTGGTGCATTATTTGAACATGATGTAAATGTGGGTGTAAGGAGTGTCCAGGGAGGGCTAGTGCCTCCGGTGAAGAAGCTTGTCATGCCCATTCTGGGGCAATTCACTCACCTTTGGACACTCAGGCATAGGAGACATCACGGTCATCCACTGCAAGCAAGGAACACCCCAGTTTGTAACACTTGTTCATACCGCTGGATCTCCGAGCTCGAGAAAGTGGAACTGCCGCTGTGCAATGGTTTTTCTACTTTAAAAATTCTCCCCGACGCAGGTTTCCTGTCATCATCAGACACGATGGAAAACCACCACCATTCACATAGATATAATGTTCAAAATACTGTTGGACAACCAGTATATTAAACTACCAAATTAAGGAACTTGGAGAGCGATATACATTTCATTGCCCAATGTCAGCTACTCAGAGGCCAGCAACAGTTTGTCGAGAGAGAAAAACTTCTCCTTGTGAGTAGTTGACACATACTTCGATCCTTAAAGTGATCCATAAATAGCACAGACTTGAAGAGGGTATTTGATGAATTTCATGTCCTTCTGGGGCAATTGAAGGGGGACTACTATAAAAAATAACTCTGAGAAGCAACCTGCAAATGTAAGAACCCATCAACATGATGCCTTATGCCTTATGCATAATGCCTGCTGCCTTAACAGTGGTAGAGTTCTTCTTGCCCTTACCTTCCACCCCATGAGCATCTGCATACAGCACAACACCCTCCACAACTTCCGCCATCTCCAAAGGGATCCTACCACTAAACATATCATTGCCTCCCTCCCACCCCACTCTGCTTCCCGCAGGACTCACTCCCTCTGCATTCCCCTTGCCCATTAACCCCTCCCTGTTAATTTCCATCCCGGAATTTATCCCTGCAAGTGGAATAAATGCTACACCTCCTCCATCACCTCTATTCAGGGTCCCAAACGGTCCTTCCAGGTGAGGCACTAATTCACCTGCGAATCTGCTGCGGTCGTCTACTGCGTCTGGTGCTCCCAGTGTGGCCTTCTCTACATTGTTGAGACCCTTTGTCAGTTGGGACCGCTTTGATGAGCACCTCTCCTCCATCTGCCACAAGCCAGTGCCAAACCTTTTAATTCCAGTTCCCATTCCTGTTCTGATATGTTGGTCCATGGCTTCCTCTTGTGCCATGATGAGGCCACCCTCAAGGTTCAGGAGCAACTCCAACCTGATGTCTTGAATATTGGTTCTCCTTATAGTAAAAACATTCCCTCCTCCATCTATCCCCAACTCTGTCCTTTTACCTCTTCTCCCCACCTATCACTTCCCCTGGGTCTGCTCTTCCTTGCCTTTCTCCTATGGTCCACTCTCCTCTCCTGTAAGATTCTTTCCTCCCCATCCCTTTACCCTTCTCACTCTCCTGGCCTCACCAATTGCATTCCAGCTATTCTCCTTCCCTTCACCCTTCCTTTATTATACTGGCATCTTTCTCAGTCCTGAAGAAGGGTCTCAGGCTGAAATGTCGACTGTTTGTTCATTTCCACAGATATGGCCTGACCTGCTGAGTTCCTCCAGCACTTTGTGTGCACAACAGGAGGAAAACCTGTCTTTTCCAATAGTTTAATAACTGAGTAGGGATTAACAAAAATTTTAAGTGTTACCTTAAAGGAAAGAATAAGATGACTGAATTGAAAGAGTGATTCCAGATCCAGCTGAATACTGACATGGTGCACACCTACAACAGCAGAGAACATTTTTGGAATTCAGAAACATGACAAGTTGTTAATTGTTGATCTGTATAGACAAGTATAATGCTGGAAGAGATTGTAGCAGCCAATACATGCTTAACCTGTTCAAACGATGTTGTTCTCTGTATAATTTTAAGAGATATTAACTTACTTTAACATTTTCACAGATTCTCCCTGAGTTCACTCCGACATTTCCTCTATCTTTTCCAATTTCTCGCCCACAGATTCACTTCAGCACATTTTTGATTCCAACCCCTTCACACTTCCTCGCACTAGCTGATAAAGTTAAAATTGATCTCATTGCTTTTCAGGTTCAATGTTCATTTCCAATTATGGCATGAAAAAATTAAAGAAGAATTAAAGAATTAAATTCACGCAAGAATTAAATCCTACAAGTCCTTTCGGTGCTTGACAACACTTGTTTAAACAGGGGCTCCCAACCAGAGGTCCCCAGACCCCTTGCTTAATGGCATTGGTCCCATGGCCTAAGGAAAGATGGGAACACCTGGGTTTAAAGAAGCATTCTTTTTATATTGATGAACTTTGTGTTGAATTTCAGTTCCTATACCTTCTGTTCTCTGCAAACTTACCATTCTTGGATTGCCACCATTTCTTCTTCCGATCCGGTTCAAAAGCTGTGATAACATTTTCAATGCGATGGCTGAAGGCAGAGCTGACAGAATTGAAATCTAATCTTGAATCACAAGTAAAACACTTTTGTTCTTCCTAATTTTGGAAAAAAGTAGTGGAGAACCTTGAGTATAACTTAAACTAATGCATGTACTCTGATATTGTGCATACGAATTAAGAATTTTAATTGAAGATTTGCTGTCTTATCTGTTGTATAGTATTGCTCTGTAAAAAATTAAGAAGTGGCTTTGATTTTGCAAATGGGCACATTTTCATTGTTTTGAGTGTTACGGATTCAGGCAACAATAAATATATGAGTTAGGCAAGGGTTTTTATAAAAAATAACATGTTTATTAAACACTGAAAACAAACCCCCCAAAAGTAAACAAATCACTAACGTAACCGGAAATCAGCTGCTGTGCAGCAGCTTAAACAGTTCTTAAAGCGATGTTGCAAAAACAGTTCTTCAAAGTAGTATTGCCAAAAGTTCAAAATGCTCACAGTCCATTTAAGGGAGAGACTTTTTAAGACGATTTAATTTCTCTTCCATGTCGTGTTGCTTCGGTTCCCAAATCGAACTTTTCTCACGAAGAATTTTACGTAACGAAATGGCTTAAAGGCACTGACCTTTCCTTTAAAACACTGCCCTCAATCCTTTCTGCTATTTTTCAAGGATTAACATGAGAACAGTCAACGAATTCCTTCCGAATAAGGATCAAACAAAGTCGAACCTGTTTCACCGTCGAAATCAATTCTCCTCAATCTTTAACTCCCGAACTCCGATCTTCACTCTCCACTGATTCTCAACTAGCAGTATTGTAAAGAAACTGCTGGCAATGACCTTTTAAACTTTAGGCATTAGATAAAACTTCATCTTTCAACTAAACTGCATCATAACATTAAATCACGCAGTGGCCTGAAGTCAACATGGCAAATCCAGCCACGAACTGCCCCTCCTCACAGGGAGGGGTCCTCCTTTTATACCCTGTAAAAAAAACCTGTCACATGACCTCCACTGGCGGGAAAATGTCGTCACTCCATCATCAAGACCATTACCTCAAGTCCAGTATAGCTTCAACACCTGTCACGTGACAAGGGTACCACTGTCACGTGTCCCGAGTACGTAACATTAGTGATGGGTGTGAACCAATTCAACTGAAATTTGCAAAATCAGAATTGGAGGACTTCCACTGGCAAGCACTGGATTGGAATTTTTCCCCCTTTTCTAGACTTTGTCATACTATCTCTAACCAAAGAATCATAAAATAGTTAAAGCACAAAAAAAATCTCATTTAACTATTGACTCCATCCCGTCTGTATAAAATAAGCCCATCTCGTCCCATAGCTCTGCACTCTTACCATGACCTGGTACATTCTTGGATTTTAGATACTTATCTTGCTCTCTTTTGAATGTGGGAGTTAAGTTTTTCTCTTCTACTAACCATGCCAATTGCCGCCTTCACCACTGTCTTTCAGGGATGTGTATACTTGTACCTTTAGATCCCTCTATTCCAGAGCCTTGCCATTTACTGTGTAAGTCTTTCCCTTGTTAAACTTACCAAAATGCAGTGCTTCAAGTTAATCCAAGTTAAATTGCATCTGCCATTTCTTGGACCACTTTCTCGATTGATCTAGATCCTGTTTCCATCTTAGACTGTTACGTACCCGTGGGTATCTTGTGCCTGTCACATGACCATGATGTAATTGAGGTTATGCTGGGCATGATGTAATGGTCGTGAGATGGTGGAGTGACGTAATATTCCCGCCAGTGAGAGTTTTGATCATGTGATAGTTTTTTTCAACAGGGTATAAAAGGAGAACCCCTCCTTGTGACGTGGGGCAGTTCATGGTTGAATCCGCCAATGACTCTGTTTTGCTGCGTATTCGATGTTATGATGCGGTTTTGTTTTAAAGTGGAGTTTTACTTTCTGCCTTAAGTCTCAAAGGTTATTGCCGGCAGTTTTGCTACAACACTGCCAGTTCAGTCCAGTCGGAGAGTGAAGATTTATTGAAGTTCGGGAAGCTGAAGGATCGAGGGAAGTTGACGTCGATGTTGAAACAGGTTCGACCTTGTTTGATCCTCATTCAGAAGGAATTAGTCATCTGTACCCACGTTAGTCCCTGCTGTAAGAGCAGAAAGGACTGGGGCAGTGAGTTTCACCAAGGAAAGGTCAGTGCCTTTAAGCCGTTCTATTTCCTTCAATCATAAATCCCTCGGCAGGGCATACTTCGCTGGAATCAGCAGTAACGTCATGAAAGAAGATTTTATTACTTCAAGGAAAGTCTCTCCTGACTGTGTAAATCATTTTGGACTTTTTGAAATACTACTTTAAAGAATTGTGTTCACATTTCTCGCTTTAAGAGCTGCTCGGGCTGCCATTGATACACCTCTATCAGGTCACCTCTCGTCCTCCGTTGCTCCATTGCAGCCGAATTCCGGTTAAGTTAGTCGTTTATTTACTTCTGTGTTTTTTTTAGCAGTGTTTAATAAATGTTTTATTTGTTATAAAAAACCTATCTCAATTATATATTCAATGTTGCTGGATCGTAACAAGACAATTTCCTTCACTATGCACAATACCCTCAATTTCTGTGTCATCCACTAACTTACTAGCCCTGCCACTGACTTGCTCATCCAAATTGTTGAAATAAATGATGATAACTGGTATACCCATAACTGGTCCCTGCAGCACACTGCTGCTCACTGACCTCCGATCTAAAAATACAACCCTCCCTTCTCCCTAGGGGGATGGGAACAAGTGCAGAGAGACAGAGGGGTGTAAAATGAGGGTAGAAGCAAAAAGTAGTAAGGTGAAAAGTAAAAGTGGCAGGCAGGCAAATCCAGGGCAAAAAGCAAAAAGAGCCACTTTTCAACATAATTGTATAAGGGCGAAGAGTGTTGTAAAAACAAGCCTGAAGGCTTGTAATGTGTCAATGCGAGGAGCATTCGTAACAAGGTGGACGAATTGAATGTGCAGATAGTTATAAATGAATATGATATAGTTGGGATCACAGAGACATGGCTCCAGGGTGACCAAGGATGGGAGCTCAACATCCAGGGATATTCAATATTCAGGAGGGATAGACAGGAAAGAAAAGGAGGTGGGGTAGCATTGCTGGTTAGAGAGGAGATTAACGCAATAGAAAGGAAGGACATTAGCCTGGAGGATGTGGAATCGATATAGGTAGAGCTGCATAACACTAAGGGGCAGAAAACGCTGGTGGGAGTTGCGTACAGGCCACCTAACAGTAGTAGTGAGGTTGGGGATGGCATTAAACAGGAAATTAGAAATGCGTGCAATAAAGGAACAGTAGTTATAATGGGTGACTTCAATCTACATATAGATTGGGTGAACCAAATTGGTAAGGGTACTGAGGAAGAGGATTTCTTGGAATATATGCGGGATGGTTTTCTGAACCAACTTGTCGAAGAACTGACTAGAGAGCAGGTCATTCTAGATTGGGTATTGAGCAATGAGGAAGAGTTAGTTAGCAATCTTGTCGAGTGAGGCCCCTTGAGTAAGAGTGACCATAATATGGTGGAATTCTTCATTAAGATGGAGAGTGACATAGTTAATTTCAGAAACAAAGGTTCTGAACTTAAAGAAGGGTAACTTTGAAGGTATGAGATGTGAATTAACTAAGACAGACTGGCAAATGATACTTAAAGGGTTGACGGTGAACGTGCAATGGCAAGCATTTAAAGATCGCATGGATGAACTACAACAATTGTTCATCCCAGTTTGGCAAAAAAATAAACGAGGGAAGGTAGTGCACCTGTGGCTGACGAGGGAAATTAGCGATAGTATCAAATACAAAGAAGAAACATATAAATTAGCAAAAAAAAGCTGCACACCTGAGGACTGGGAGCAGTTCAGAGACCAGCAGAGGAGGACAAAGGGCTTAATTAGGATAGGGAAAAAAGATTGAGAGAAAGTTGGCAGGGAACATAAAAACTGACTGTAAAAGCTTTTATAGATACGTGAAAAGAAAAAGATTGGTCAAGACAAATGTAGGTCCTTTACAGTCAGAAACAGGTGAATTGATCATAGGGAACAAAGACATGGCAGACCAATTGAATAACTACTTTGGTTCTGTCTTCACTAAGGAGGACATAAATAATTTTCCAGAAATAGTAAGGAACCGAGGGTCTAGTGAGATGGAGGAACTGAGGGAAATACATGTTAGTAGGGAAGTGGTGTTAGGTAAATTGAAGGGATTAAAGGCAGATAAATCCCCATGGCCAGATGGTCTGCATCCCAGAGTGCTTAAGGAAGTAGCCCAAGAAATAGTGGATGCATGAGTGTTAATTTTTCAAAACTCCTTAGATTCTGGATTGGTTCCTGAGGATTGGAGGGTAGCTAATGTAACCTCACTTTTTAAAAAAGGAGGGAGAGAGAAACCAGGGAATTATAGACCAGTTAGTCTGACATTGGTGGTGGGGAAAATGCTAGAGTTGGTTATCAAAGATGAGATAACAGCACATTTGGAAAGAGGTGAAATCATCGGACAAAGTCAGCATGGTTTTGTGAAAGGAAAATCATGTCTGACGAATCTTATAGAATTTTTTGAAGATGTAACTAGTAGAGTGGATGGGGAGAGCCAGTGGATATGGTATATTTAGATTTTCAAAAGGCTTTTGACAAGGTCCCACACATGAGATTAGTGTGCAAACTTAAAGCACACGGTATTGGTGGTATGGTATTGATGTGGATAGAGAATTGGTTGGCAGACAGGAAGCAAAGAGTGGGAGTAAACAGGACCTTTTCAGAATGGCAGGCAGTGACTAGTGGGGTACCGCAAGGCTCAGTGCTGGGACCCCAGTTGTTTACAATATATATTAATGATTTAGACAAGGGAATTAAATGCAGCATCTCCAAGTTTGCGGATGACACGAAGCTAGGGGGTGGTGTTAGCTGTTAGGAGGATGCTAAGAGGATGCAGGGTGACTTGGATAGGTTAGGTGAGTGGGCAAATTCATGGCAGATGCAATTTAATGTGAATAAATGTGAGGTTATCCACTTTGGTTGCAAGAACAGGAAAACAGATTATTATCTGAATGATGGCATATTAGGAAAAGGGGAGATGCAACGAGACCTGGGTGTGATTGTACACCAGTCATTGAAGGTGGGCATGCAGGTACAGCAGGTGGTGAAAAAGGCAAATGGTATGTTGGTAGTCATAGCAAAAGGATTTGAGTACAGGAGCAGGGAGGTTCTACTGCAATTGTACAAGGCCTTGGTGAGACTGCACCTAGAATATTGTGTGCAGTTTTGGTCCCCTAATCTGAGGAAAGACATTTTTGCCATAGAGGGAGTAAAGAGAAGGTTCACCAGGTTGATTCCTGGGATGGCAGGACTTTCATATGAAGGCTTATAGTCACTGGAATTTAGAAGATTGATGGGGGATCTTATTGAAACATATAACATTCTAAAGGGATTGGGCAGGCTAGATGCAGGAAGATTGTTTCCGATATTGGGGAAGTCCAGAATGAGGGGTCACAGTTTAAGGATAAAGGGGAAGCCTTTTAGGACCGAGATGAGGAAAAACTTCTTCACACAGAGAGTGGTGAATCTGTGGAATTCTTTGCCCCAGGAAACAGTTGAGGCCAGTTCATTGGCTATATTTAAGAGGAAGTTAGATATGGCCCTTGTGGCTAAAGGGATCGGGGGTATGGAGAGAAAGCAGGTACAGGGTTCTGAGTTGGATGATCAGCCATGATCATACTGAATGGTGGTGCAGTCTCGAAGGGCTGAATGGCCTACTCCTGCACCTATTTTCTATGTTTCTATGTTTCTATCCCTCTTGACTCCCACCATCAAGTCAATTTTCTATGCAATTTGCGATCTCACCCTAGATCCTATGTGACCTAACATTTCAGACCTGCTTACCCTCAGAACATTGTCAAAAGCCTTGCTAAACTCCATGTAGACTATATCTGCCACCCTGCCCTTGTCTTCTGGGTCACTTCTTCAAAACAAAAATCATTCAAATTCGTGAAACACTATATCTCATGCTGGCAATCCTGGATCGGTCCTTGCCTTTCCAAATGCAGGGAGCTCCATCATTAGATGTAGATGATTTACTCTACCATGTCCTCCAGAAAGAAAGCTGAATGCTACTTAACCTGCTGTGATTTAGAATGCATTTGAAAGGACAGAAGACTTTAACTTTTGTAGATTGCTCAGAGCACTAAATTCAACTGAATACTGATATCACTATGAGTTGCATAATCCGTGTTAATTTCCACTGACCCTGATGGATGAATGCATGAACCCTCATTGAATGGTTAGTGACAAAAACATATTTTAAATTATTTGCGATTATAGTAGTCAAGAGTTTAATTATCCCAAGGAGGGTAAAATGACATTCCAATCAGTTTTGCAGGAAGTAGTTATATTTCCATAACATAAGTTTCTTTTTTCCTAATGTGGATTCATGTCATTACATTGCATATCTTGGCTTGATAGGTGCCTGTCTATTCACTTGCCTTCATTAGTAAAAAGCATTAATAAAGACATGAACTAACTTGTGCACAGGTAATAAAATAAACTTTGACATAGCACATGCATCTTTCACACGATAAAGTGAAAATTATTGAGCATGTAGCTAGGAATTCATTATCCCACTTTTGAAAATTGTCTTATTAATGAGAGCCTATGTAGTTTTCCTTTACTCCCGAAAAACCTCTGTGATTCACTTATTCCTGCAATGGGCCACAGAAAGATTTTCTTCTTTTCTTCTGTAAATTAATTCTAGTTTTTTTATTCTTTTAATACTTGATGACCCGTTTCTGCATGACTAATGCCAAATTATTTTGGCAGAATATTCTTCCGTTTTGGAACTGAAGAGATGTGGCATGCTTAGTCATGTCCCCTTGGACTCTTTGATGGTGTTCAGTGGATTATGTGGTACCATGATTATAAGCAGCAAAAGAAAAAACAGTGATGACATTTGGATGGCATTTAGCTTTCTACTTAACTTGATGTAAGTGAGCATTTAGAGAAACTTGAAAGGAAGGTCTAAGTATAAATGTGGTCATGTTCGAGGAGTTACTCCATTTACTGGGCCACAAGTCCGAGCTCTCATAGAAGCCAAAGAAATAAACTGCATGAATATCTGGAAACACCAACAAATTCC